>NC_060256.1:6956330-7313575 GCF_921293095.1 Ischnura elegans
GGTGCCAAAGTCGGTTAGGCAGTTCATAGATCCGTATAGATCAGTATAGACCCTCGGTGGTAAGAAAATCGACAATATGGATCTACGAACAGCAAAACTGACTTGGGCACACTTTAAAACCCATGGTTCCACACTTTTGCTGTCATATTGGCCCGAGGTTTAACTCTATGACCTTTGACCCCCATTGTGACCCTCAACAGCAAAAGTCTATGAGCGGATCTATGAACTGCCTAACCGACTTTGGCACCCTCCAAAACCTATCGTTTGACACGTTGGTTGTCATGATTGCCCGAGGTTTAACCCTATGACCTTTGACCTCATTATGAATTTCGGGGGTCAAAAATCAACAATACGGATCTATGAACTTCCTAACCGACTTTGGCACCCTCCAAAACCTATCGCTTGACACGTTGGTTGTCATGATTGCCCGAGGTTTAACCCTATGACCTTTGACCCCCATTGTGACCCTCGGAGGTCTAAAAATCAACACTACGGATCAATGAACTGCTTAACCGACTTTGGCACCCTTCAAAACCTATGGTTTGACACGCTGGTTATCATGATTTCCGGACGTTTAACCCGATGACCTTTGACCCCCATTCTGACCCTCAGAGGTCAAAAAATCCACACTACGGATCTATGAACTGCCTAACCGACTTTGGCACCCTTCAAAACCCATGGTTTGACACGTTGGTTGTCATGATGGCCCGACGTTTAACTCTATGACCTTTGACCCCCATTGTGACCCTCGGAGGTCAATTAGTGAATAATAAGGGTTTTTGGACTTTACCAATGACTTGGGCACCCTATAAAACCCATGGATCGACACCTTTGTTGGTATACTATTCTTTTTGCCACCTTTATGACCTTGACGGTGACCTTACTGGGCCAATAGTTGAATTTTCGTGAATAAAAGTATTATTTTCGGGTTTCTCGTGTCCGAAAACCTAAGAATAGTCATCTTGGTCAATGAAATTCAGACTTTTTTCTATCTCGATTTTTTAAACATTGAAATTAAGGCAAATTTTGGTTTGGACCCACATTGTGAGGTCAAAAGGTCAAAATTGTAAAAAAAATTTTTCACTCAACAAAACTTAGGACCTTTTCCCATAAGTACATATGCTAATTTTAATGAACATTGCTCCATGCAAAGTTACTAAATTTACAGGTCAAAAATGACACACGACCCTTGGGACAGTCTGTATTTTCAAAGCCCGGCGAAGAATGAAAACGAGCATAATTTCTATTTAAAAAGTTGCAGAACTGTAATTTTTTGAAGCAACTAATTTGGTTTTTGCGTATTTTCCTCCCAGCCATATTAATCTAAGTTTAAATTATATTGCGGAAGTAGCAGGGAAAACAGTGTTTTGAGAGTTACAGGAAGGAAGTGTGGACACGGAATCAACTCGCACACCTTCCCATTTCATCACTTCATCAGGAAATTATGGCGTCTGAATACACGAATTTATCTTTTTTTAAATCTTATCATCATTATTTTCATAAATCGGCCTTCAATTTAAAATTCGGCTTATAGTGTTCGATAGAGGGTAAATTCAAGAACTCGCTGCGGTAAGCAGTTAGGCCCGCGGAAAGGCTAGAATTTGAAATGGCGCTGGAAGTTGGGTCTACCGTGACGTCAAGCCAATGGGAGCCCGAGTCGCGAATGAGGCAACCTTTACTTTAAGAACCTTGCAACTGGTGTACATACGGTAGATACGAGGACTCCACGCTCTCGTCGTAGACGAGTGGCAGGTGTTGTTTCCTCGGCAGATCCAAGAAGGTTAAGGCGTCCAATATTCCTTATTGGTGATCCATTGTTTGGTGAGCCTTTTCTAGGAGATTCCGGGGTTGATTTCGCCATTATTGTTGCTGTAGCAGTAGAGTTAGTAGTAGTAGTAGTAGTAGTAGTAAGGTGAGTAGAAATCACGCCATCGCCTTCCGCAGCCGACTCCGAGTCTGACCGGGACGGAGCCCGGCCGACGGCCGCCTCCTCCTCGCGGTCCGACAAGCCGAGTTGACTCGCAACACCAAAACAGCAAAAACAGCAAAAAATTCAAAACAGCTCAACTCTCGATGATGGTTGTTACACCAATCAATAGAGAATGTAATAGCGCACACGATGATACAAAATAATAAGCAAAATAGCTCGCTTAACCACACAAAAACTCTGAAAATCGGGAGCTCGATGAGAGAGCGTCCGAACGCCACGGAGTGTGTTTGTGTGTGTGTGTGTGTGTGCCAATGGTAAGATATCAGGTAAACAAATTTCTAGTACTAAGTCTGTAAATTTGAGGCCTTTCGCATGCCTTTGAGAGCTATTGAGAAATTTTTGAGGCCACGGTTACGCAAAATTGTTTTTTGATTTAGGGACAGAAAAGTTTTAGCGTGTATAAAAATATTTAGCAGGAATGAAGTGTTAAATCGTAGTTCACATAAAAGAAACTTACGTTAATTTTAATCATAATATTTTCTCTCGAACTAGTAAATTGGTTAAGAATAGCCTTTATAAACTCATAGATGTTGACTTGAGTCAAACCATATAATATTTTTATGAATTCTTTCGCGTTTATATTTACCTGCGAACTGCAATGAAGTAGACTTTACCCTCTAATTAGGACTAATTCGACAAATTACCAATGCTCTGTGCTGTGTCTCCAACTTGTACAAAGCAGTTATCAAATGTTACGCCAAGCAGAGGGTCTTCACAAGAATCAAATGTTTGAACAAAACAATCCAACAAGGAAGAGCAACTTTGGTAGTGCCACTAAAAGATTAAAAAAATTGTTCAGTAAATCCTTTTACATAAATTCTTGAGTCTTATTATTTATACTCTCTTCAAATTGAACCTTGACGGTGGAGCTAAATTTCTACAACAGACTTATGATCGACCAAATAGCTGATATGCATTAGTCTAAGTTTTGTTTCAGCAATTGTCCCTGAAAATTATCGAATTTGTTTCCTGCAGTGCTTCTTGGTGCCATGAAACATTTTTCTTTTAGGTTTTTGACCAAAGGCTACAGTGGAAACTTTCTGTGGGATTTAAGATAGAGAAGAGTCCTCTGATTCGAAGGCTGTTCTCCACTCAAGCGGGCAACTATGGTGCTGTTATGATAACGGCAATTGTTGGTGGTTCATTTTCCATTTCTAGAAATTATTTTACCGGGGAATTCTTATTTCTCTCAGCATAATATTGAAGTTAGTTCCGTTTCATCCGTATGATTTTTTGTTTAACGTATGATCACTTTGAATTCCTATTACGAATGATTTTAAGATGGTAATATCGGTAAATTTACAACTCTTTTCACTCTATATGCTTATTTTTTCTTCCCATTGAAGTAAAGGATTTCAATGTTCTCTTGCATAATTTTCTTTATCTTATATATTTTCAAAGCCCGACGAGGAATAAAAACGAGCATAATTTTTATTTAAAAAGTGGCGTAACTGTTATTTTTTTTAAGCAAATAATTCGTTTTTTTGCGTATTTTCCTCCCAAGTCTAATCTAAGTTTAAATTATATTGCGGAAGTAGCAAGGAAAACAGTGTTTTGAGAGTTACAGAAAGGAAGTGCGGACACGGAATTAACTCGCACACCTTCCCATTTCATCACTTCATCAGCAAATTATAGCGTCTGAATACACGAATTTATCTTTTTTTAAACCTTAACATCATTATTTTCATAAATCGGCATTCAATTTAAAATTCGGCCTATGGTGTTCGATAGAGGGTATCTTCAAGAACTCGCTGCGGTAAGCAGTTACGCCCGCGGAAAGGCTAGAATTTGAAATGGCGCTGGAAGTTGGGTCTACAGTGACGTCAAGCCAATGGGAGCCCGAGTCGCGAATGAGGCAACCTTTACTCTAAGAACCTTGGATTCACACTAAACTGCTGCATTCTTCGTTGTCATCGGCTGCATGACATCCGCAAGTTACACAATTCTGAAGGTTGGTCTGGATATCCCGCTTTCGCTTGGTGAATTTTTGTGCGTACCTTTTTGTGATTATTTATTTTGATTCGGGTGTGTCATATTGAATGAATATCTTATCTCTAGTCATGATTGACTAAAAAATTCTACCTTTTCAGCGGATTTAGAGTAAAAAAATGTCATAGCTGAAGACAATCGACTAGTTGTGTGGTTGTCGTTCCGTAGTTGGCGGGAAAATCATTGGTGGAAGTGCTGTTTATGTGACTGATACTTAGCTAAGACTGACAAATACCGCTCGAAAACGAAAGAGTAAATGACACGAATGGACCAGCAACTGTCCTCTGCGCGCATTACCGGCTTCTCCTCACTGGCATAAAATCTATGCCGTGCGATCGGTGTGTTAAAGGAAAGAACTGCTCTCGTTGTTATCGTGGGTAAGACGTAAGTTTAGGAAGACTTCTGTCACTTGCAAAATGTGGTATTTTGTACATTAAATCTTCCAGATTTATTCCGAGTATTCACTAAATTAATATTCGGTGCGATAATTGGGTATTTATAGAATTGGACGAAAATATAAAGGATTTTAAAATGTCTTATGAAACAAGCAGTGTATTGTGCCCATAACAGAGATGAGATAAAATCAATACTCTCGATTCACCATAAAACTATTTTAACTTGAATACAACATACGTATTTTTTATGATCCCTTGAAATTAATTTTACTCCATTTTTACGGTTATATCATATGCAGTTGTTTTATATTTACATTAAATTTGCGCCACGGAGTTTTTTTTTAACTATAAGTACTTAGATTTGTGGTTATTGAATGGTATTTGAATGATATTTCTATTGATATAATGAATAGCCATTAGAAATCTATCCTATTTATTGTCTAAATCTCCCTCAATATCTATCATGAGTTACAAGGCAAAATCAACTATCATAACTTTAAAGTAGTGAAATAAGATATTAAGCTTTCACAGTGCTGTGAAATATGCTATGCTCATACAAGTTGATGGAATTCATTTTGTGTTCTCCACCGGTCGGAGATTCTCCATGGCCAACGTTTCAATGGTCGACTCGGGCATCGTCTTCAGGGCAAATGCGTGAGCCCCGAGAAAACTCAACTGTCCTAACTGTTCGAGAAATAAATGGAGGCCACGGCTTCGTTCGTTGAAACATCGCATGCTCCCAAATTTACTGTCCATGTTAAGAACCCAATTTACTTTCCAAAATAGGTATGTATCTAACCAAAATGTATTTGGGAGCTAATGAGCGTTTTATAAGTTGAATAAAATACTTTAAAATTGGTATTTTCATGAAATGAATCGTTCTTATGCATAAATGGCCCGTCTTTAGAGGATAAAGGAAGTCATTTTAAATGAAACTTATCCACAGTAATAATCGATAAATTATGGTATAATCAATTTCTTATTTTCTTTTCTCTTGTCGATTCCCTTCCAATTATTCTGTCTCTAATTACACGGTTATATTCTCAATGATTGAACCACATTTCGCTTTTTCACGGATTTCGCGATGCTGGTGTCGGAGCATTATATTCAGCTGGCTACCTTAGAGGGAAAAGTGCTTACGCCATGTGTAGTAGATAAATGCAAACAAATTATAGTTTCCGGACACTTGGGGTCAAGATGACGTCGTTGTACTAAAGCACCTAAAGCCAGTCGGGGAGAATTTTCATCACAGAAAAGAGAGGCAAAAGGTTCATCAGTTTAGAGCAAATTCTACTAAAATAGAATTAATCCATACGTTCGTTATCATGGGTTTGCGAAACATTTCGCTGTTTTTAGTGTTAAGTTTGTTCCAACCTTGTAAATCACCGATTTTGAAGGCTCAGTTGTTGGGGAGTTTGTGTTAAAATCAATTGGACAACTCCGGCCGTCACTACACGAAAGTCTACGTCTCTAAAAAGAGGAAGAACTGAGAGGGAGACTTAGTATTTTCCCGCATTTAATTTATCACCCAACAGCCCTTCGAGGTCAAAATTTGAGTTTAGCACAGGAGTAATGAAATTATTGTGGACGAGTTGAAAGTCTATATTTTCAGTTTTAAGAGCTGTATGAATGTTTCAAATTGAATCGATTGGATTCGGCCCTTACATGATACGTGTTAATTCCGGGAAACTGCTTATCTCTCATGTGATATTTTATTCGGTTTCAAAATTTAGCTTCCTTCATCTCCTTTTGGGCTTTCTAAAAGATAAATTTCTTTTAAAAAAATTTGAAATGAAAGACAATGATTCGCAATCAGTAATATGAATGTTAAAATTTTATTAATCAATGAAATATTGTTCAAGTAATGCGAGATATGTGATAAAGACATTATTTTCTTCGCCGCTGTCATTCTAATGTTTAAATAAAGGGAATATTTCAAAATAAAATTGAAATGAAAACTCTCTTAATTTATCTCACGTTTGGTTCCGGGATTATGGTGTCATATTTTTGTGATCTTGAACACTTACTTTATCAGCCTGTTACTCGACGCCACATTAAAAGGTGAGATCATTTAATGATTGCTGGCAGCATACGCGAGCATTCAATTGCATGCCCTTTTTAATTGGTTGGCCAAATTAAAATTTTCCTGCAGAAATATAACTTTCAATCATCAAAAAAGTCATAAACTATGCATTGATTTATCATGAAATTCATGCATTGTTCTCTGCTACTTCTGTTGAAGGGTGTGCTCAATAGTTTCTTTATGTCTGTCTGCTATGATCCTGTATCGATTGTTCGATACTATCGATTGTATTGGATGATTGTCGATTGTGTGCGCGCGCACTTCCGGTGCACGCTAGTGGTCTCTCTGTGTGTGTTCGCGCCTAATGTACAATTGAGTTGTATCCGTTTATATCCGAATATATCTTGTTGAACTAACGCTGTGTGAATCTTATTACCACTGCCATAACTCCCTATAACAGGTTATGGGCCCAGGGATCGTGCTGTGTGGTGATAGACGTTAGTGATTCGGTAAATTGGACATAATAGAAAAGGCGAGACCATGGCGGATCAAGATGAGTTGCTGGATTCGGATAGGCAAATGAATCCAATCCTGAGCAAGGATAATTACGAATATTGGAGGACCATGTCGGAGGCGTCGATGATTTTTCTGAACTGCTGGGACGCAATCAACCCGGGGCTGAGTGCAGACGAGTTGAAGAGACCAGAAAATATGCGCAAGGACAACAAGGCTCGCGCATACATTTTCCGGCATGTGCGCCCGTAGTATCTCACAGACATCAGCCATTTGAGGTCAGCCAAAGAGTGTTGGGTCACCTTAGAAGAGATTCATGGGAGGGCTACATCCATGGATATAGCTATGTGTCTCCGAGAGCTGGGTAGCATTGAGAAGACAGAGGCGATTGACATCTCAGCGTACACTGGGAGGATATAGGAGCTCTGCGGTAAATTAACCAAAAAACGGCATCGTCTTCCAAGACCACGTTGTGGCCTCTTTTATATTGGCGGGACTCGTGAAAGATCCACAGTATTCTACGTATGTGAGAATAACAAAGATCAATGAGAGACTTACGTCGAGGGCGGTGAAGTCAGACCTTCTGCTTGAGGAGAGAAGGATTAATGCTGCGGAGTCCTCTGAACATGGCAGTGCGTTGGCAGCGCGGAAGTTCAGCAGGACGAGAGCAGCCAATAACGGAAAGCAGAGGAGTACTGCTGATCAGAAATGTTATAAGTGTGGTAAGTGGGGCCACATTTCCTACCAGTGTGGTGCGCCAAGGGGAGACAAGTCAGAGGAAAGAAAAGGAAAAGGCGAGGAGTCACGGGAGAGACACGAGAAAGGAGGGGACAAGCCGAAGTTCAAGGGACTCATATCTGCGTTTGCTTTGGCTTGCTCCCAAAGAAAGTGTGTTAGTTACCTAGATTCATGTGCTTCGAACCACATGCCACCGGAGAAGTAAAGATTGGAAAGGGACGTCTGGCCGTGAAGGGGAAGGGAACTATTGTCATCAAGTTAGCAAACTCTTGTGGGGGCTGGACCTTGTCACTATCAAATGCTCTGTGGGTACCTGAGTTGGACGTGAATCTTGTGTCTGTCAGACAGCTGGCGAAGAAAGGTGTACATACCGTGTTCAGATTAAATGAAGCGATTGGAGAGCATGTTGACGGTGATGTGTTGTTCAATGCCTTAGTGGAAAATGATGTATATTATTTAGAGACTGAGCCAGATGAGAGCTACGTCGCAAATGTTTCTGTCAACGATGAGTGCAATGGTGGTACAGAAATCGAAGTATTTCAGGCCAAAGCCTTCAAGAGTACGTTGTGGCACGAGAGATTAGGACATCTCCATGAAGGTGCTATGAACAGAATCCCAGGTCTTGATCTTAAGAAAGAGGATTCCAAAAGGGACGATGAGTTATGTGAAGTCTGTGTGAAGGGTAAAATGACTAAGTTGCCATTTCCGAAAGTTGCTCATCACAATTGTGAACGCCCTTTAGAAATTGTCCACAGTGACGTAAGTGGCAGGGCACAGTGTCAATCGTTGGGGGGAGGTCATTATTTTGTGACTTTCATTGATGATTTCTCTCGATTCACAAATGTCAGGATAATCAAGAAAAAAAGTGAAGTATTTAAATGCTTTAGAGAATACCAGAGAGAGGTTGAGGATCAGCATCAGGTGAAAATAAGTGCTTTTCAATCAGACAATGGTGGCGAATACACAAGTTTTGAGTTTGAGAATTATTTGAAGGCTGAGGGTATTCTGCATCGGAAAAGTGTGCCTAGAAACCCCGAGCAAAAAATTGTGTTTCTGAACGTGCCAATAGAGCACTAGTGGAAATGGCAAGGTGTTTGCTTATTCAAGCAGGGCTTCCTGTTTTCTTGTGGGCTGAAGCAATAAGTTCAGCATGTCATATCAGAAATTTGTGTCCATCGTCTGCAATTGAGAACAGAATTCCCTTGGAATTATGGAAAGGAGAGAAGGCTGACATCCAAGGGGAGCTTTCTAGATTGCGGGTGTTTGGTTGTAAGGTCTGGTATCTGGTGAGTCCACCTGGAAATAAGTTTGGCAGTAGGGCAGATGAAGGTATTTTTGTGGGATATGATAGAGAAGTGAAGGGGTACAGAATCTATTTGCCAAAAAGTAGGAGTGTCATTATATCATGTCATGTACGTTTTGAGGAGAGGGTGTTCCCGTGGAAAGAGGTGTGTGAAATCACTCACATTCCAAGGAGATGTAATGATTGGATATGGCATGTGGATGATGAAGGGACCTTTGACCCGGATGAGCCTGAAGTCCAGAGTGATGGTGAGTATGAGGAAGGAGATGGTGATTTTTTCTTGGAGAACTTGATGAATGGAGATGAAAATCATGAGGGGGTACTTGACGATGGGGTTAACTTGGGAGCTGAAAATGTACTTGCCCCTAGAAGGTCTTCCGGACTTCGAAAAGAAAAGACTCATTCTTGTTGTGGGAACATTGCAATGATTTGTAGGGCTCAAGATCTGTGTGTGTCCATTTCTGTAAATGATGCCTTAAGGGGAAATGAATCTGGAAAATGGAGATTAGCTATGGAGGCGGAATTAGAGAACCTTTACAACAAGGATGTCTGGGACATTGTCAAGAGACCGTTAAATACAAATGTGATCGATTGTAAGTGGGTTCTAAGCATTAAAAGGGACTCAAACAGACCTAAGGCTAGACTTGTAGCAAGGGGATTCTGGCAGAGACCTGGGACGGACTTCACTGAAACCTTCAGTCCAATTGTAAAACGTAGAACATTGAGGATTTTAATTGCTCTCTGTGCTGAGAATGAATGGTGTTATGAACACATTGATGTTGAGTGCGCTTACCTGAACAGTGTCTTAGATGAGGACATATATATGGAGCAACTTGAATTTTTTGAAATTGAGGGAAAGAATAGGAACCAACATGTGTGCAAACTAAAGAAAAGTCTCTATGGGTTAAAGCAATCAGGGAGAATGTGGTTCAAACTCATAAACAATATTTTGAAGGGTATGGACTTGAAACCTTGTTTGAGTGATTCATGTGTATATGTAAATGAAACTAAGGATCTCATTGTGGCTGTGTATGTTGACGATTTTTTGATTGTTGGGAAAAAGTCTATGATTGAAGGTTTTAAGGGCGAGATTAAAGAAAAGTTGGATGTCAAAATGTTGGGCTCTGACACCCAATTTCTTTCTGTTCATCTAACTATGCCTGACAGTGAGACGGTTGTGTTCGACCAATCTACCTAAGTGAGTCAAATGTTAGAGTTATTTGATATCATGAACGAGACTGGGGTGTCAACACCTTTAGCTAAGGAGTGTGAAGCTGGTTTTGATATTGATTGTGATGAACCCTTTGATAAAAAATTGTATGAGCAAGCTATTGGTCATATAATGTATGTTGCCACAGTAAGCCGTCCAGATGTTGCATGTGCCATAGGTAAACTAAGTCAAAAGTGTGTAAATCCTACTTTGTCTGATTGGAGAGCTGCGAAGCGTGTGTTTAAGTATTTGCTCAAAACGAAAGAGTTGAAACTTGTTTATCGAAAGACTGGGAAAACTTTAAGGGTGTTTTGTGATTCAGACTTCGCAGGTTGCACAGTGGACAGAAAATCCAGGAGTGGGTATGTTTTTATACTGGCTGGCAGTGCTGTGTCTTGGTTGTCAAGGAAGCAAAAGATTGTCTCTCAATCAACATGTGAGGCAGAATTTGTTGCAATGCAGGAAGCAGCTAGAGAGGTGGTATGGGTATCATCCTTGTTGAAGGAATTAGGGCAATCATTTTACTGTCCTCAACCATGTAAGATTTTTTGTGATAACCTGGGAGCCATTTCATGGTCCAAAGACGAGGTTGTTGCTGAAAGTTCAAAGCATGTCCAAGTGCGTTACTTTTATGTCAAAGACTGTGTATCCAAGGGTTTAACAGTTTATGTGCACATCCCAAGCTCTGAAAATGTAGCTGACATTTTAACCAAGGGATTAAACCGTATAAAGACTCAGAAGTTCACTAAAGAATTGGGGCTGCAACTATGAGCAAAGGGGAGTGTTGAAGGGTGTGCTCAATAGTTTCTTTATGTCTGTCTGCTATGATCCTGTATCGATTGTTCGATACTATCGATTGTATTGGATGATTGTCGATTGTGTGCGCGCGCACTTCCGGTGCACGCTAGTGGTCTCTCTGTGTGTGTTCGCGCCTAATGTACAATTGAGTTGTATCCGTTTATATCCGAATATATCTTGTTGAACTAACGCTGTGTGAATCTTATTACCACTGCCATAACTCCCTATAACAACTTCGAGATGTCACAGATTAGCCAAGTATTTTCACGAAATGTTTTAGGTTTCCCGCTAAGGTTTTTTCGACTTTTTAGCTATAGGTAGATGCCACATACTTAATGCACAATAAATTGTATCATGAATAAATGTATTATCTGCACAAGGTTTTCCTCTATGAAATTAGGCTAGTCACCTCTCATGAATTTACCTACAGTAATTAGTATTTTATTTCTTCACTTCTTTTGCGCGATTTAAGATTTACCTCCTCTTTTGGTACTCATTGAGACACACATAAGCACTTAGTAATTGTTCTGATTCATTAAGTTGAAAGCTTTATCCTTCCCGGAACTCTTGTCTACTCTAGATTCTTTTGCTTTTAGAGGACTTATGTTTTCCACGGACTTCTCTATGATTTGGAATGCTGAGAGTTAGGAAGCGGCATTAGAGGTAACCCGAGGGAAATGTTTTAGCATTAAAAGGTCAAGCACCACTCGTGAGACGCGGCGATATCGATTTGCCTAATGCCGGCGGTTTCCAGGTATCACTCGACTGAGAAAGCACCGATTCCTCCAAGGGCGACTGTTAATTCTGATCTCGGTTTCCGTAATCTCCCCTCATTTTATCGCACGCCCGTAACTTGGGTCTGAGCCAAAGCGATCCCAGGAACCGTAAAAGGCAGCCATTATCAATGAAATTGTCATGGCTTTGCGCCTTCAACTTATCGCCAATCCTTCTATGGCTTGCGTTGTTCAGTTGTCCAAAATCGAAGGAAGCTGGACAAAAGTCAGAAAAAGACGGAAATTTGAATGATTTATTTCCATGCAACTGGGCATAATCTGCAATGTACGCTATTTTTGTGATATTCACGTTGTTTGGGGTGGTCACAGGAATCCCGAATAGATGTAACATTCAGTGTAAAGAAAAATTTATTTTACAACGTTTTCCTTAACTTACTTTCGTGTTTGTCTGTTTGTTACGGTGGAATTTTGTTACTCAATTTTAACACACTTAACGACTAGTTACAGCATTGAAACTTTATATCTAGCTCAGAACTGGATAACAATACAATTTGCTTACTCTTTTTCCACGATCGGAAGAGTATTTCGTGTAATATTTAGGTATGAAAAATAAATCTGGAGGTCCAAAAATGGTCACCAAAACGCAGGCGCTGCAGTCAGGCAGGAAACATATCTCTCATTAATTCTGATTCCATCTGTTAGAACCGTCCGTAGTGGTAACGGTAGGTAGCTACGGAACTGAAGTAATCGAGTTCGTAACCCGTGGGAGTAATATTTTTATATTTTTTTACTACGATTTTTTACAACTTTTTTCTTAACTTACTTTCATATTGAATGTTGTGCAACATATAAAAAATCAGAAAAAAATATAAATGCATTATAAAATTTTAAGAAATGTCTGAAAAATTTATTCATTATATAATGTATTGCGTATATTGATTCAGTTAAAACTATTTCATTGTATTATTGATAGAATTAAATCATTGAAAACTAAAAAGAAGAAAATAATACTATAATTAAAAAAATTTAAAAAGAACGCTTTTCTCGCCAACTAAGAAGAAGAAGAAAATAAAATTTTCTTTCCATACCTGAGTCTCGATATGAATTGTTACTCAAATGGAGACATTTTTGAGTAAATGGGAGAGTATTGTCCATGTCTGATTAAATAGTAGGAAATCAATTGAATTTCTAAGATCTATTTTCCGTGTTTATCGAAATATAATATTTGCCACAATAGGCTTAATAGGTTCAGAAATAAAAAAGAGAAGATATGTAAATGACAGTACATATATCTATACTTACTCTATGATATCATCCACTAAAACAGTTTCCGAATAAATATTTACCATTACCTTTACGGAATATTTACCTATTCTTCGATCAACTCCCTCTTCTTTAGGCGGGATTTTTTTCAAGATCCAATATTTTATGCTAGCTGCCTTTTTCAAACCCATCGTAATTCCATTCATTTTGCCCATTTTTGTTTTACAGTTTTACCCCCGTAACGGCGTTGATGTAGGTGGACTCATGGAAAAGTAGAAAAAGTGAGAACTGTCGTTTGTAATTTGTGATATAACGTTCTCTTTGCTAGCTGAAGAAGGCTTCATCAATTCACGTACTTGTTCGGACATTTCCCAGGAATTAAATTCTACTCAATGAATGCGATTGGAAAATCGGTTCTGGTGACCGACGCGACGCCCGGTTGAAACGTAAAATTATTGCCTATTTTTGTCCCTGACGTCAGCCAATACCCCAATTACCCCATCCTCGTTATTTGATCGTTGCGATACTCATTAATTCCAGTTGAAGTGATAAAATTAGCTTAATTAGTCAGCTCCCGGAATCAGAATACGCTGGATGGTGGCACTAGTTTATGATTATTTCGTGTCGGTGTTTTGCGGTAGACAAATATGCGTTGAAACGGTTCATATCCGAATTTCTCCTCTTTCCTCGTACGCAGAGCTACTACAAAGAAAATTTTGGCGAAGAGATACACTTCTCATTCGTTTTGGGGGACTCATAGAACTTAGTTGAATATAGAGATTGCAGAGTACCACCCACAGCTGCCAGATCGGCCATATTGGAAAGCCCAATGCGTTTTAGAAGGGATAAATGTGGAGAATTAGATTTTAGGGATCTAAATCTGAAAGGGATAAATGATCTGAGAGTCACTCTAACTGTCTTAAAAGACCGCAATGAGAATGATACAAGAATTAAGGATTCTCTTCGTGGGTTGTCAATCTTTACATATTTTAATGGAGTTTATAAATTTGCCAATAGCTTTGCGATCCGAATTAACGGGGAATTAAGTCGAAAAAAATTTCCTGAAATTTATGCACATGATTCTATTACATTCTTAACTTTTCATAACTCTCCTTTCGAAAATCCATTCACTCATACATATTGTAAATACTGTGAAGGACTGGATCGCCCTCCACTCATTGCCGCTTTGCGGACATTTTTGAAAACCGATTTGATTGCATCGTAAATAGCAGCAGCATTGGGACGGACCGGGACGCCATCTATCCGGCCTCTTTGGAGTTATCGTCCAAATGGAAATTCACTGGAACAGAATTAATTTTAATTCAAAAATTGTCAAAGATAACTTCGATTTTCCATGCATTAAAATGCTGCACAGTACTCAAGTGTCCTTGTAAAATCGCCAGGATCTACAATTTTAAGCCCTCACTCATTCGATGATACTGACTTTGATTGCCAAAGAGCGCTGGCTCCTCTTCAATCGCAGTTATTTTATAATTTTCGTGTCGACTTTTTAAGGTAGTTCATAGTTAAATTGATGCATATTTTAAGTGACATTCTCTCTGCCACCAACATGCTAAAAAATTTCGACGGATTTAATATTTATGTGTAAACGCGCGACTTCTAATCACAACCTTTTTCGCAAAAAATAATAATTATTATTGGATATTTATTGGCAACACATTCGCATGGAAACTTATTTTGCATGCAATCTAGGCAGTTGAGACGTCATCTTGAGGGCCCGAATTATTGTAATGCAGAATGTTACCCAAACTGCTGAGATTATTTCGGTCATTGACCAGGAGAAATAGCGATCTAAGTTTAATCAAGGTGATAAATGTTTTAAGAGGAAATGGAAAATAAAATTTTATCAATTGCTCACAATCAGTGGCGGGGGTGAAAGGGGGGGGGGGCCCTCCCCGTGATTTCAGGGAAATTTGAAAAAAATTTAGCCTTTAGGAATATCTTTATCCATTCGTATCTTTAAGGTCGTTTCTATTCGTATCTCTATCGAGTTCTTATTTTACCAGCATAGAATGCATGTTAAAAAATAATCGATGAAAATCTAATCTAAATCACTTATGTACGCTTATCGGACCTCAGGAGCATTGTCGCTGAGATGCATTGCATTTACGATCAACGTGAAGTAATCAGCCAGCCCCGCATAAACAACGGCCTTAATCCGCCCCTATCACTTCGTCAATTCGCCGAGAAAATGTAAAATCTCTTTTCAGACGATGCATACACGAAAAAATACCAAATTACTATTCATTGGTATTTTACATTGACAAATTTAGTACTTATCAAAATAAGATACCTTGAAAACAGTTTTAAACCGAGTTTTTATAAATCTATTTCAAACGGAGCTGAGTCAGTAATATCGGGTTTAGTTATAATAATTTTAATGATATCGGTATTCATTCCTGGTCACAAAGCCATTTCAATACGTCCCCAGTTGTGTCAAGCACAGCAAAATTAATGCTGTGTAGGCACGTCGCATAATGAGCTCTAAGGATGAAAAAGTTTACAAAATTTTATGGATGAGATAAATTGCCAAATGATTAATGACCTGGTAGTCGCTCAATTATTAATTCTAGAGCAGTGTGACGTATCATCACGTACAAGTTAAAATGATATGGTCATCCAATCAATTATTTACGTAAAATCCCCATAAAATTTCCCGAATAGAATTAATCCACGTAATTACATGTAATTATTAACCCAATCCACTGTTTTTATGCATTTTACATCACTATTTGTCATTCGCATTTGCATTCGAGTGTGAATGGCATTCTAACGAGTTTCTGTCTAATTTTAGGCAAGATCAGACCTTTTATTAAATTTTAAATAAAATGTGGGTTTTATGCGCATTTAACTTTTTTCGCATTTTTACTCAAAGAAAGCGCCTGTAATCATATTATTCCCTCTATTTTACCTCCAAATCGTTTTAGGACCATGAATCATTGCTTATTTTAAAGCGGCGTTCCGGCTCTCCTATTGGATATATATACCCATGGGCTTATAATACAAGTTTTTGGATGTGATAACTACTCAGCGTCATGCTAATATGACTTACAGCTTCAATAATAAATTGTCAGTGCCCCTAATGTTCGTTATATATATAATTGAGCATATGCTTTTTAGGTACCTTATGCGTGAGCTGTGATGAAGATTATAATCAGACTAGCCGCTAGTTTTGACTTAAATTTCAATTTCGCTCCTGCCATATTTGTTATGAAATGATGAGGAGTAGTGAACGACGAAGGCTGGCTATAATTGCGTGGAAAAGGGAATGGAAAAATGGTCGACTCCTTTGCATTTTATTTCGTAACATTCGACGGATCGTTTTCCTTCTCCTGGTCCTTGTGACCCTGTTTCGCAATCGCGAGAAAAGACAATCACTATTCTCTCGATTGGACGTCCTGTGGCGCACTCTGTGCTTCAATGGCTCACGCATGACACGAGGCGTGACTTGGCCGAGTGTTTGCGGCTAAGCTCCTTCCCTTCCCTGCCCATCGTTCTAAGGATTTGGGAGCAAGAGGAATCCATCAGCCATCCTGTACCCTAAATTTCCTAATATGCCGCAGCTCATGCATCTCGCGCAGGTCAACCTTCGGCTGTTGCGCGCAATTTCAACTATAACCCGCGTATTACGCGCAGGACTCCCGCTGAATCTTGGCTGCTTGTATTCATACTCTCGGAGACATTGGAAATCGCAAGCAATATCATTTCACTGATTTAGTATTGGAATGCTGAATGATATTTTTATAAAGTTCCTTCATTGTGAGTAATGCGCATAATGCAAGCTAGTTCACATTTTGTATAACGCACATCGCATAACTTCGGGCGTATTGCAAAAAAAAACCTGTGTAGCTCGCGTTATTTTTGAGAATTCGGGATAAAAATGAGATTAATCACTCATGTGTGAAACGTTGAAAGACGGCATTTAAAAAATTAAATTTATATTTTATTATTAAAAAATGAAAAGATCTAAACTATTTTCTAAGGATAAAATCTAAAACGTTTTCCTCCTCATCTCCGCAGGACTGTTCGGAAATATCTGAAAAAGTTATAAAATTTTAGCTGGCTTAATGGTTGGCCACTCTGTGTAGGACGATATCCATCTTTTTCGCTCCTGTGTCTCCATAGTACTTTGTGAGCAGTTCCTGGCAAGGTGTTTTATCTCCATAATGATAAAATTAAGGGTTATTTGTTTACTGTAATTGCGTAATCTCATTTAAATGCAAGTTAATACGCTATATTCGAAATTGAGATGTTTTTGTCGTACTTCAGTATGCTTAATGGATTGTTGAACTTTGGGAAGTCGATGAGTGGAGTAATCATATTAAAGTAAGTTGATTTCGGAGCGTTATCACAAATTTATTCAATCACTTAGAATATTTAATAATTAATGGTAACTTTTAGCAAAAAACTGTCCAGAGATGAAATTTTACGGAGTAAACCGAATTTTTTTGTGAGTGGAAATGTTTTCAGGAGGTATAGATCGGGGATTATTTCTCTTGGGGTAACATACTTTTTCTCTTGTGCATGCTAAGTCTATTATTTGTACCTAGGATACTCTGGGTTGGTCGGCTAGGGGTAAGTATTAACTTCCATCAATTGATCCTTCGATAATGGCATTTTAGAATATTAAGAACCCTATGCTGTATAATTGATATTATAAACCCCAGACCACATTCCTACTACATGTACTGTTAAAAAATCACTTTATCTTCCTTAATGGGATTAAAATATCTATAAAAATAATGCCTGTCTTTAATGCGTATGTGTTTAACTGCGATTCCTCGTCTCAGATAGCTTACTGCAGGGTTCCGGATTAGAAAACGGATGAATTCTTGTATTTTTGTTTTCTAATATCTTCAATAAAAATGGCAATGGAATATGTGGCAAGGGATCTAATCTCCAAATTTTCATGGAAAAACTTAGCGTTCAACGATTTTGGTTGTATATTTAATTTGGGTAAAACGCATTACATACCAGCGTTCTTTGTATGAAATAGTGTTTGGAGGATGCGACCAATAGCAGAGGTCTTTTTGCGTCTTAGAGGAGGGCAGGGAGGGAAGAGTCGAGAGAAACCCAGCGTCGACATCGTAGCAAAAGGCGCCAAGGGGACAACGCCTTAGCGTACAATCCAACGGACGGTTGGTCTTCGGTAGTCATGGTTACCGCTTTCCTGAAAACCTGGAAAGTCAAATAAACTCATGAAATGTCTAGTTAACTATTGAATGTTAGGGAAAGTTAAAAACAAAGTCTTGATAAATCATATGTGTTGTAAAAGTTAAGTGCTCTTATGCATACGTTCGATATTTGAGCATCCAATTTCCAAGATATCATAAAGGTAACCCTTGATAAAAATATTTTAAGTCATAAATTTACTGAAATATCTTTAAGGTTATTTTTCATCGCATTTGGTGAAGTTTCATCACTCATAAAGACGATGTCACGTCTCGTCGTTCCAGAGGATTTTTTGTATTTTTTTAATCAAATATTTTTGGTTGTTTTGTTCCATATTGTCCGTAGTCCATGGCGTAGCAAGGGGGGTGTCCAAGGAGTCCGGGCCCCCGCCACCGAAGTATAAAAGCACACCAACTTTGCATCACAAAAGAAAACCAAATATTGAATAATGATGAATTTACGAAAGATTTGAGATTGAAAATGAAGTTCTTTCGATTATGAAATGTGTTAAATTTAGTTTAAAACCCTCTACCTAGTACCCTATTTTTTTAAAATTCCCCCTAGTTTTGGACCCAACCCCCGAACAAAATTCCTGGCTACATTACCGTCCTTAGTTATAATATTTGACGAGTAAAATGAAATGCTTGATTTTTACTAATTACTTATTGATCGTTTTTTGAATTTGTCTTGAAGTAAATATTTTAAAAAGGAGCTGAGTATTTTTCTATTAGAGAGAGTCGAGAATACATCGAGGTCTGATGAAAATGTGTCTCTAGATTTGGATGGGTAATTTTTTATTTGAAAAAGTCTGAGCGTCACAGCGAGACATAAAATACATGTTATCAAGCGACATGGAAAATTACGAAAACAGTCAGGAAAGTCTGGAAAAGTGAATTAAGTGTAAAAACGATTATCGGGATAGGCACCGAGTGATGATTTGCTAAAGCGTCGCAGGGATGCGAGTTGCATATTATGCTTAGGATGTGTTCTCCTTGCTCTGGGCGGCAGTCGCTATTGGAAAACTGGCCGTCTCTCGAAACGTTAATGCTTTCGCAAAACATCACGCGGTGCGAAGCCCAGCAATAATTTTTAAATTTAATTCACCGGGGATATCTAAAGTCATCTGGAAGCATTAAGCTTTGAAAATAAGGATGATACTATTTATTATCATTATTCCGCCCTGGTATGTTCATATGTCTTCAATTGCTTGCAAGCTAAATCTGTGGAACCTGCTCATGGTTAAACAATTATATTTATAACTTTATCTTCTCCGCCCACATTTTACCCTAACACGATTTCATTCGTGCGTTGACGCGCGTCAGTTTACGTCTACATCTACATAATACTATGCGAGGAACCTCTAGGGTGTGACCAATCACCAACATGCAGCATGCAAGAGGACCGCCACATGCACACTGCACGGTCATAGAAATATTACGCACACTAGAAAAATATACATGCTTATTCATAAAAAAATTGCTAATGGTTAGTAATTCCTAGAGAAAATACATGCAAGGTTAGAACTATGAAAAAAACATGCAATGAGTGATCCTAGCGAGCGACGCCATTAATCCTTTCAATTGAGACAACGTTGCTATCCTTAATAGTACGAGGGAAGAATCACATTTTAAATCTCTCCGTTTTTCAGGCAATTTCTTTTATTTTTTCTCATGATCGCGTCATATAGTACGATGATAAACGAAGGATATGATTCACGTCGTCTGAGAAAATATCTTCTTCGAATTTCCTAGGTAAGTTAAGCCTACACTTCGATCTACGCTCCAGTAATGATTCCCAACCTAACTCGGGTAACATACTGGACACGCTGCACTTTTTGTCGCAACAACTCATCACAAATCTGACCGCCCTGCGCTTTACTTTACGGATTGGTTAACCTTGCCAATAAATAATGCTATGAGCTTTGTCCAAATAAAGGTATGTGGATTAGTCAAACTGATATTTTTATCTTATGCAACCGCAAAGTAACAATTGACATTATAAATTTTAATTAAGAATTAAGATTTTGGCTCCTTTATAATTTCTACAGCATAATGTTTTCTAGATAAAATAGTCGTTGGCTTATTTCGTGTTCGGCATTGCCCCTTGATGCCGCCGATGCGAAAATGAGAGCACGAGGAGATTGTTTCTGATCTGAGCGGAGAATTGGGACGCAAACAGAGGTTTTCGGAGCAGTAGGGAATGGGGGCAGGTTCGACGTGGTATTAAACAGCTGAGGCCCCTGGGGATCGTGCGTGGAGGGCAAGCCGTGGTGTCAGGGGGGGGGTGTTAAGCGGGCGGAAGGAAGGGTTGGCCGGAGGAGGAAATGAGAAAGCAATTTCCACCCCAGTGTCACCTGCTCAACTCAACGCAGAACTGAATAAACGTGAACTGAACTGGTTTCATTCATGTCTTAACGCGCATCACTTTACAGATCGATTACTTTGATCCATACCGATTTATTTCGTTGGGAGCCCTATCATGGATCTTCGGCAAGTGGTGATGAGAAAATCTCTGGAATTGGAAATGCAGTGGAAAAACATAGAATGAATCTATGGGAGAGGTGTGAAAATGCTACGAAACCAAATGGAAACGATTAAAAATGGGCTCTTGGATGTTACATCGTAAGCGAGTAATTCAGTAAATGATTTCATGACTCTAAAATGGGTTAAGGGAAGCTATTCTTAATGTGCCAAAAGTTGGATTTGGGAAGGTTCCTTTGAAAGGCTAATTTGGCTTAAGCTATACTCCCTGTGTCGCGCATTTATTTTTGTAGCAATTGGGCCGAAGCAGCGAAGTAGGAATCTCTAGTATATCAAACTTAGTGTCAAACCCTTGTATCTTTTAGTACCTTTGCTATTTGAAACGGCAGGAATCTTGCTGTTTGGCTTTTTAAATAGCATAATTGATGCTGGAGATGTTGCATAGCACTGTTATTAGCATTGTCGTTGGTTGGAGAGTGATAGTTATTCGAGTTGATCCACACAGATGGCGGCTGTAGACGATGCATTTGTTAATCATGACAGACAGAATCATGTACTATCACTTTGAATCCTTATTTTCTCATATTACTATTGAAAATAATTCTAAAAGTTTTCCAAGATTTAAGTAAAACGGCGCTACCGGCAATTAAACGTTATTTCATCAAGCAATTTGCGTATCAAGCGTTTATCATAAATACTTGCATGAGTTTGGATACAATCCGACCATAAATTTTTTTTCGTCTCACCACTCGTTCCGAAGGAAAGTTAAGGAATATTTTGTCAAAATTTGAGTATATTTTCAATAAGTTGGAAAAATAATTTTAATATGACCACTCACATCCCCGTTTGTTTGTCTTTAAGCTTATTAGATATGTACCTTTGTTTGGAAAAGCAATAGATTTTGATTGACGTATACTTATTGGGGAAAAATAAGCAGCAGGGAAACACTGTCACCAGCTGACGGGGGGAGAGGGGGAGGTAAAAAAAACTTACTAAAACTTACTGAGAAAGGGTAAATGTTTTCGTAGATGCATACAATAGTGAAGGAGTACCTGGAAAGAAAAGAAAAAAAATAGGAGGCATTTAAAGAATCTAGCCTAACTACAATAATATTTTGCATTCCACGCTGTTGTGCTTCGAAAGGTGTTGTGCGTGGTGCCTTTTCAAGGAATTGAGTGAAAGTACTCCAAGTTGCGATGCATCAACATGATTGTACTTGCGCCAACAATGAGTGATTTATTGAGTTTAGCGGTGTGGGGCATAACAAGTTTTTTATTCCCTTTCCTAATACATTCGTGCACCCTTAAGACTTATCAAGGGTTTAGGGGAGAGGAAGAAGGAAGAAAAGTGAAATGTGAAGGTACGAGAATGAGGATATGAGGAAAAAAGTGGTACCAGCGACGGTTGGCCCACGTGAACGGAAGGAACAGTGTTTGGAGAAGCGCTTTAAAGAATTCGGGTGGAGTTCGATGCAGGAAGGAAACTCTGGGTCAAATGGAACCAATCAGGATCGAGGGGAAGAGCACGAGAGAGGGTTAGTTATGTTTGGGGAAGAACCGGATAAATACTCCAATCCTCCTATCGATTATATTTCCATTGCGGTCTGGCCGTTCGGCCTTGAATGGCGGTAATTTCATGCTCGATGTCATCCTGGTGTACTTAATAACTTTCTCCTGTTCCACTTCCTATTCTCTGTGTCAAGGTGAACGTTTTAAACGCGAAGAAAGCTCTCTAAAAGTTGCATGGTGACATATGAGCATCATTGCGAAAGGCTGCACAAAAAATATCTCATAGTACCGGTAGAGTTTTGAACCTGAATACTGAAATCAGTGGAAAAAGAAACTTATGGGGAGAAATTTTCTTGTCAGAGATTCGAACCTGTAGGTTTTTTTTTATAATTTTGAGATATATTTTAATAGCACTTTAAATTGGGGTTATTAACAGCCAAATCATACGGTATCCATAACTTTTTAAAAATGTAAACACATTACAATTAATCGAATTATTATAAAAAATTGGATAAAATATTATACGGTAAATTATGCTAAAAATTTTCAATGGCGACTCAAGAGTTCATAATAGTAAGGGCCGAATTAAAAACTGCGCTAAGAGGAAGAAATATCCCTTGAATATAGGCATTATTTCTCCATGGATCCTTAGTAGATTACAGTTCAACTGACCCCTAAAATTCGGCAAATATAATACATTCCTGGAAAATGTATACTTTTCCCTTCCCTTCATTGGATGATCTTCATTCTCATTGTTTGGTCTTACTCTCAGTACATTTACCTTCTGCTTGCGCTTCAATACAACTCACGCATTAGGAAACATTTCTGGATTTATTTTAAGATAGGAAGGTGTATTATCATTTATAAATTTGCCCAAATCTCCAATGAAAATGTATCATGGACATATGAGCTTTGAAAAAAAAACTTATATTAATCGAATATACAGTTTGCCTTTATGAATATTGGTTTAATTTCAAGGTGTATTCCCGCCGAATGAAAAAAAACTTAAATTTTATTTTGCAAATTTTCATCACCTTGACTAATTTTGGTTTGTGCATTTTTTTTCATTTCTTTTGCTTTTGGATTTTGAGTCGATCTTTATCGATTCGCTAACCGTCAATAATAATTTATTCTGCATCATCAGCACTGTCAACAGACTGTGTATTCAGTTATCCCATCTCTCTTGAAAACTGCTATCTACTTCGATGAAGTCCTGGTGGAAACATAAACCTCTCTCTTCGCTCTGTATTTATTATCGATAATTATTACCCATTACTATTCATGTTGGACACGATTCAACTATCATTCTGACCTAAGAACTTCTACTGACCGCCGCGCCATAGTCACGACGCAACGTGATCTCCTTAGGGACATGGGACCCTAGGGATCCATTGTGTGGAGCCTTTATAGCTATATCCATTTAAATCATGAGTTAGGAGTCACATTCAAAAGTATTGAATGACTTCATATATTTTGAGATCTGTTTTATTGATCTGGCTGTTGGGATGCCATGAACTCAGAAAAACCCAATGGCTTAGTTTTATGCAATAGAATTTGTTGTATCATGTGGTTTTCTCGTAGATCGGCTTACATCACTAACAGACAAGATGACATTTGAAATACAATGCTCGATGAGATCTAACCAACTATTCTGAATTTGTTTAGCACGAAGAGCGTTCATTAGAAACCTTAAGTTTTGGATATTTTGTTGCTTGTAATTTATTCTTTAATCTGACGAAGTCATCCGCGTAACATGAGCTCAAAATATAAGTAAGAGAGTAATTTTCTCGCTTATCGAAGTTTTTGGGGTTTCCTTCCTTTGGCAGAGGCACTTTTATTTCTCCTCTGCGTGGATTTGGGTGTTAGTAATTTTAGTGGTTAGGGGATGGAGGCAGTGGGCCAGGAAGCGGCCTTGGAAACGTCGCGATGGATGGAAGAAGTGAAAGTGTGTGTTGGTGCATTGAAGGTCGGGGGATGAGTTGAGGAGTGGTGAGCAAAAGCTTTCAAGAGTGGCCTTCAGTGAGTGGAAGTGCGAACGAGGAGGTAAGGTGGAGATGGGTTTAGCAGGTGATCTTCAGAAAAACAAAGAAAATAAGTCTCCTTCATTAAATCTTTTCACCAGGATCTTGTGTGGAGAAAGGCAGTCTTTCAGCAGGGTTGAATTGATAAAGTGGATACTAGAAGGGATATAGGAGCTCACCATTTTTGAAATAGATACTCTGCTTGGACTACTTACGGGCGCTAATGCATCCATTAACCCAATATTTACTCCAGCTAAGTGCACATAACAGCTAATTTGAAGCTATTATCTGTCTTTAGGCATTATTTGCAACTTAAGGTACCTTTTCACCGAATAGAGTGCATTCTAGAACTGCCTTCTTGACACTTATTTTCGGAAATCATGAGGTAAATAAAATGGACGAAATGTTTAATAATATTTCTCCCTCTAGGTCTGGATCTCATTTTAATCCTTTTTTGTAGGTGAGCCCAAAAGGTTGTGAAAGCTTGTGACAGGCGTGATAAAATTAATTAGGCATTTTTTATTCGTTGATTCAAATCCAATTTTATTGATTTTTCTTCCTTTCCGAGACTGTCCAAATTTCGTTCGCTGCTGCCGCTGTCCATGCGAACCACTCTAATGTTACAGATGTCTAATATTGCTTTATTACGTACGGACGCCACAAACAACAGTAAGTTAAACCAACGGAAGCTCTTAATAGGGTGGTTTCTCATTTATTTTTTATTGCCTAAATCGAAAGATAATTACTCCTGGAGTACGTATTTGACGCTTTTATATTTTAAAATGACGATATCTATTATTCGCGATTTATTGAAAATTTTCAAGCGCGCGAAATCGCGACGGCTAAGTATGAATGCTGGCAAAAGCCCGTGTGACGTCATTCTGTTTCGGCTGCCCCTGTAAGAGGCCACCTTGGTGCGAGGCAATGAGCGCCACTACGACGCAGGCTGCTTGCAGGTAACAGAGTACCCTGCTAGCAGATAGCGCTTGGCTTTAATAAGGATTATTAATACCTAAAGGTGGGTTAAACTGTTCATTTTTATGAACCGTTCACTTTGATCCTGTTCAGTAAAAAGAACAGTTCAAAATATCGGTTCATAGTGAACAGGTAGGCTCATTCGGTAGAAAATATTGTTTATCATGCGTTTAGAGTACATGAAAGCTTAGTGTG
Organism: Ischnura elegans; assembly: GCF_921293095.1. Lineage (NCBI taxonomy): Eukaryota > Metazoa > Arthropoda > Insecta > Odonata > Coenagrionidae > Ischnura > Ischnura elegans. Next base: position 6,981,659 of record NC_060256.1, read on the forward strand.
GTATCGTAAGGCGTTTTAAACAACATTTTTGGAGATGCATCCACATTGCACAATACAGCGCACTTAAAAAATTAAAATTTCATCGTAGGCGCCAAAAACTAAGTCCAAATATCAACTTGGTAAAGGGACCGAAAAAATGTCCCACAATCATGAGTTCAATCGTTTCCTAAGTTCATGAATCGCGTTTTAAACAATATTTTTGGAAATGCATCCACAGATCCACAAATGTTCAAAATACGAAATCAAAATGAACGCGATATCCCAACTGAACGCCCCGAGGAAACTAATATTTGATCTAATATTTCGAACGGTTCGAAAGAACTGATATTTTAAATATCAGTTTAAATATTAGTTATTTCGAACGGTTCGAAAGAACTAATATTTTAAATATCAGTTCAAATATTAGTTGGAACGAACCGTTCAGTGGCTATCGGAGGGGAATAGTAGAGAAAGAAGGGGAGGGGCTCGGTCGTCTACGACGCACTTCGGCGGCCTTGGATGGCCTCCCTCGTAACCGCCATCTGTTGTACCCACAACGCACTTGCTCGAGTAAGCTGCAGTTCAAAATGCCTCTTGATGATCATACCTACTGTACCGAGTACGCCGCAATTGTGCAGTGCCGACATGAACAGTGAACAGGGTGTTTTAGAGAACAGTTCATTTTCGAACCGGTTCATTTCAGTGAACAGTTCGTTTTGGCAGTTCGGTTCTTTTTGACCCATCTCTATTAATACCCTATCAAACGAAGGAAACTTACCGACCAAAGGCAGTTTTAATAGGTGATTATTAAGAGATGTTTCCCTGAGCTCTGTGCCTCATGCGTGCATTGGTAATCTCAGACGATGTAAAACTCCTGAGTACTCGGATAGCATATAGATAGATCCCTGTGATGTCACGTGGAGTGGTATCGCATGGGCGCCAATCTGGTCTTTTTCAAATGCGGTTAAAATTGACCATTAATATTCGACTAAACTGGGATTTCAAAACTAAATAATTTGTATATTATGAATACAGTAATGGTGGGTAACGAATCGCAATCAATGCCTTCCGTTTTCTTTGATGAAGGAAACTACCCTGTATACGAAATATATTTTCGAGTTTTTTCATGCGGTTTTGTGTACCTTTTAATCACGTGTCTTCATAATGTATCGCTCTATGGTATTTGTTACGTTACCATAGGCGGATCTAGTGGGGGGCGGGGTTGCGGGGGCACGTGCCACCCCCAGACCCTTAAAAAATATGCAAGATTTTTAATTCGGTCCCATTATCATTGCGTTCGTTTTGTATTACGAGGTAACCTTGTGACCCCCCAGAAATAAATCCTGGATCCGTCCCTGCATGTTACATTCAAAGCACTGTTCACTCTCTCCGTATCGCAGAACGTTGCGGGTTACGATGGAAGAGTAAATAGGAGGTTTTTAACTATAAGGGGTAATCAAATGAGTTGTTTCTTTTATATTTACAGAGTCAGTGTCGCAACTGGTTGTGTTAAAAGAGCGTTTTGTGGAAAATTTAAGTCGTCATTACTGCCAGTACTATCCTAATGTCTAATAACTTTGAAAATGGACCATTGCAGTTATGCTTCATCTCGTTGAGGCGAATGATTGCTGGCTTTTGCGCATTTGCGCTGCAAGGGCGTTCGACATGGGTGGGTGGTTAAAACGCACTAGCAAGAGGATATCCGTTGTTCATATTTTCACTCTTTCGCATTTGTGCGCAGTTCATCTCTGAACGGAAGGAGTGAAAGAGGCTTCATATGCCGCGCGGTGGAGAGATCTCTGGTCCATAATTTCGTTAGCACTGCACTAAAACTAGCTTTGAGGAGTGATTTTGCCGCGAACGAGGGAAGATATTTCTCTCAGTTTTCAAACATGCATTTTACTACGCGCTGAAAAGTATGGCGCCTCATCGTCGATGGGTGATACGTCGATGTGTCGGTCCACCTCTCCATCAAGTCGCTCCACCGTATTTCTTCTCCAACGCGTCCTCCATTACGTATCTTCATTTTCGCGGGGAGGAATTTATTTCATGGCGTGGCTTGAAATAATATTTAGCGTTTTCAATACTTTTTATATCGGCCGGAAAGATATTTCATCGAAAAATTTTCGTTTTGCATCGGGTGGTCAGTGACCTCATGTGAGTGATTTTTTAAAGAAAATATCTTCCATTTTAGTGATAATTAATGTTGGGTTTTGGCTTATAGCTCGATTTGAATATGTATTATATTCCGTCAGTAATAGATGTACCTCTGTTTCAAGCAAAGGAAATAAGTGAATCAATAAAAAACTGAACTTACTCAGTCATACATGGAAACTATTTGGGCTATTTTTACCCGTTCTAAAATACAAATAGATTCTTTTAATTTAATTTTTCGATATGCAGTATGAAATTTTAAAATTAACTTGATTGATTTTGTTACTTCGACTTCTTCTGCAATTAAAACTAAAGCATATCGCCTAAGCAGTAGACAGTAAGAAGGAAATAAGCCGAATTTTAAAAGTCAGTAACGTTGAGGAAATTGCAAAATGAAGGCAGAGAATTCCAAGAATAGATGGCAACAATTCTTACATTTAGTGGCATATTATGTAAATTTTGCAATCCTTATTATATTTGGCGTGTACCATTTTTCCTTGATGTAAGTGAAGCCTTCCTTCCTAGAGCTAGCAGATGTGTCTGCCGTCAATGCATTCCCAGCCAAGTCCTAGCCCCGGACACATGGTGGCTAATTCAAGAGGGGTCCACGAATTTCTCTGGATAACAATATGTTAGAATTCTAAAGTTGCCATGAGTGCTATGAGCTTATACATGACCGCAAGTTGCATCGTTCGAGAGCCTGACAGCCTCGTTAATTTATTTCGTACTAATTTTTGATTCCCTTTTTTGTTTCACAATGAAAGGTTTTCAGCGCCTCTACTTCCTATATTATGAGAATTTTACATAAATTAATCATCTCAAGGAAAAACAGCCTCATGCACTACATTTCCTGGACTTTGCTGGTGATATCTCTCTGTGGGCTCTTGGTCAGTGCTTTTGGTGACAAAGAGGACGTTAATCAATCAATCGAGTCTTTGCTCTGCGCTGTAGGACGCGACCGCGATCTTTTCCTTCAACCCCATGCGCCAATATTTGTGCGACCTCTCCTTTGCGAGCGCCAGCAGACAGAATTATTGACGCAATGGTTGCTGTGCGCATTTCCTCGGAAAAGTCGACCGTAAATTTCGGTGAGTGAAGTGCTCGTTAGGAGTTGATGCTGTCTGCAATTCCATCTGAGCGTGTTGAGAAATTTAAGATATCTTTACTTAGATAAAATGTTTCAGTCATTCGAATGTTGCCATTCCATTTTTAAATGAATTAATATTTATTGCCACATGTCTTTGGTTTTAATCCTTACCTCAATAGGTCTTTTGGTCTATAATTAGTCGAGGTCTTTTAAAGGGTCTTTTTGTCGGGAAAAGATAACCTTAGCGTATCAAGTGCATTAACATCGCTCATGATAGATAAATTTTTAATTTTGGTAAGGCGTAGATTGATATTGTCTTTTATTGAATGGAGAGTAATTTGTATCTCTATAGAAATTCTTGAGAATTAATATTTCTAGCGACATTAGTTTAAGCCCTGAGCTTACGATATTTCATTTTTTTTTTCTAGCTAACAACCCTAATTGCAGCTAAGTTCAGCGCCTTGGAAGCCACATTTCCATCAGTTTGTTAATGGTACCTGTTCTTTTCAAGCTTTATTTACTTCCTCAATTTGTAATGGCTAAAAATGGAGGCATCATCATTCATTCAATTCTTATGAATTTTCATTAAATATGTGAAAAAATGTCGTCACCTATTCGGGATCACAACATAGGAAACAGTAAAATATTGTTGTAGCTATTTCGTGATTAGCCCTCGCATTTCAATGCGATCCAAACTGTTGCGATAGAGCCAGAGAGTTTGACGAACACAGTTTTAAGGTGTGGTTGTACATTTTTAAATATCAACCTTCTCATTCGCTCCTTCAAGGATCAATGCATATTTCAGATTTGTCGCTGGTCGCATTTTTTTCCACGCCGAGTAAATTTGTGAAAAATGGCAGGAGGATATTTTCTGGGGCCATTGCAAATCAAGCAGGGCTTTTGGCTCCGCCAGCAGGCTGTCTCCAATCCCTCCTGTCCTCTACCATCGCCAATTCTGCTACCATCTCTCTAAATTATTCCCGCACTTGTCCTTACCACCTCAATTCTGATCTCTCTCGTGGTCTCCTTTGTTTGAAGTCTTCCTTTCCTTCCTCTCTTTATCATCGAGTTTTCATCTCCTCTTTCGATCTTGCCTTTAAATACTGCTACAATGTGTGGCCTATAATACACCTCTCTAATTTCTCTGTTGCCTTTTTTTCGCCACTTTTCTTCTTCTTGGGGATTTTTATAAACTTTTATTTGAAATGAAAATATATCGTTAGGCTAATTATATCAATATATGCCGTTGCTGTACTTACATTCGATAAGATATCGTTTGATTTGCGTATTTGCATCATGAACGCGTGGTATGTATTTCATTGTACCCGCGTGTAATTTTCGAATATAAGGCGAGAGTTGCATGAAGCCCTTCATGGAATCGGTGGCCTTTGGACATGGTGTCTAATCCTCGGGAGGGAGCCACAGGAATCTTATTTATTGCATTAGGGAAGCCCTTGTCTTGTGTGAGGATGCATTACGAAATACTTTGCAGTGACAACTCATGAAAGCACGCGGAATCATCTCATTTCCACGTACTACGTGACTGATGATGAGTGATTCTTGTTATTTGAAGCGAGGAATTCGACAGAAGTGTAAATCAATGGGGTAATGTTTTTATTTCTGTATGACTCATTATCCATTTCCAGGTATATTTCAGGAATTGGTTAAAAATGATATCAGCTATTTGATGTCCGTAGCATTAATATGGTAACCATGCCTGTTGGCCTAACTTTACATTCATTGGCACTCTTATGGCAAAACAATCGGGACACAGTTCAACTCCCCATTAATACGGCTTTAAAAAAAGTGGAGCCTGAGAAATCGATGAATTTTATTCGTGAATTATTAACCATGTATCTTTATGCAGCATCATTTTTGGCATTCGTTGTACTTCCTCTGATACCCTGATACAAAGTTTGCCATGCCATGATAAAACTTGGGTACATCGCCGATCTAATTTTTATCTTAATGACAAATAAATGCTTTTCTTTTGATCTTTTTTTTGATTTATCCAAATAGAGGTAATAAAGCCGTTGAATAAAAATTTAAGTCTCCCTAATCTTTTCTTCTGTGCTGAATCAGGGTTAAAAAATTCAAGCATTCTACAATTACATTCCCCGGGATACGATTTTCCCGGTATGAGCTACTCCCCGAGATATCAATAATTAAACGAGGACACTTGCAAGTTACCGCCGCGTATGGCATTTGTAATTTCTCCAGGCTATGATTGGTATTTAAAAATGAGTCTTCAGCTCACTGTACATGACAAAATATTTTAATTTGCTTTGGTCTTTACGTCATGATTTGCCGGTCTTGGAGCATGATGAATTGTCAGTTTAAATTGTTGAAAGCTCTTATCAATATTCAATACATTACTCTTTTCCACGAGAGGCTGCCTTCAGAAGAATCTGCATCATTTGCTCATCTTTCATAAAACATTCCTCTTGCTTAAGTTATGTTCATTAAAGGCCATCCACACATTTTCATCTCAGAGAAGCGGAACTCTTGCTTGGTAAACTGCGTGCACAAGACCAGCGGGATTTAATTTCGCACAAAAGCCTCAAAGTTTTCCTCATCATTATTTTTCTTTCGGTCACCATTTTTGTTTGCTTGATTATTCAACTCAAACATATCTGCTGAAGTGCTTTCATGGCACCTGTACAATTTCTTCCGCTAATGCGAAAGTTATTGAAGGCCCTCTCTAATGAATTGCTTCCTCCTCATTGCCGCTTGATTCATTCCCTTTTTCTCACCCTCCAGCTTAACTTCCGTCCTTTTGTTTTCAAGCAAATTTCCTCAACAGGAAAATGATCTCCAATCAGCGGTATGGTCAAGTTTCCTCGAAAATTAAGGCTCTAATGTGCACATCCTGCTGTGAATTGATTATATCCCTGAAGCTCATTTTCCGCTCATGATGTTGATGGATAAAATACATGTAACGTGTAGCTTAACTTCTATAATAACTATCACTTCTAAAATACGTGTAACTTACTTCGCGCGGCAGGAACCTTCCTTTGAAAATGTGCGCATTCGTGTGAAGGGTTTTGTTTGGGGACGTCCGAAGGCAGTGCCCGAGATAGTGCATCCTATCCTACGATAAGAGATTAAAAAATGAAAAGCACTTGACATGAATCAGGGAATAAACCGCCCACTAGCCCACAGCGCATCCTCCATAGACTATTCAAGGAAACTTTAACGCGAAATCTTAAGGAGAGGTATTAATTGCAGAATTATTCATGTAAAAATGTGTAAATTTCCTTCTTAGCGTGATATAATTCGTTTAATATAGTTAAAAAACTTACCTATAGAAAAAAATCAGCTTTCTATTCGAAAATATTGAAAAAACTTTTGAGGAACACTTTTGCTAACTCTTATCGCCGTAAGTAAGGAAAATAATAGTTTATGGAAGATAAAAAGGTAAAATATGATGATATGGCAATCTCTTCATCCATTACCTTCAGTGGAGGGAAAGCAAATCAAGAAAGAATAGTATTTTCCATATTCTTTTGAAATTAATGTGTCAGGGGATCGGTTTGTTGTGGTGGCACCCTGTGGGTCCGGGTTCAATGGCTGATGGTGGTGGAGATTTTATAAGGATGGCCGATTCCTGCTTGAGCGCACTGTGGAATACGGATGGATGAGCGGAGTTCCTTTGTCGTCTTAAGCTAGGAGCACGCCAGTGCTGACGCAGGGTTTATCGCCGCTCTTTCTTCCCTTCCCTCAAGGTGAAAATTACCCGAGTTGCTGGTAATCGCTACCTCCAATCATTATACCAACAAGTGACTTAATATGCAGTCACGTGTATGGACGCATAGCTTGCAATCGAAGTCTTTTTATTTTTTATTTAATTCATTTTGAGCTTCCCCGTAAACAGCACATGACGGCCGTTACAACGGGGTTTCCAAAACTAACAATGCACAAAGCAAACATTCATGCCTTGGATCGGGTCCACCTACCTAGGCGGTGATCGAAGTGGGAATTTCAAGATGATAGCGCTAGTTGTATGCGAGCAATCCGTTACCAAAAGACTCCGATCCAGCAGGATGCATACCTCTTCTTAGACATTTACTGATGGACACCTTGTGGGGACATTGAACGTTCTGTGAAAGAAATTTCGCCCATCTGTTTTTAAAATGGTTGCATGCATTTTTCTATTCAGTGGAAGCGCTTAGAACTTTGAGGATGTTTATGGTATCAAATATGTGTCAGTACTATACCTACTCAAGCGATTGAAAATAGGAGATAATTTCATTCAGTTTTGTACAAAATATTTGAGTTAAATCACATGAAACTAAAACTTTTTAGATTTTAATGAATGTACGTTTCCATAAATAAGTAGGTACGTTATCTCAAATTATTTTTAAATATCTGGACCCTGTCATTGGTAGCGTAATAAATTCGGCTTAAAGAGTCTTACAGCGTTCACTACTTAATACGCCCTTAATGGAGTCAATATCGCTGAGCGGTCGTGAGGAGGAGGAAGCACTGACCTCCGCTGTGTGCGCCCTTCGCTGCTCCTCTTTTCCTGCTTCCTCGTGCGCGCAACTCATGCGAAACACTGTGTGATGCCGTCGAGCACCGCCTCTGGTCGTCAGCAAATGAGTGGGGAATATTGTCTGGGGGATTGGTTGACAGAGTGCACGGATGAATCTCCTGAATTATATATGAGCCATTAGAGAGCTTGATCGCTCCAACTTGAACTTTCCAATAATAATGCATGATGATGAATGAGCGTAACTCTGATTACTATATTCTTCAGGTATTTTGTTAACATAAAATGACTTTTTGTGCACCATAATTTTACATTATAATTGGAAAAAAACATTGGAAACGCATTATATATATCAGCCATTAAAGGTAAAAGTTCAAGCGTCCAAACAACGTATCTCACTGAATATATATTTGTAGTCGATTATAGATGTGGTAAATGTGTTCTTTAATATACATTTTTATACTCTTTGTATAAATTGGTGTTACCCAATATCAGTTTTTGGCTTTCAGGGATTCAAGAAAGCAATGGAAACTCTCGTAGTTAATAGTTGCAAATTGTCTGAGATGTTGGGAGTGAACGCAATGACGCATTGTGCCAGCAGTACTCTATCCTTAGATCTATCAGGATCTTTGGTCTAACGCTTATTTGTGAGGATAAACGCCCGAGGCGGGTGTAAATTTGTTAATAGAAACTAGATGAATAAAATTTTAGCTATGCTTATTTCATAATTATCGCTGATATAGGTAATAAATCATCATCAGTGATTACTGTCCTTAGACAGGTTTCCACTGGACTTCTCTCCATCTTTCTCTATCCTGAGCATCCTCCTTTAGGTCTTTGTATTTTCTTCCTCTTCTTATATCATCCAACATTCCCATCCTCCTTCTTCCTCTTCCTCTCTTTCCTTCTATCTTCCCTTCTATTATTCTCCGTTCCAAACAATTCCTTCTTAATATATGCCCTAACCAACTTGCCTTCCTCTTATGAATCATATGTATTAATTTTCTTTCCTCGCCTATTCTTCTTAGAACTTCCTCATTCTTCACTCTGTCAGTCCACTTCACTTTCAACATTCGTCTCCATACCCACATTTCAAAACTTTCTAAATATCTCTCCTCCTTCTTTTTAACAGTCCATGATTCACATCCGTACAACACTACACTCCACACAAAACATTTCATAAACCTCTTCCTCATCTCTATTGGAATTCTTTTTGCTGTTAACAATGCTTTTACCTTTCCATACGCTCCTTTACCTATTGATATCCTTCTTCTTATTTCCTCAGTACAACTTCCATTCCATCTTACCAGACTTCCCAAATATTGGAAAGTCTGTACTTGCTGTATGATATTTCCTTCTAAGGATATACAAACACAACCTTCTTTTCTGCTGATTCTCATCACCTTGGTTTTATTTATGTTTAAGTTCATTCCAAATTCCCTCCCCACATCTATTATATCATCCATCACTTGTTGTAAATCTTCTTCACTTTCTGCCAGCACTGCCTGATCATCTGCATATTTAATTGTTTTTATTCTTTCTCCTCCTATTACAACTCCTCTAGCTTTTTCTAAAGCTTTCTCCATCATTTTTTCTGCATAAACATTGAAGAGCTCTGGAGAAAGGCAGCACCCTTGCCTCACTCCTCTTACTATGCCAATTTCTTCTGTTTCATCATCTCCAATTTTTATAACTACTACCTGCCTACAATACACCTCCTTTATTAATCTCCTATCTTTCCAATCAATGCCAATGTCTTTCAAAATTTTCAATAACACATTCCAATTAACCTTATCAAATGCCTTTTCCCAATCAATAAAGCAAATGTACAAATCTCTATTCACTTCCATCATTCTTTCTCCTATCATCCTCAAGCATCCTATTGCATCACGAGTCCCTTTACCCTTCCTAAATCCAAATTGATCTTCTCCCATATTTTCTTTAATTCTTCCTTCGATTCTTTTTAATATAATCCTTGTAATTACTTTGGTAACATGGCATATAAGACTAATTGTCCTATAGTCTTTATATTCTTTGGCATTACATTTCTTTGGTATTGGTATTAGAATAGTTTTAAGTAGATCATCAGGCCAGCTCCCGGTATCATATATCCTATTGATTAAATTTGTTAGTCGACTCATTGCACTGTTACCTAGGTTCTTTAATGCTTCTGATGGTATTCTATCGCATCCCATTGCTTTCCTTTCCTTGAGATCCTTGATTGCCTTTTCCACTTCTCTTCTCAGTATGTTTGGTCCTCTATTCACCTCTTCACATTCCCATTCCTCTTCCAGCTCCATCTCAGAATGATCATCTTTACTATCATATAGTTCTTTCACATATTCTTTCCATATGTTTTCCTCAACACCTGTTGTTATCTTTCCGTATTTATTTAACATTCCTTGTTTACTTATTTTCTTTGGCTCTCTTTTTGTGAACTTTTTAGCTGTTAATCTTTAGGTAATAAATATAATTAAAATTTTAATTACAGTAAAGACTATTAAGGACTTTTGACTATCTTTTGAAACGATTATGGTGCAGTTAAATGGAAACATGATTCCATGAAAAATAGCATGAAAATGACGACTTAAAATTATCTTCGTATTTATAAAATATGTATGTATTTAAGAATGTTGTTTCTGTAAGGAGTGTGGTAGTCTATTGAGTTGAGCATTGGGCATTGAGGGGTTCAAATCCTGAGTGGAGCCTTGGGATACCCTCAAAATAGGCGAAGGCACTGCCTGCCCCTGAATGTGTGAAAGTCACACGGCTATGGCTTAGTGTGGGGTGAGCTCTATCCTCAGGCATCGAAACCAAGTATCCAATTCAAACAGAATGGCAATGGATTCTTGAATTCCTGAGAACGATGGGCGAGTGGTTCATCGAAAACCTGGGAATAGGAATGGAAAATCCGACCTGATGTTTACGTGAGGAATCGTCGCTGTCATATCCAAACCAAGCTTCGGGTTTAATCGCTGAGTGAGCATTGTGGATTTATTTTTGGGATCATTTACAAAGTTATTGAACGATAAAAACATCTGAATCGACTCGTTGTGTCAAATATTTCATCGGTTTGTCCACATTTCAGAAAAATTCAAACGAATAAAATGGTAGTAAACTGCATATGAAATGACGGGCATAAAACTTAATTGGCAAGGGCTGAGACGGATGTATAAATTTCATTATTTGACTGCAGCGTCACGTGGCTTTGGCGCTTGGAGTGATTCATGGCGCCGAACACTATAAACTCTATGGCGCCAAATAGCATTGGAGCAGCGGCGCGCCGCTACACTGTTGTCGTGCGGGAGTCGTGCTTCGCAGATACACGAGTAGGAATATAAGGGGTGAGGCCCCTTGGTTCACCACCCCTGGCATCTCCCACTCGACCCTAACCTCATCCCACGTCCTCGTTTGAAGCCAAAGCCCACCCACTCCACTTCTTTTACCCCACACCACTCTGCCCTCTCACGTCCGCCGCTCATTAACACAAAACAGTTGAGTCACGGTGCGCGCTCGCTGTTTTCCTTCTCCGTGAACCCGACGAGTTTTCCTCGAACGGTCTTTAAACTTGGAGAGGAACTCCCGTCAATCGGATTTCCACCCTTTACGACCCTCCGCTCCAAAAGTGAGTCGCTTCAAAAGAGTTTTCACGCACGCCTCCCACAGGACTTTTTATGTTCGACGAAATTGCGCCAATATATATAAAAAATGAAATAAAAGACCTTTGCAAAGGAAACTGGGTTACTTTTCCGAGTATCCCATGAATACATATAGCTAGCCAACAGAATTCAATGGCCGGACGAGGAAGTTCCACGTTTAGCGATAGATCAATTTCACATTACAAATTTAAATTTTTTTAGTGGTTTTCTTCCTTACGATTCTGAGAAATTCAATGATTTATGACTGTTTTTACGTTTCCAGACCTTTTACTTCATGTTGTATCATTCCTGGAATGTGAGATTTGTTATAAAATAGCTGTTACCGGTTTTCCTTGTGCCTTACTCAATTACATGCAGTGCACTCAATTGACATTAATTCCTTGTAAAAAAATTTATTCAAAATTATATCATGATAATTTGTTATTGTGGTTTAGATTGGATTCATCGAGGCTCATCCTTCTAAGGTAACGAATTTTTGAGTAAATAATTCGGTGGAATGATTTCACTGGCTAATATCCTATATTGGCTACTCGGTTGTTTCGTGAAATACCTGCGTATACATAAGGGGTAGGAAGAAATAATTCATAGAAGTGAAAGAGGAATTCATGAATTCATTCATTTACCATTGAAAACTATTATTGATGCCTTCCGGAAAACTAAAACATTGTGTGTTCCCTTACACAGTTACCATGTCTGTCTCTTCTCAGTAATTTATCTCATTAAGTTCTTTATTACGAAGGAATTCATTTTAAACCTGGTCTCCTGAAAAAACTCATTTGTATGCACGCATTTCAGATGGGAAAGGAAGACAGCAAACGGTGCACATTGTTTAGTTGTAACACGTTCGATGTGTGTTGGAGACCTACTTAAAATTAAAAGAAAAATATTTCGTTCAAATTCTTTCCTACTATAATTTGAGGACCCAGTCAGCAAGAGGGCTGCAAGCTAGATCTAGTGGATTTGATTCCGCGGAATTGCTTTAAGATGGCATATGAGCTATCTGTCATCACGGTTTAAGTGTGTGAAGATTGAAAATGGCTATAATAAACATATCCTTATCAGTGTACCAAAGGCCTCTGTACTGGGACCAATTTTGTTTCTCTTATGCCTGCAATCGCGAATTTAAAGGTCTTGTCATAGCTTTTGCTGATGAAATTATATTAAAATTAAAAAAGTGGACAACCATTTGTGAAAATTAACAAGAAGATTTAAATCTCTCAAGTAAATGAATTCCACACAATGGTCTGGAATTAGGTGACAAAAGTAAATATACTTCTTACAATCTTGGAAATAGCCCCGATTGAGGTGATCTGAAACTGGTCTTTCATCGAAAAAGTGGTAAAAATATTGTTGTTGAATGACTATTTGTAGAGCTAGTAATTTAAAATATTTGGGTATCGTTCTTGACCAGTCGCTATAATGGGACCATCAAGTAACCTCTATTTCCTCTGCCTTGTGAGCCAGTCCGTTTAAGTTTTACCTTATCCGAAACTAATGTACAATACCTTTCCGAAAAACACTTACCATGCTTTAGTGCTATCAAAGTAAAGTTAGGATTAGAATTTTGGGGAGGAGCATGTTACAATAAATTAAAGCCTGCTGTAATTGTGCTTAAAGGACTTATTAGAGGCATTTTATTAAAAAGTAGATCTGAAAATTCATACTCCTTGAATGTTGACATTGAGCCATTTGAGACATTGACTGTGGAAAATTGTGAGGTCTTACTGATGTCTTTTGATTTTTTCTTCTTTTTTTGTTTCCCACCTTACTTGCTTTCCACTGTAGTCACATTCTGGATTTCTGTTTATTGATTCAAACAACCGAAGGTCTGATTGTTCTTGTTAATATCAGTTGTTTGCATGTATTTTAGCCACTAAACTTCCTTGTTGAAATATTACATGTTGTTCAGTGTAATTATTGTCACATTATTTTATGACGCCAATGGATTTATTTTTATAGTTATCTCTTTCACATTTATCAAAAATACAAGCGCTAGTTATGCGTCCAAAGTCAACTAGAAAGGTTGCCTCGATACGAAACTCGAACGGGGCCCATCTGCAAAGGGCGGGTGTCATTCACGGCAGCGAGGTCGTTAAGGTCTTCCGGGTTGTCAACGCGCGTAATCCTAGCGGAGACTTATCATCATCAGCAGCACCATCGAAGAAAAAAGAAAATAAGACCATGGAGATGGAGAAGAAGAAGGCAGCAATGAATTTTGGGACATGGAATGCGAGGACAATGATGAGGGTGGGCAAATTAGATAATATGTTGGAAACATTGTCGGAGGGGCATTGTTGGAGGGGTTGGCATTGTTGGAGGGAGAGGATTGTTAGGCAAACGAGGGAGAGGAAAGCAGAGAATAGGATTATTTTATGGAATGAAATGGAGAAGGCCCGAACACCCTCAAAAATTCGTTATTGGTGTAAGGAAAAAATGTGTCGGGCTTTTCAATTTTCCCCGGAGTGTCCAGATATCGAGATTCGAGTTATCAGGGTTCTAATGTTGATCATATGACTCTTCTAAAATGCTTAAAAAGTTAAAACTCATTAATTACAAAATTTTCCGGGGCGAGATCCCCAGTTTGGCCCCCCCCCAATATTTTTTGTAAGTCGGCATTCCTGAGTTGAAGTGGTTTGAAGAAAAGAGAGAAGTTCAGTGCTTACTTTCAGGAAATTATATGTAGATAGCATAGTAGCCTCATTGTATTTGTTCCTCATCACTAACTATAGAAATAGTTGTGTAACAGAAACGGAAATCATATCGTAATGATTAGGGTTCTGACGCTAATTATTTATCGGTATGTATGCATTTCAAGTATTTTTTAATTTGATGAGAAGGCTGTTGCATATGCGCAGAAAAGTGCTAAGTTGACCCATCACCTGGTTTATGTTACTATTTCTTCGGAGTTACATCCTTTAGCAAAATTACAATCCTGAATTTCTCAGAATACGTTATTGCGGATCGTGAAAAAGTCTCCAGTTTTTTTTTTTTTTTTTTTCGTCTGAAGACTTTCACAGCTTCTTTTATCTATGTTGTTGGTGGTTTTCGGGTATTGCTGTGTAGAAAACATTTTAACTCGACGTTTCACTCCTCCTACTGGGAGCGTTATCAAGAGAATGGAAGGAATTTCTACTCGTCCCGAGCTTATATATGTTTTTTTCGCTACCCATTGTTGTGCCGGATTTGAATTTTAGCCGATAGCCGTTGGCCATTATATTGTGCTAGGAACCCTCTCCATATACGGCTGAGGTTATACCCATCCTCCCTATTAAAGTTATTAGGTCTTTTCGCAATCTCGATGGATTCACGTATAAGACGCGGATGGTATTCATCCGTCTTCGCTAATACCCGTGTAGCGTCAAACATTATTCTATGCCCAGGGCTGGAGGCAAAATGTTCAGCAACAGCTGATGCGTCCCACTGATGTAATTTTAACGCCCTTTCGTGTTCCTTAAGCCTTTGGGAGATTGAACGCTTGCTCTGTCCCACGTAGCTTCTGCCGCAGCAGCAGGGAACCTCATACACTCCCATAGATTGAAGGGGAGGATGGCTATCCTTCGGTGAAGGTAGGATATTCTGAATCTTCTTCACGGTGCAGAAGCGAGTCTTAATGTTGCCTTTATGGAGGATTCTGGCGATTCTATCGGTGACCCCGGAGATGTATGGAATTTTAGCGTATGTAAGTGGCTTCTTCACCTTGTGGCCGTCATCTTGAGGAGGGTGTTTTTCTTTCATTGCCCTTTTAATGAAAGAGACACTATAACCATTGCCTTTCAGTGCCCACATAAGGTGTTGCATTTCATCACTGATATGCTCAGCATCACACACGATTTTGGCTCGGTGGGTTAGCGTTTTAATGACGCAGGCCTTTTGTTGTGGGTGGTGTTCTTCAGTTTTACTGTCAATAGTTTTGACGACTCTTAGTTGGTTTTATGATCCGCCAAATGACCAAAACCACCCATTTTTAGTGAAGTTAATCTTTCGACTTTGACGAAATGGGTGACTCCGATGGCAATAAAAAATTCGCTTACCCATTTGCTTGAATCCTATCCTTCCGTTGTAAATTCGCACGCTAGAACGCAGGCAATAATTAATGGGTATGATATTTCATTTCATAGCACAAGTTACTTTATATTTAATGTAAAAATGATTGCACCACATTTCCCTGTGCATATTGTTTTTATTGAGAAATATTTATTCGCTGGAAGCTATTCTTTTTGGCGCAGACCTGAGTGAGCTCTTTCTTCAGCTATCTGTACCGACTTTCTAACTGAATTCATTTTGTGGGTGAGTGATAAATACTTTGTTTTATCTCTTTGAAATTAGGTAGGTAAATGAAGAGTTTGATATATTCGAATGCCACGATTATCACCGGTTAAAATTGCAAGCATTGTCGGAGGAAAAGGAGTTAAATTGCTGTTAAGCCAACATAACGACTTTTTGATGATGTTCGAAAGTACAGGCTCTATAACCACTGGCTTGAAATTATGTCATCTCATGTTCAGAAATTTTCTAGTGAAGTATATCTATTTCTCTCACAGTGAGCCACAATTAATCGAAATAGTGTGAATTGATTTATAGCCAGAGACTTAATGTAGCCAATATCTACAAAAACAAGTATCGATTGGTTGCAATTCATCATCATCTTAAGTCAACAATCCTAAGATTGGTTTGACGCAGCTCTCCATTCCTCTCTCCTATCAACCAGTCTTTTCATAGCGACGTATTTCTTCTCTTTTACATCCTTTATAACCCTTTGTCCTATGTAACTCATTCGGGACCATAGACTGACGTAGGCATGTAATCGTGTAACACTACGGTATCTATCGGTTTTGTCTATCTTTCTATATTATCTATCTTTTCATTGTGCTTTAGGAAGCTTTTTACACGCATTTTGGCGCTTTTTCTGAGCATTGCCCCAACCATTACCGTTTAGATATTCTGCGCTTATAATCCTATAGCTTCCACTCCAAAAGTCTCCCTCCTCTGGCCACTTAATTTCGCTGATTCCTAACACGTCGAGATTCAATCTTTGGATTTTCCTCTTAAAACTTTCAAACTTACTGCAAGGCCCAAGTGATTTCACGTTCCATGTTCCCGCCCTCATAACTTAATCAAAGTCGACCGACGTACCCCCTTAAGCAATTCGAGCAAACGTGCTTCTGTATTAACTATATCGTTGTCTGCAATTAATCGTAGTTTACTGTGTACTATTTCACCAATGTCGTTGATATAAAGAAGTAATAGGAGTGGCACCAAGACACTACCCTGAGGGACGCCAGAAGTGACTCCAATCTCGTTTTATGTATCATTCAGATGGTCTATACTACCCAGCGATAAACCCATGCTACCTCGGAATGTCGTCGCTTTTTGCCCGCGATTATAGTATATCTCAGGCAACCTCTATACTTAGAGGTCGACCCACCATCCCCAACTCGATGGACGCACTCGATGACTTTAAGCTCAGTCACCAGCAGTTGCAATTACTTTAATGTATTTAACTTGCCAGAGATTCCATTTTTAAAGGCACATTTTTCCATTAATTGTGATATTATATCAAATTTATAGCAATTTAAAGAATATTGTGAGTTCAATCATCGGAAATCTGAGCCTATATAAGTTTTTTTAAAAGTGAATTTCTGCTTAAATCTCACTTTTTAGTGTTTACAAATGCACAATAATTTTTTCAGAAACCAGTGATTTCCTTCCCAAAATATATTTTCGAGCACATCGTAAGTATCTTGTTCTAAATTCGCTTTTACCGCTGGCCATTAATTCGCGTATGGTGAGTACTTTTTAAAACATTGTCTGCCTGATGCTATTTATCCCATGCGCAGCATCCGAGAGAAGGGTTTTGTTGAGAGACACGTCTCCGCCTCACTCACACCTCCCATCAAACTCCATTACCTTCCCTTTCTCTTATCCCCTCTCACACCCCCCCCATCCCCCCTTGCCTTCTTCTCGCCCAGAAGTAGGGCAAGCCCTCGATGTTCGAGCAAATGGAGCGAAACGACCGCGCCTTCGAATGGACGTGTCTGCGTTTAAGATCCCGTGGAATCAGGGAGGCACCCTGCGAGGTATCTCCAAAATCCCTCCTCTTCCCCATTCTTCCCCATTGTCCTCTTGTCCACCTTCAGCCTGGACGGACTTCGCTACGCCGGTCTTTTTCTGACGCTAGTTTAAAACTTAAGCTAATTTTGAGGGTATGTAAGATCTTAGACCTCGGGCCTTCTTGAAAATTTTCAAGTTACGTATAGGATTCCCTTTTCAAAATTAACCGGTGTACACCAAGGGTGGCATTTGCCAGGAAATGTGTTTTGGATTAGCCGGGATATGAATCCAAATCTCCCAATCACCGGTTAGGTGTACTACCACTTACACCGACAAGCCATCTGGTTCCAGACTGCGAATACCGAACAAGGTGTCTAACGTCCACAGCCTCACTACAGGCGGAGTGACTGCGCATAAAATCCATCTTGTCGTACAGTGATTTGGATGTACCTGTTACTACCAACAACTCATTTTATCCTCTTAGTTGTAGTTATCGTATTTGGGACACCGGTAAATGCTGAAAAGGGTCTATTCAGTTTACCCTGAGAATTTCATGGAGGTAACGTTTTTTTTTTTAAATCAAGAATTAGGAATAATGAGACCAAATACAATCGGTCAAGCGGTCGTCTTAAGGATCTTCCATTGCGAATGAAATCATCACAACAATTACTATTCGCATATTTGCAAAACACGCTTGTGGAGGAAATCTATTGATTTAAAATGGCAGAAACAGGGTGCACAGATTTTTCAATAATCAATGAAAAACTCCATTCGTCCCCATCGCTAGATGACACATCGCTCACGCAAGTCCGTTCTTTTATCCCAACGCAGTGCTGCTTTGAAACTTCAGCAATCATGAGTTCACGGAAAGGAGATGGAACTTTTCTACGAGTTTATTGCGCGCCGTGCGACGCATTCCGACCACCCTCAACTGCACTGCGATATCGCCATATAAAACATGTGGAAAAGTGCCGTCGTTGTTTTGTTAACTTTTTTGTTTAGCATGTCCTTGCACTGTATCTCGCCTTCCTCAGTGACTTTTATTCGGCTATCATCTCGAAATTTTCATGGTACCTATGATATACCTTCAGATCAAAGATTTTTACATCTGCGGGTCAAGGGGTGGAGTAGCAGGGTAAATTTTACTTCAAGCTGCACTAATGGATTTTTCACACTCATTCAAAGAGTCTTTTATGTTGGAGAAAAACAAACTACTGCTTTTAGAATATAAATTTCATCCTATAAAACAGGGAAACAGGTTTACAGGGATTATGTCGTGATTCGCCCATCCTCTCCAAATTGAACTATCTTCCTCAAAGCAAGGCTTTCAATATGTCTATCGATTCTAATTCTCTTTTTCTCCATTCCTTGCTTATTTTTCCCTTTTTCATATCGGTGGAAGGATATTGGCCTGATGAAATGTAGTCCACGTAATGATATCACCGAGGAAACACCGTTGTAATGAGTGTAGGAAACGCTATTATTTATCTCTTCCCTGAAGTCATGGATATGAATTGTAATGCAAAATATTTCTGTGGAATCAGGGGAATCCTGTTTAAAAAGAATTATTTGACTGTAAGAAGTTCAAAATGGATGGAAATATCATATGAAACGCATACCCCTAGGAAAGGTTTCATAAATATTTGGTAGCATAATCCTTTGTGAAACAGTACAATTGGGACACCGTGCATATGTGGACTAGATGCGCCTAACACTGGAAGAAAAGAGAAGGATAATCCGTAATTTTTCTTGCCCTGTAAATCCCACTCTTTGATTAATCCCACTCATTAATTCTAGCGCTTCGAAGAAAGAGAGATGGGTGGCAAGTTAGCCGACCGAAAAAGAGCTCCTCTTCCTTCATCTCATCACAATGTGGCTTCCCTTTATTTATTTCTGCTAAATTTCTGAGAGGGAAAGTGAGGAAGTGAGGATTCCTCGGAAACCCGTTCTCCGTCCTCGACCCAAATATCATCACTTCAGTTGGCTGGTGGAGGGCGGGTGGGAAAGGTGCAGCTGCTCTCCTCTGACACGCTGATTGAAATTCTCCAACGAATCCACTTTTTATATCAAAACTCCTCCTTTACCTCTCAATTGAAGTAAATTTAACTTCTTTTCTGTCCACTTTTGAATGGCGAAATTTTGTGTGTAACAACGCGTTTTGACGCATAGCTACATGATCGGGTCAATTGTACGTGTAATTATATACATCCATATTAATATTTAATATTATATTTAGATGTGTATAAGTAAATAACTTGATGATGTCAATTTCCTTTCCCATACTACGTAAGGGATGTTTTTTATATTGAAAGGATTACGCAGGATGTTCATCATCATAATCATCACCACTGGTCAAATATTATAAGATTGGTTTGACGCAGCTCTCCAATCAATTTTCCATCAGCTAATCTTTCCACACCTTCATATTTCTTCTCTTTCACATCCTTCTTTACTTGTTCCGTAGATTTTGTTCGAGGTCTTCCTTTTACGCAGGATGTTAGGCGGAATATATACAGAAAATTACGAAATATCAACATAATATCACTGCTTCACATTTTTTGGTATCAAACTCTTTGATTTTACAGTTAATTTGTTTTTTTTTGCGGTGTAAAATGTGCAATTTTTTATACTTGTACTGAAATTAATTTTGGTAAAATTTTTTGGATTGAAACGTACTGACTGTTTGCTTCATTTTTATTTAGCCTTAAGTGGTGGTGAATTGAAGTTTTAAGTAACCCCTATTAATTGTGTACTCTATTGGCTTTGAAAAAGTTGCGATTGTTGGAGGAGTGGCTGATTCACCTCAACCCTCGGCAAATTTACTCTGCGGGCGTAGAGTTCTGATATCCTGATACTATGTTTCATGTAGGTACGTTGAACAAATTCCCTAAAAGTGTTATCTTCGCAGGAGTTTCTATAGTTCTTAGAGATGAGTGTTACGTTTACTGAGAAAATGTATACTACGGTGGCAACAAAATAGGAGCATGTGAATCATAAAAATGCTGGAGATTTGTCTCTGTCCAATGCGCCTTGTGAGCGGCAAGGTCCACCCTCTTGATCTTCCCAGCTGCCTTTTAATCGAGAACCACAGAAGCGAATTACGGGAGAGGTGCGCAATGAATCACAGCGCTGCTATCTTGTCATAACCATAACTGCCATCGGCCATTTTCATAAATCTCTTACCTCGTTTCTCGAGTCAAGCTTTAATGGCTAATTGTGAGTTTTTCACGTGATAAATAATCATTTTTTATTGCTTAAAAAAGTGCGAAATAAATTACAATGTTTTTGTAGAATTGCAACGGGAAGCTTTAGAAAAATCTGAAGTGAGGATAACTTCTCATGAATCGGTGCTACTTATTATTTCATACGAAGTGAGAATGCGATAAATACAAATATTTTCATAAAATTATATGAAATAAATAGTCTTGGCTGAGTTATTAACCATTCAACTGTCAATTGGAGAATTTTTTTTTAACCTTTAATTTCTCTGGTAACAAGTTATATACCTAAATATTTATCGAGCGAATATTCATGCATTACATCGTTCAAGCAATTGACAGCTTATTACGTAAAAGGATATTTCATAGTCGGAGGAATCATTCAGATATCTGCTGTTTACTTTCAAGTGGCCGAGAGTGTTTTGCCATTATCCCGTGGCAGCGAGAAAAATTGAAAACGAGGACTTATTCTCGACTGCCTGCTTGCTGAGTGATGTACATACATTTATCGCGTTTAGCAGGTGACATGACGCCTGCGTGCTTGACTGGTTGTATCTTGGTCAAGGTTGAATTTTATAGCATGCCGTGGAACACTTCAAAGTGAGAAAGAATTAAATTTATTTTTCTTTCATTTTTCCTATTATGTTTTGTACTCTTCGGGGAATGTAGTTGATAGAATTTCCTGGAATGAACTTTGGACTTGTCCTTTTCTAAATGGTGGCATGAGACGATTGGACACATACTTTAAATCCAATGTTTTGCGTCCTTTTTTTTGCTCTCTTGACTCTAGGCGAAAGAACGATTAATTTAATTTTCTTATTGGCTAATTGGAATGAGTCTGAGGACAGAAAACCCAAATGCCAAGTGAGTGGGAAAAATATTTGCCTAACCGGGTTTTCTATTAAATTAAAGCTTGAAGCTAATACGCGGTATATAGGATATAAATATTAGTTACTTCCACAGATTGAGTAGATACGAATAGTTTCGGGTGTTAGGCCGTGTTCGATTGTCTTAGGTTTCAATTAAACGGGGATGAGTACATTTGATTAACTCGCCGAGGATTAGACTGAGAGTGTTTCTTTGAAGGTTTTCTCTCTCTTTTCTTTCTCAAGCGTTTTCCAAAACGTTCAATCACATCTTTCACACAACTGCACGTTAATTTCATTCATTTTACATTTTGCAAAATCGTAGGAGGTGCTAAATATGACTAGTTTACCGAGTTATTTGGCCAGCGAATGTCTATTAGGCTTCTATCTAGTGTTGATGTGTTAAGTCTAGTTGTAAATACTTTTGTCAATTGTTTTTTTCGCCAATTTGTCAAGAAATTTCGATTTGATGCATGATTTTTTGGGGTGTAATGGCTGCTCCTCTTCCCCCTCACTACGGGCTCATGCCTTGTGAACATAATGAACTGAAGGGCATTGGTAATATGTTTTAACCAAAATATGGGTGCAATGGCAATGTATGTTTGAGCAGTTCCATCGTAATCATTAAATTTCATGAAGATTTTCTTGATAAAAAATTAATCTAGGTAAAAATAAATTTTACTAATGAAATTGATATTATTGTATTTATTAATGATAAATATTGAGCGGAAGCTTTGTTTTTCTCATTATAATCCATCATTATCAAACATTAAAAAAATGTTTAACTATAAGAGCGAAGTGCTTCATACGTTTACACATAAATATATTCCTGGTATATCAACATACCCGTTATTTTTTGGCGTTTAAATAAAATTATTTGTTTTATGTAGAGAGCAATATTACGCATTTCTGGAACGATCGCCCTTTTAGTGTCAATTCACAGCCTATTTATGTGATCAATGGTAAGGATTAGCTCAATTAAGTATTAAGACAAGAACTTGATTATGATTTAGTCAATTTTTCGGATCATTATTCCTGCGATATTGGAATCGGTGTAATTTCTTCGAACTGGAAATATCTCATGAGGCATTAAAATTTGATTTGTGAAGCGAAGTAATAGGTGAATAAAAATCTATGGTTATGGGACACACTATTATTCAAAGCGCACCTTTGCCCGAATTTCGCCTCGCTTCTGTGGAAATTCGGCACTCGATTAAGGCAGCACAGAAGATAAAGTGGAGGGGGACTGGGTGGACTATCTTGTCGCTACACCGCCAGGGAGACAATGATGGCATCTTTCTCTCGTGGGGTAAGAGTTCTCGTCTGCTTTCCAGGAAAGGCTCTCTTTCGCTGCTATCGCCGGCTGGAAATGCCGGAGGAGTCAGTGGAAGCGCTTTAATCAAGTCCACAGGGAGCTGAAATAAGGAACACTTTTCTTTGTTTTTAATTTGCGCTTATCTCCGCGACAAGTCACGCCATGGTCTTCCAGCGAAACCCCTTCTAGGGCTCAGCTGTATCTCCTACTCAAGTGGGAATAAATCAATTTAAAATTCCGCCCGGACGGAGAAAATAAATGTAAATTAATGCAAGGGTGAAGTCGAATTCATTAATTTCAAGTCCATTTAAATTTTTGCCTCGTTTTACTTCTGTGAATTTTGCGGAAAGACCCTTACGCATTTTTCAAGCGAGCTTCCTCCTCCAGTGGATTTCGCTGTAATACCCGTGAATTCCAAGAATCAGTTATTAACAGCTTTAACGCCCAAGTGTATACAAGTATGTTACCCCGGGAATTTTCTGTGGTTTTAGACATCGGTTAAATGTCTAAGAAAGGGCATAAAACAGTAATGCAGCTCAATTTCAATCTATAATCTTTCGAATAAACGCATCGCATCTATCAGATTGATGGTGATCTCTCTTACAACTGCGGTTATTTGAGATCCGGAAATTCATAATTTTGGGTCAAAATGCTTGCCCATGAAGTCGATTTCAGTTATATGTAACTCCAACCAAGTAAGGTGTAAAATTCAAGAGAGACCCGATAAATGATCATTGATAGTTAACTGCAATCTTTGCTCTTGTACTGCAGATCGAGCCTTATGGGAACCGCTCAAATGAACAATAGTTACTTCAGAATTGGCGTAAACTCAATGATTCACTATTGTGACAGCGCGTGAGAAATAACTGAAATAACGTATCTGGGATCGATTTATCATGGGTTATTTCGTGGTTCTATGGCCACGAGTAAGCTTCAACGCAATAGAAAACTTTTCCTTTGCATAATACTTTTGACAATGAAGACTAGCTTCTGTTACCCTGTCCACGTAGCTAGACCAGTGGGAAAATTTGAGCTTGGTCAGAAATCACTCAATAAGAAATATAATAGATGAGAATGAGCTTGTTGAAGAATATTGGGTATTTGTAACTCTTGCTTTAGTAGTAATTAATGCTTGGAAGTTATAACATAAATGTAGGCCAGAGATAAACATGTGCGTTGAATTGTAGTGATTCAGAATGGAATTGAGTTTGAATAGAAGCACATTGAAACAAAAGATCATCCAGAGAAAATTGATAGTTGAAAGTAGCAGCAAGCCATAAAGCCTGTGCTTTCAGCGAAACGTTATTATCATATGCAGTAATAATGTTTGCTAATATATGATAATGGTTGCTAATTTCTCTTAGTCACCTGTGAATGATAGACTGTATTATACGATAAATGCAATTTTAACTTCAGCCAGCCTTAAACATTTACGATGCAGTACTGACCTTTTTATTTGTTCGTTTCTATAGTACCTAATTGCTAATTTTTTGATTACTTTTTTAAATCGTTTGGAATGGGAATCGGTGATGACCCAGCTATGAAGCCTAGCTTATATGCTAATCGTTTATTACTATTTTTTGCCACCGAAATTTTCGTTCATCTCGGTAGAAACTTGAGCTTAAGTTATTTGTTGATCAATTATGGCGAACATCCGAGATATTTTTTGTTGTTGTTGTGATATCGTCACTAGAAATGCAAATGCCTTGAGTCCAGCAACGATGACCTTGAAGAAAAACCTCTCGCCAATTCTCCGTCCCCTGCTCCTCAGAACACAATCTGCATGTCGCCTCTGTCTTTGAGAATTCACGCCACCCTAAATAGGCGCAGTAGTCGCTTTTACGATGCTTTTGGTACCCTAAACGCCTTAAGGAATACGGTTGGTGCTTAAAAGCTGAGCGGAGAAATTAGCATGCCCTTGTGAGCGAGATGTGTTGTCCTTGACACGAAAACATTGACCTCATCTTCAAGGAAACTCTTGAGCCGTTTACCGACTGTTGGGACGCTGTTCTCTTTGCGACCTTTACGTCTTAAGTGAATTTCATGGGGCTCTCTTCCTTTGTATCAGGGCTATAAAATGACATTTTTGGAATCAATTACTGTGGAATCTCTACTTACTCTTATCTTTACTTAATCTTACTCTTTTCTATTGTAAGAGTAGGCATATTTCTTTTTCACCTTATCGCAAAAATCCTCCCGTAAAAAAGGCGAACAAACGGTCAAAGTGTAGGCGAGGGCTTCGTTGTTTCTAGAATATTTGATTCTATTCTAATATTTTTTCCAATCTGCTGGGTGCAGAGTACGAAACTTTCGATCATTTCCTTTCTATAGAAGTCCAAAACGAGTTAAATGGTATTTATTAAATATGAATATTTTTATCCGTTGTCATATTTTCAACTATAATATTGATGCTTTAATTTTTCTTTGCAGGTCCATCAGTGTAACCCCTGGGCATAAGTAGTGAGGTTAGGATAGCTCTCCTTCCGGACTAAGCCACAGGTATGAATCTCATGTGTTCCGAGTTGGTAACTCATTTCCTATCCGTGGGATAACTTGCTCCGCAAGAAATTTATTGCCCAGGACATTGAAAGGCATCATCCGCGGTTGTAGCACGAAAGCGGTGGACATCAAAGCGTTCTCCCGAAGAGACCACCTCGATCTACTCGATACAGGTGAATAAAATGTTTGTTAAAATCAATATTTACAGAATATATTTATTTTTGATGCCCTTATATTACTCTGTGATGTTAATAACTCAGTTGGTGCGTTAATCAACCTACCTCTCTGAAAGAAAAAAAAAGTATTATGTGTAGCCCAGTGGAGAATATTTTTATATATTTAGTCGCATTTATGAACTACGCATATACTGTAATGTCAGAGGTATGTTTTGTTCCTAATCCCCTTTATTTACTTTTAACATGCAGTTTCTTTTTGCCTTCTTTCTTCGAGAAACTCTCCCCACTCCCTTCCATCAACAACTCCATAGTAACATCAACATCCATACATCCGTTACAGTACAAAAGGGAGACCGTATCTTTTTATCTGCAGTTTGAAATTGGCGAATTCATGCTTGATTTACGTGGAATGTCTAATCATTCAAAAATCGGCAAGACAATACGCGAAGATTTGCGCTTTCTGACAATGTGCTACCTACTTCCACATTATGGTGGCAATAGAAAACTCCTGATGGGGCTCAGAATATTAGTATAGCAACCTTAACTGTGAAGAATCATTAGTTAAAATTGTAGCGGCAAAGGAGGGAATATGTTGAAATGTATTTTGAAAATTCCGTTGATGGCGAAAGAGTGCCTGATTGTTTAAAGAAATTTTGACGAGTCTAAAGACGATACTTTGGTAGTACCATATAAAGATTTGGTATCGTTTTTTGCAAGTCAAACTGTTTCTAAAAAGTGTGGGACTTATTTTTTTCTTTGATTTTTTTAAATCGAGAAACACGTCTCAGTTGAATAAATCCCCTTTCTACCTATTATAAGGTGCATATGCCATTCGATTCATGAAAATAGTCATTTTGTTGATGGTATATTAATATAAATGTAAGAAACCACTAAAAACTTTTACATAACATAAGGTAAACGCTTGTATACATATTTTATGATACTCTCTATCGTAAATTAGATTATTATAGTGGTTATCTCTCGTTACTATTATTGTAGTGGGCATTATCAAAATGTAATTATCGGTTGTTTGTATTTTCATTTATAATTATATCATTTGAAGTTCTTAAGTCATTTGGAAAAAAACTCACATGCTAATTATGAGACCCTAATTGAAATATTTTTCAAGATTTTGACAAAAATACAAAAAATAAGAGACATGATTTTTTCACAACGTAAGCAGTGTAGTTGAAAATCAGCGATAGACCTATTACTTTTTGCCATACGTTCAAATGAGGTCAAAGTAATTAAAATAATACACC
The DNA here is from genome assembly GCF_921293095.1 of Ischnura elegans. NCBI lineage: Eukaryota > Metazoa > Arthropoda > Insecta > Odonata > Coenagrionidae > Ischnura > Ischnura elegans. Next base: position 7,008,417 of record NC_060256.1, read on the forward strand.
TGGTTCGTACAATACAATCGCAATATTGTCAGTCTATTATCATTGTATGTATCAGTCTTATAAAGGAAAATAACTTCAATGCATAGAATGAAAGTTTCTGGATTGATTTAAGACTTCTTAATTATTCTGGCGTACGTGAGGAAACTCATGTTTTCAGTTGGGTCATCGAATTGGAGCAAAGTCTTGATTGGCCCATATAGTTTTACGGAAACCCTGTGCATCAGAGAGTTTTGTCTGAAAAGGCTGCATAATATCGTGACACTTAATCCTCTTGGACCCCTCATTATAGAAGCGGTCTGGTTTCACTTTTGATTAGTCGGAGAGAGCCTAGATGATTACCGAAGCATGATGAGGCACGCATCGTATGACGCGGTGTCCGTCAAGGCAAGGGTTGTCTGAGCCAGGCAAATGGTTGGACCTTAAATGCAGGGACTGCTAAGGCTGCTCCCGAAGAAAAGCGCTGAGACAACAATTGACGAACGGCAATTGCTTCGCGTCGAAGTAAGCCAACCGCCGCTCCATTTACGGAAATAAACAGACCGCGTTTCCATGGGGCCGACCACGTGACCCAGAAAGTTTTGCGTGGGACCGATTTTACATACATATATGTGTAATTCCGGGTTGCTTCGTGAAATAGTGTAGCGTTTATTCACAGTGAAATGATGAAGTGCAATTTTCTGTCGAATAAAATTAATATCCCCAAAAACAAAAGAAATACACTGACGTCAAAAGTTTATTTAGGATCGAATCAATTTTATTTTAATTGGAAAAATATTGGCTTCATTGCTAACCCCGTTTCATGATCTCTCATCTTATTATTTTGGCTGGAATTTAGTTTTATCCAATGTGCAGTCTTCCGCACAACTCTCTGTAGTTCACTTAATTATTGCCCTTTTTTGCCAATGCTTGCCAAACACAATCGATACCGTTATGATGTAACAATTAATCGTAAAATTATGCTAAAATTAACAATAAACAGTGTTTATCTTGTTAATTCCACAGATGGGAAATCATGAAAGCCAACGTTTAATAATTTCTCACAGTATGAAGTAGATTTTTTAATTGCCAATTATTATTAAGTTGAGTTAACATGTAACTTCGTACAGGCATACCGCTGGTTATCCCGCTATTATTTTTATAATAGGGAATAATCATAGTGGATATTTTTTCTAATTTAAATTGAAATTTGACGACCACTACGTAAGAATCTAAATCAGCAGAATGAAATCAAAGGTATGGGGTGGGCCTAGATGATTACAGAAGCACATATAATTACATAAAATTATCTAAAACGTTTTTGAATATGTCTACTTCATTATCTTTACCCTACGAGTCGTCTGTAAATCTACTTCTAATCATAAATCTAAATCAGTTGCTGAGAGGGTTCCTTTTAAAAAGTTAGTTGGAATTAACAAGTGTTTTTCCCTGGAATTGTTGCAGCAAGGGTGTTAATTGAGTAATAATACCCTAAGCGATTGGCCTTTATCCTGTATACGTCGCCAATAGGAAACCACGGACCTTAAAAAATTTCTCTTAATAATTTAAACGCTATAGGGACATTTATCATCGGAAAATTTTTCCCGAATTCAGAAAAAAATGAAAAATTATCACTGAATGATATTATTTTATGTCCATCGAGGTATTTGGTTTATTTTTTGTTGGTAGATACATCTTCATGGATATGAAGAATATTTGAAAATAGGTTAATCAAACATTGTAAGTGCTTCGGTATAACATTATCGCTATGGAACAAATGGATTATACCATTAGGGTCACCGTATCAGAGTGTTGCGTGCCTTACGATGGCTTTCAATGTCAACACCATGGATGAATTAGTTGGTATAACTAAGTCTTCGCTTTTCAGTCACGTCGTTTAACAAATTCCACGAAATCTAATCTGAGATGAGATACATCCGAAGAAAATTTCTATTCCGTCAGCTTCATGGTATTAAAGACACTACAAGCTGAATCGGTAGACAAAAATTAATTGCACCAAGACTTTCACTGATGATAGTGTAATCATATCTTAATCTAATTGTTGATTGCTAAAGGTTTTTAGGTGTACCGCACGTGGCTTTTTTGGTGAGGAGCCAATGTCATTACGTAACTTTGAGGTTTTAGCATAAATATCACTGTTACGCGTGATATATGAATGGATCAAATAAAAGACGGACGAAAATAAAGTTGGGCTGATAAATCATCCCACTATTGCTCAGCACGAATGACACTTCCTTTCATCCTTGGTTTTTACGCTTCGTAAGAACGACATTTGTAGCCTCTTGCAATCAGAAATGTATATATTTGTGATGCAATAAGGCTTTCTAAAAATGGGTCGATCCTTTTCTCCAAATTTTCCAATTTATTTCGTCCCTCTAAGCTTTTGAAATACTGACAAAGTGGATTCTCGACCGAAATATGGAGCACTGGAGCCCACGTGGGAGTCAGAGTTTAAACTGGAAAAATGCCGATTCCACTCCATCTTTTGGAGCAACCACGTTCACGTTTGTTTCAGTGAACATATTTATAAAATGCAATATTGATCAAAGGTGCAAATGTCTTTACTTTCGGAGGATGAACATGAGCGGAATAATGGGAGGAAATAATTGCGTTTAATTTTAGGACGATATGGTGTAATTGTTTATTTACTTTTCATACCAATGATTATTTCCCTGCATCACCTGCATGCGTATTCAACCATGATCTGTATTATGGGATTGAATAAATGGCTTGATGGCTATTTGTGCGAATATACGTCGACGGGAGACTAAAAAAACAAACTTTTATCAGTAAGATGCCAATATAATAATTCCAATGTGATAATGAATTCATAATTGCGCTTCTTTATTGATAAATCTACCGCGGATGTTAACTATTCTTTATTGCTTATTTATTGGTCATGCGATGCGGTAAAATTGTCAGTCTCAGTCATGCCGCACTAATTAACAAGATATTCTATCATTGTGATGAAATTCATCCTAAACTGGCACGCTTGTGAAATCAAAAGGCATCGAGGATACCAGTTTTATTTCGTTTAGCAGCTTAGTGAGGTCGGTTCCATAATTTGAAAGCACGGCCCCCATAAAAGTTAACTAAAGTTAGGGCAAAAACTTTATTTCGAATTTGATTTTTTACCCTCCAAAGAAATAATTTTGATATTGCCTCAAGACTGCGGTTGTGGTGGCCAAGTAATTTTCTAGCTACGCCCAAATAACCTTGCTAAAATTATGGCATGAGGTAATTTTTATGCTTTGCCTTAACGCAAAAATGTCTAAATTCTAGTGATAGGTGTTATTATAGTATTGGTATAAGGTCGTGTAAAGTCACTATTACAGTTAGGAAACATACTACTCAAAATTATATTATAATGACAAATGCTGTCATATATTTTCAGTTGTCTTTAAATTATTGGGTTTTAATTATTGGGTTATGAATATGTTAATTACTAGACTACCTTTGTATGCATTTTTATTACTGAAATCGATAAATAATAATATCGATATTTTTAAAAATTCGTTACTACTTTGAAATTTATTAATATTATTCTTCTAAAGTATCAACTGAATAATGTTCTATGTAATTATTTTTCCTCGACTAATATCGTAATATGTATTCTTGAAATAGAAGATGAATTTTCAGTCTTACATTCGATTTGCTGCTGCACGTAAAAGTGAATCTCCAACATTGACTCTCTCAGGTCTTCTTAATTTTCTCATAAGGTCAGCTTACCCAACGAGTTAGAAGGCTAGGAATATGTAAGGATAACTTTTCAACGAGGTATGAAGCATAACAGTAAAGGTAGCGATTGCAGTGACCCAAATAGAGTAAAAAAACATCCCTTTCATTTAAAAATTGACCCTCAAAAGTTATCTTCAAGCTGCCACAAGGTGTATTCGGAGGCAGCGTTGATCTGCACTTGAACTACGTAATTTGTGTGGGAAGAATGCCAAACCTCTTCTACTTTCTCCGCAGCGAACTCCATTGTGTCGTTGTTATTGTTTATAGAAAGCGCATCTCCTTTAACTAGTTTGCTGCCGCACTTTCAGTGTTTCTCAGTCCGCCACCATTCTAGAAACTTCTTATTTCCGTCGCTGCGAATTAAATGCATTGCCCATCCTAATTCCCAGTGATCACTTATTTATTAAGTACTGCATGTAATCTCTATACAATATAATTTTTAAATCTCTTCCCGACGTGACGATAATAAATTGCGTATCTTGCCATCTCATGAAAAACCTAACTGCCTTATTAAACTTAACAAATTAACTAAACCACAAGACCTCAGGAATTACTCTCTGTTTTAACCCTGAGAGACCGCTGCATAAATATTTGTTTACCGTTTATAAAATAATGAATATTTCCAAAATTACTATTTTAAAATATGTATAATACTCGTGAGCGTCATAATTTTGTATAATACGGACATAACACACTTAAAATTTAACGTTCTTATTATTTATTTCTGAAAATTTGCAACTGAATTTGAGTAGCGGTCTGTGAGACCTCACGTCACTAAATTGGAAAAACCAAAAAACGTTATGCTGGTGGAAACGATTAAAAAAATTGTTAAAAACAATTCCTCGTGATTTTTCAAGAATAATAATCTAATTAATAATTTGCAAGGAATCATTTTTAGTAGTATTACGTGGTTTTATTAATACTTAGTAGCATTAAGTTTAATTAAGTGCTTAATTTAAAAAAGTACGATAATAATAACAACTCAAGTGTTTTTTATATCAGTTTTTTGATCCAGTTTCAAATAACAATTTTTACTGAAAAATTGGTTCGTATTGGGAATGCATAATATTAATTATAAGTTTAAGAGTAGTTAAGCAGTCAAAGAAACATTAAACTAAGCAAAAAAATGAATTTGCAAAGTTTTATGAAGTTTTGTTTTATTGCGGTTTCCCGGACCGCACGTCACTGGTTGTGTCACAAGAAATGCACGTCACTGGTTAAGGGTTAATCCATGGGAAATTTTTCAACTTTGAAATTTTTTCTCAGCTCATATTGGATGACATTAAGACTTGGAAGAGAAATTACTTGGATTCCAGTCGACAGTTTATGCGCATCTAACTGCACTAATATGTTCTCATTCGTGGATTTTTCCATATAAATAATAATTACATGCCATGCGTGAAGGGCCAGTTATAGCTTTAGTCTGGCCTCAAATGCTCCCGTAAGTGGTTCACGGTGATTAGGATTCCATTTTGTGGACATGGCATTAGAAGTTTGCTGAAGCTGAGATACTAGTCTGGTGATGAAAAATAACATCCTTTTCATGACTAATTTTTAAATTTTCTTAGTTCCTAATCTGTTCAAAAGTCATTCATTACTATTTGGCGCAGATGCCACGAAATCCCGTCAGAATGAAGGACTTTTAACCATCACAGCTTAATTATCGTCCAAATTTTGACGCTTGAAAATCGAACGTTTTCTTTGCAAATCACTACTGCAGATATAAAGCTCAAATATTTTTTGAATGAATTGCTCTGGTAGGTTAGCTCACACCCTTTGCATGTGTTTGAATCGAATGGATTTTATTTCTTTATTTCAAATAGTCTAAACGATTGTCAACCCAACTTTCCTTACCGTTTGCACTTTCCTTACCGTTTGATATATGGACATATCGGCATTAGTTCTTTGGCGAGTTCCGTTTCACCTGGCCTTTAAGTGTTTCAACTTCTGATTCCGTTGTAGTCGTACCAGCACAAGTGACGTCGAACTTTCAGGATGCCCGAAAGAGGTCGTCACGGTAGTAATCGTGGATGAAATCCTTGGAAAGATACTGGGCGATCGAACGATGAGAGTGTGAGATGACTGATGATGTAGGCATCTCAAATGCGCGGGTAAATCACATTTTAAATGAATATTTGGACATGAAAAAGCTATCCGCGCGATGGGTGCCGCGATTGCTCACACTCGAGCATACGAACAACCGTATGACCACTTCGAAGGATCGTTTGGCCATTTTAAGTTGCAATCCGAGAGAGTTTTTGAGCCATTTCTTAACCGTGAATGAAGCATAGATCCATCACAACACAGGAGAACCGAAGAACAATCAGATGGTGCCTGTGAGTGAACGTGCACCAAAGAAGGCAAAGGTGGTCACCCTGCCAAAAAGATCATGGCCACAATTTTCTGGGATGCACGCGGTGTAATTCTCAAAGGGTGCCTTGAAAAGGATAAAACGATTACCGGAGAATATTATTCGGAGCTTTTGAGCAGTTTTGATATCAATTCGACGGAAAAATGACCGTATTTAAAGAAGAAAAAGTTTTGTTTCATCGAGACAATGTAAGAATGCACACGTGTGTTATCATCGTGGCAACATCGATAAATTAGGCTACGAACTGTACCCCAGCCTGCATATTTTACATATTTAGTTCCCTGTGACTGCTTCTTTTTTAAATATGAATAAATGGCTAACCGGTTAGAGATTTGGGTCGAACCAATAGGTTATCACTGAAACGAACACTTATTATGAATGCCTTGATTAAAATCTACTATATATAAGGAAAAAATGTTTGGAAAAGCGTTAGACTAACAGTATCGAGCTCCAAGGAGACTATGTAGAGAAATAAAACACTTTCTGTAAATTCCTAATGCTCAAAAAGTCACGGACTTATCAAACCACCCTCGTATTTATTACGGTGTAACTTTTCTAAAAAGGACAACGTAGCCACTGGCCAGCTTACAACGTGCTGCTTGAAACAGGTTATCCTGGAATAAGTTAGGGAGCTTCTAGGATCGGAGACTGCGTGATAGGCTGCAGCAGTAGAGAAAACGCATCATTTCAGGGTGAAAACAATAGCGTAGTCCTAAACTATATTTTCAGATCCTTCACTTATTTCTTCACTCACTTGTAGATTATAGCTGGTGGTTTTCCGCCGCACGCATATTTTTGCGTCTTGTGGTGTAGATGCTTAATCACTTGCTAATAGCGGATAACTCCCTCTCCCCCCTATGCAGTGGGTGGTCACTTTCCTCTCGATGACCATCAAAGCCCTCGTTGGCCTTAACTTGTTGGTGGCGTGGGCGTTGGAGTGTGTGGCGATTTTTAGCTTTCGGGCCCTCGAGAATATCTTCTTTCTCTTTAAATCCCTCCACGTCGCTCACGTTCGCATTCTTGCAATTCCATTCACGTGAGGAGATGCTTAATTCATTCTCAATAGTTGAGGGCAGTGAACCATCTAAGGGTGTCCGAATACGTGGCAGTGTATGGACTAGTGTGAGTAAATCAGTTGATCCGACTTCCTTGGCAGGAGGCAGGCTTGCTGTTTCCCTCATATACCCGTTTTATTCTAACCAGCTTCCGCCGAACTAGGAGTGTTAAATGAAGAGGTGATGATGAATAGAAGTCAAAGTTGGATCATAGATTATGATAGAGAAATTTCAAAAAGACTTTGCCAAAAATGCTAGCAGATAATTTCTTTTCCATTCAGCTGAAGAAGACACCGGATTAGGCTTCACTGATAAATTATAGATATGACCTCTCATTTTCATATATTGTCAAATGTATTTAAAACGCAGAAAGTTGTAAAATAAAGTGACACTAAAAATTATTTTGCCCAATAAAAACGTTTCTAGTGCGTGAAAATGGTTTCTTAAAGGCCAAAAAGGCCAAGATAAAAAATAATGATTCTCATGGTTAAATGCCATATTTTCGACAAATAAGAAGAACCTCCCTTTCCTACTTCTTTACTTTTTTTTTGTATTTCTAAATAAAAATCCTCAAAACTGACCCATTCTATGTTACTTGCTTCAATAATATCGAAAGGTCGTCGAAAAATCTGTTCATTGGGTGCCCTTAGTCAGAGAAACTTCCCTTTTCAACTTCACCTGATGCGGGCCCATCACTCACGATCGGCTAGTCTTTTTTTCACGAATTATTATTCGTTTGAAACTCAGAGTACGGACAGATTAGAGAGATTGGTTGGTCACTCATTATACCTAAGCAACATCCCCTTCAGTAAACTCGTTTACCCAACATAGTATGTGTGTGACGTGACTTGGGAAACATCAGTGAGGTTCGGAGAAAATATTTAGCCCATAGCAAAATGAATTGCTATGCATAAATTTTTTAAACACATAATCACGAATGAAAGCTCACTGAACTTCCTTTGAATGATTTTTATGAGCATATATATTATCCGCAGCAATTATCCGCGATATCGCTGATCGTACTCAAGTCACGTGACACAATGCGCACGTTACCATGGAGACACTCGAGGCATGTTCGGACCAATCGATTGTCACCAGGCGTCTCCACTCACCCATGACTTCCTGATGCTTTGAAACCTGTGCTCTCCCCTTGTAATTTTCTGGCGAACCATTAGCAGTATTTGCCTTCATCTGGAAACATAAAAGTTATGTCTCATAATTTTCTCGGATGCGATTTTTTTATAGCTTTCATACAGTGAAATGTCGAAAGAGCTCTACTATAACAACCCTTAATGTTTTAAATGGATTTCAAATGAGCAATTCGACGAAAAAAAGGAATCCTGCATTTCTGACTCTGTGGAATTCTCAACACATGGAGCATTTTTGTGTGGTGTGTTTGGAAATGAATGCTTCTTGACCTTTCTCACTTCCCTCTCGAGCGCCGAATCGATCTATTCTTGGAGAAATCTCGCCCACTTCTATTCATTCGGGAAAAATAGCCGCTCATGACACGAATAGTCCTCTTTGAATGCTGTGTTCAGGTCGTTGAATCTCTTGGTTTCAATTATATAAAAATCAAAGGACCGTATATTTTCCGATGATACCATCAATAATCCTACTGTTGGTTTTCATTCAATTTCATGCCTCAATATAAGCATATGTTAAAGGGGCGTTCAATTTACAGGAAGGAATGAATTACTTTCACTCATTGATAGTTTGGGGGAATTTCAAATAATAGGCACGTTAAATGTTACGAAAAACTAGTCGTGAAAACGACACGTTTAAATGTTCGGAGAAATTGTTCTCAGAAACTTTTGTTATTAAACTCCTTATGATAAATAAATATCAATATCTCACCTAAGAGGAGAATATTTTAATGGCGAATCAAACTGATAAGTTTTTTAATGAACTGCGGAAAAATTGCATTTTAGTGAAATTTTTCTGTTAATACGTACTGGCTGTGTTCTTAATTCTAGTGCACGCGCAAGGATGTTGTACTGTCAGCGTCGTGGTAGTTAGGGGAGAGTTGAGTATATATTACCGGTTCCTAATTCGTTCCAACTCGGTGAAACGGAAAGGCGTGGGATCTTGAGACTTCTGTCGTGCGCAGCTTCAACTAGGTCGTACAGGACACCGAAATCTCATTCAGCTCAGTGCGATCGAGAACGGTCTGTGTGTGTGAGAGTAAAATATTTTGCAGTTTTAAAGAAATTTTTCCTCTACGTGGCAAAGTCAATAACTATAATAAGCTTAGTGGAAACAAATTGCATTACTTATTATCTAAAAATTCATATATATTCCTCAGTTTTCACGAAAATATGATTCTATACATCTTATGTTTTATAATATTTCTTGGAGTTTATTATAAAATGTATTAAACAAGGTCAAGAATAGAAGTGGTAAAAAATAATAAATCTTATGGTTAGTTTGGAAGGAAATAACGAAGTTAAAATTGCGGTGTTGCCTATAATGTACCGCTAGCAGTTTCCTATATTGTACTGGTACAATTTAGGACACCGTAGATTCAATGACAATTTAGTTTTTTTTACATGTAAAGATATTTTTAGCTTATATGCTTTTGTTAATGTTATTAATTGATAATTTGCTATTTATCGTTATTAACTAATTTGCATTACAGTATGGGTCACAAATAAAAATATGGGAAGTGGAGCGTAGATGAACTACATTTAGCCGTAGAAGCAGAATGGGAATACCTTTAATTCTCATGGTAAAGGCAAGAGTAGCTTCTACTAGAGCTCCATGACCTAGACAGGGAGCTTGTAAGTTGACAAGTAGTCCATATAAGGAAAAACTCAGATTAGATTAAGCTTTAGAAAAGATATTTATTGTTCTAGGACTCTTGCCCTCTAAGAAAAAATACAGTTTGCTTATTCAAATTCATAGAGGAGATTTAAACATCGAATTAATTAAACATAAGATAATGAAATCAGCTCAACTTAGTCATTGTGAGCGATAAACTAACAGGAAAATATAAGAAAGGAGTTCCATTTTAAAAAGAAATCGCTACACTACAACAACAACATTATACAAAGAAAAACATATGATACACAATGTTCCAGCGACAAATCATAGAACCAACGAGGAAAGACGTTTTAGGTATAGCAATAAGTAACATGATGAAAAGAACAAACAACCAAAGATTAGCGAAGGAGGGGAAAGCTAAGCCTGCAAAATTACCCGTAAAAAGGAATTTCTTTTGTGGCACTGCAGTGAAACCAATAAAAGAACCAAGGAATGGAGCTGCGGTAGAATGGTATTGTGAAGTGTGCGATAGTAAGGTGTATGAAATACCAATCATGAATTCATGCTAAAAGCGCGTAGGTGGGAAAAGAAGTGAAAAAGGTTTTCTATAATCTCTGTAAATAGATTTATTGCCTAGCATTTTACAGTAAAAAGCTTATATTAATATTGATATGAACTGCAATGGATTTAATTACCTTCAGCCTTATAATTGATAAGATTTAATGCGTGGTCCATTTTAGGAAACCACTGGCACAAAGAGGAGACCAGTTTCCTAATTTGTGCCACTGGCAGATACTTATGAAACCAGAAATATTTTGCGTTTCACGATGTGATTTTGAAAATTTTGCTATCGAATTCTATGAATTATGTCACACTGAACAAGATATCTCAAATCTCAAAACTTATCATTTGAGCTACATAAGTAAAATTTGAATAAGGGTACAATATAGGATACTCTCCCTTACGTAAAATTATCATTAGTATTATAATGTTGATCTGATTTTTCTGATGTGCATTTTTTACTTCATTTTTCCTTATCGTTGAACGTGTGAAATTTTTACTTTTCCTATTTTCATTTTCATACCGGCAATTTTATTTACATTTTGAACTTATTGACTTGACGTTGAAATCATTTCCTGCTCACTTTAACATCATCGTTCTAATACGGTGTATTCCGTACCATTTGATCTATATATTTGGACTAATAATCATTAAAATGGAGAACAATCCCGTACTTAATGTTTAGGTTTGTCTGCAGTCGCTGTTAATCCACTCATCATTTGATCAAAATGCTCTAAAAAGCAGGAGAGCACCCCTTAACATGGCCCTCAAAATTAGACTAAAATAAAATGATGCATAATGATAGTCCACATGTTTTAGTGTGTGTCATTATAAAAGTATTTTCCTTTCTTACTTGCTATTGGATTTGTGTAATCCTACGTTACAAGCTACTTGATATTTCTAATAATAATTCAAGAACTAGGTTAGAGGAGAGTTAGTTGTTTTACGCTTAACCTGTTAATATTCCAGAGTGGAGCCAGGTATAGCGAGGGATTTTATACTCCCGGTTATTGCTAATCATAGCCATATAAATAAGATTTGTGCACGTAGACGCACGTGATGAGAAATAGACTACATGAAGCTTACTTTATCGAGAGGTGTTAAAAGGTGGGTGAATGAGGTCGATAAGTTTTAATAATAATAACAGCTTCAAGATTTACGTTTGAGGATTTTGGCTAATTTGCGTTTTACAAATATGAATAAGGAATTACGAAAAAAATTAAGAAGAAGAAGAAATCGTGGTACAAAACATAAATATTGGAAACATAATTGTCTTCCAACATTCCAATGCCAAGGACGGCTACAATCGCTACACGCAGGCGATATAAACTGATGAGGTTTCATAAAGCATAATAGTGGTGTAAGAAGAGTTGAATAAATTGTCACGCTGTAATAGTTTTTGATCTCCAGACCAAAAATACGAGAGTAGCTGAGGCGCACCATTTTCTAGACATATTGGAGGCTACGGAGGATTTTTCTGCTCTGATGAAGTCTTTTGGTTTATCAAATTTCGGCAGCAAAGGATTACTGCTGTTATATTTTTGAATATGATAAAAATCTTGTTTCTAAAAATGTTGCTCTCGGGCAAGCAAGTAAAGTTTGGCACCAGCTGAAGGCTTAAATACTTGCATGTATTTGTTTTCATTTTGCGACGAAAAAGGCGTTAAATAACTAGCTCTAATGTTTTGACTGTGGTTTCGACTTAAGAGGAAAAAAGTTCGGGTGATGTTGTCCTTGTGCGAGTTTATTTTTCTGGTGATTACCATTTCGTATGGAAAGTAGGAGATGATATTCGGGCATTTTAAAACCCTAAACTTAGAATCTTGCGAGGTGATTTGACTGGGGATACGTTAAGGGCCTCCTTTAGACATTATTGTGAACTCAGTGAGTGGCGTTTTTAAGCAGGTCACTAAAACAAAGTACTCGGGTTTTCAAAATATTTTCGGAAAGCGTTGAAGGGGAACAGGTGCTCAATGTTAGGCCATGGCTTACTGAAGATGATAGCATGCAAGATGACATAAGTCAGGCTCTAATGCAGTTGTTCCATTATCAACTACGAATGATATCTTGTGTTTTTTTAACAGTTTTTTCCACTAAAAATAAGTTATGATTGCTAAAATATTGTGATTGACAATGCTACATTTTATATCATTTTTATAATTTTTTCGTCTTTAATTGTTGGTTTCATTTATCTCGGTTTCATTATCCATTTCAGGCTAACAATGATTCTTTGCGTAAAATTGATAAATAAGATGTTGCCGAAAAAATTATTTAGGGTATGTAATCCCGGGATCGATATATATTATTGGAAAAATGGAATACATTTTAGTATTTTTGATATTAAAAAAATCGAGACTCAAGAGAGAAAAAGTAACAATTCAGCCCCGAGTAAAAATATATCATGGAGGTACTCTCGATATCAGACTAATTAAAAAAAATCCTCGTGGTAAAATGAAAAATTTCCTTGCCTTTTTTTACTTAATACCATAAATTAATTTTCATGTACATATATACTTCATGCTTTGATTTCTTCCACTAAGGGTGTTTGATGCTTAATTCTAGGCCATTGAGGAGAAGTGAGAAACGTTTTTAAGTTCGCAACTTCCCCAAATAGCTCATCCAACCCACGTAGACACCGTAGACGTATGCTCAAGCGAGTCATTTACGCTGTTTACGTCATGAGTATAAAAAAGAGGAGGAAAAGGGTGTGGGTGAGGGAGGATATTTGAGGAAGAGGATTGGAGGAATGAATTAACGGTGGAGGGACGACGTGGAGACCGTTCGAAGGGCCATTTAGTAGTTGGGAAAGTTGATGAAAATTCTAACTGACAAAAGTTTAATTTAATATTTGAAATAAGGTATTAGTTGTAGACGGCATTTTCCTTATAAATTTGAAAAAATTGCTATTATTTTCCGCATCAGAGTTTGGTGTGCAACAACGTTTCTCGACCGTTGCTTGAAGCTCCTTCAAAGGTATCTGACAATGAGATTCCCTTTAAGAAGTGACCAGCTTCGGTAGGGAAACGTTAAAGCCAATGTTTTTCCCGAATTTTCCTATGAGTTTTTATTTGCTATGAAAACCACCCGCGAAGGCTTTAACGAAGGTTGAAATTTTTTTCACAGAAAGCTACCCATGTAATTACACATGTAAAAACTAATTTTAAGAACACTAAAAAGATTTTTTGTTGTCTTTTGGTATTGTCTTCTAAAGTATCATAAATTTAACAATGAATAACGTCATTATTCCACATTATTCGACATATATTTTCCCTGGCATAGTTTATGTTAGTTTAGCCAATGATATTGCAAGGAACGTTTCCATTATTTCTAAACCCTTCGTGTTTCATGAAAGCAGCGCGCTCGAATAAGGATGACAAACAGTGTACCTATATTTGCGAAATAGTATCGAATTAAGACGAATTATGTTAATTTTTTCGATTAATTAAGAATTTATGGAGTTGGAAACAAAGACATGACGCTTTAAAAAGCAAATATAAAAAAATTGTTGAACATTTTCAAAAAAGTCGAATGTAATCGTTAATTTTTTAATAGCTTATGGTTTGGTTGAGTCTGCATTCTTCATCATGTTCCACAATTATTCGCGCGGCTCCTGTCCCTTGAGAAGGTGATTTGTCGCCCCCTCTACCCTCCCTCAGCCACCCCACCCACCCTCTCCCTGTCCATGTTATTAAGACTCCCCGAAGTGGGCCACGGCCAACGCCGAGCAGGTGTCAAGGGCAATGACGTCGTTAATTTGGAAATTGAGACCTCGAAGGGTGCATCTTCGTGTCAATCTGCCCTTGTGTCGGGATGTCCCTGGTTACGGGGATGGAATAGTACCCTTTGAAAACAAGATTCATTGGAACCCTAAAAAGTCATGTATCCCTTTCCATCATCGAAATTATTCTATAATGAGATTCTGCGCTGACAATTGCTTGGAGTGCGGTCAACATATTTAAATCAACTATCGTTTGAATAAATCTTTGTTTGGGGCCTAAAAAATCCACATTAATGTGGTTTGAATGATTTGGTACCACAGTGACGCTTGCATACAAACTCAATTCAACAAGTGTTTCACCGAATGCGTCTCATAATTTGCCAAAAATAACTAATAGAGACAATGGAATTTACTTCAAATTAAATACTATCACATGGTTTTGCAAAATAAAACTTTGCGATTTAAGCGCATTTTAATCTGTTCAGTTTTTTCCAAAAACGTTCCCAAAGTTAATGAATTCCCAGTAAATTTTCAATTAATGGGCATAAATTCCGAAATGCATCGATAAACGTTTTCCTTCAAATTTGGGTTTTAAGCAGCCTCCAGCTTTGTTTCAGACATTAATGCGCTGATTCCGTCGGAGGAAAGATCTGAGTGACTGCATCGCATCACAAAGGGTAAAGATACATCGCCACTGGCAACTTTTATAGATGGTTCAATGTAATTAAAAATAACTAAATGAAAATATTAAATTTTATCTTTTTTCCATCAGATTGATGAAAGAACAGCGAAAAATAGTTTGTTTTCAATCGCTATTTCAGTGTTTAAAAACGCAACAATTGTGAGCTGTTATCTTAAATTTTGAAAAGGGTTGCGTGGCGAGGGTGTATTCGTCACAACTGTGGGATTGAAGTAGAAACGTCTCATTTTGAAAGATTGACGTGTTAAGTACCTTTATCTTTCCCTTTCTCTCTCAACGTAGCTTTTAAATCAGCCTTCTGCTGCTATTTCAGTTTTGAGCACTGCTGGAAAGTTGACTTGTGTAGTTTTCATGGAAGAGGAATATAATGGTGGAGAAGTAACCGTGAAAAATTGATTAAAAAAGAAGCTACCATGATTAGCTGTCTTTTGCAGTGGAAGGGCTCTCTCGCCTTTAACCGATTTTAATTGGATGCTTGTTTCAAGGGCATGCCATCGATTTTTTTCTCCATCACTTCATTCATGATTTCGGCACGTGGTAGATTAAAAATATTTCCCAATGAAATTTATTAAATGAAATTTACCTAAACGATACCCTTGACAATGTAGGGGATTCGAGGTTTAATTGGGGCGCTGAGAGCAAAATCCACAGTTTTTCATTCAAGCGCCAGCTAAAAAAAATAAAACTGTTACGGGATAAAAAACATCAATTCACGTTTTTCACTTTACATTAATTCTTTGGAAAATTGATGTTAGATATTTTGGAAATTCGTTGCAATTTAAATTATATTCGTATCAGCTGCGCTTGAATATTTTTCTCCCTTCTGTTTGGCGAAACCAATGATCTACACAATGAAGCCACTGTTTATAATATTCACTCGGTAAACGGTTATGCTGTCGTCAATGAAATTTTTGTCGTGGTATATTCGGAAGTAACTTTTACACCTGACACCATGATTTTCGGTAAATTACGTTGGGATTGAGTAAAATGTGAAGCTTAGTGGTTTCAGCGAGATTTTAAGCTCCAAAGGTCTTTGAGAAAGAGACATTGGTATGAATGGAATGTTTTAAGATAGTAAAACGACACTCATTTTATCTATAGATAGGATAAGAGAAAATTTCTATGAAATTTTTTGTTTCTCTCTGAATTGACTGTGGTTCCTTTGTCATGTAATTTATGTTTTTCTAGTTATGATAATTAATCGATAAATCAATCGACTAACACCTGGTCAAATTTACTTAACTCACATACCATGCATTCGTTCGTATCTTTGAATTTTTTGTTGTTGTTTGTATACTGAATTTTCATCTCCATTTTATTTTCAGGACTTAAGATGACATTTTCGTATATGCTTAGCGTAATTTGAATTTTTAAATGTCCTTTTTCAATCGTTTTACGCGTAAGTTACAATTAATTTGTCAAAAAGTGTTAGAATGCGCAAATTAAGATTGACAGCGTTTGAAAGTTTTTCATGGATGAAATTTGTTTTTGCTCCGTCAGGAAGTTCCTAAATAGTGCTCTTCGTGATTGGCATGCAACGAGCGAAAATCGATTGATCAGGTTTTCGAATGACACGAGGCGGGGGCGTGGATGTGGAGACTGATACCTTCTTTCGCGACATTAACTGTCATATTTGATCGATTCTTATGCTTCTCAGAAACGCAAGGCACGAGGTTGGGGTGGTTGGAATCTGCGTTCGTGGAATAACCAGAGGAAGATGTTAAGGAGGTGATTAACGGACTTTCCTCGAATCTCATAGTAATCGCACTGACATGCCGAACTAAACTAAGTGGTCTTCTGTGGCGTGATGAATAGTTCTGCCTGTGGATATTTCGTGGACTAATTTGGAAAATTCCAATTAAATTACTATCTACTGATACGTAGGATTGTAATTTATTCCAGGGTTACTACTGGATTGTAAAATCATGATAATCCTCGGATAATCAGAAAAATCATCTTCGGCAGAGAAACTTCATAGATAGGTCAGGGAATAGAGATAAAACGTGTTAAAAATTTCATTTAATACTTCATATCCTGAAATACAGTAAATACTTCATATCCTGAAATACAGTAAATACTTCATATCCTGGAATTTTACCGACTGTTAAGAAAAGCATACCGGAAATAATTAAACCATAGTGCTCCGTTGTAGAAAAACACTAAACTAACGCCATTATGCCTAAATTTCACCCGGGGTGGAATCAAACATCAAGGTTAACTTTACTGCATAATGTAAATGCTGGTACAGCCCTACAATATTTTAAATTTAACACTCATTGGCATTTTAATATCCATCTCATTTGTATATTTGTGCGTTAGATTTTAACTAAGGGCACCTAAGAGAAATATTTTATTTAATTTCGGCTTGTCAAGTTAAATAACCATTTGTGCAGTTAAAACATCAAGGCTTATGGTGAGTACCTGGAAAGGTCTTGCAATTCAATTATAAGAGTATGGTGCTTGCGCTGTCTTAGTGCGTTGCGTAAAACCTTTACTAATATGAATTGGCGACGCTTTCGTGGTGAGGCCAGCGTATATTTTTATGGACTTATTATCTTTGACAATTACGGAAGTCATCTTCGTGGTTAAAATTGAGACTATTGGTTGGAAAAAATCGCGTGGGCCCATAAATTATTAAAGATAACTTTTAATTATATCTGCAAAGTGATTTTTTTATTTGAATATCATCGATAATTTTCCATGAAATTGTCGAAATTTAAGCTTTCATTGTTAGTTTACAAAACATTTAAGCTAAAAAATTCCGTAAACTAAACATTATATTTATTCAAAATTGAAGTAAAGCCTTATAACGGGCAATTTTCCGGTGCTATTAGCCTTGCGATTTTTTAAAACTTAGTGCATTTAAAAGGCTGATTTTCTTCCTTATAGGAGTTTTCAATTCCATATTTTTCATTATAACTAAACTATGCCAATCTAGACCCTAAACTTGTTGCTCCTTGGAATTCATGGGGGAATGAGTACCTGACGTCACTGAACAATGACCAAGTGAGGTAGAATTCCTGAGGAGAGAGTTTGCAAACTCCCGACCACTTTGCGTCTATTTTCTCAGAAATGTACCCGTGGGCAATGATGAAAAAGTGGGCGTGAAGAAATTAATATAAATAAGCCGCAGGCGCACAAAAATTTATTATTTAGGCAATGATAGTAAAATTCTCAGTTACTCTAACAAAGGTATTTAATTACTCTTTCACAATGGCGTTTTAAGGGGTGTATCCCTCTATCGGAGCTAAAATGTGTTTTCGATCCACCTTTCATCACAGCAGCGCTTGAACGAGGATATTTTACTGTAGCTAAACAAGGTCTTATCTTACTCTTTATTCTCAGAGTGCTGTAAATTTAAAAGCAGTATCGATCATTAGTTTTTCTCTCATTTATAAACCTATAGGAATGATAAATGAGCAAGAATGAGTCAATTTACTATGTATTTTGAAATAGGTAGTGCTATTATTAAGGCAGGAAAATATTAGTTCCTTTGAGAAGAATTCGTATAGAGAGGAAAGATCGTGAGAATTTGGGATGTCCTGTGTACATTAGGTAGTGAGGTGAGGCAAGGAGCATTGGTGGGGTTGGGGAAGGTGGGGGGTACAGATAGGGGTAAGCAAGTGGCGGGGGCTGGGGTCTCAAGGTTGGAAAATTCTCTGTAGACTCCCCCCACTCCTATTTTAAGAGTTGACCCATTTCCAAAAAAAGCGTTCGTTTGTGCGCTCGCTTTGATGAGGCGACTTTCTTGAGGGCGGATTCTTGAATTGCTTGGTGGAGTCGAGGAGGGTGAAAATGCCTATCAGTCAGCGAAAGTTGAGGAGGGCGAGTGGGAGGTTGGGAAAAGGCGGTGCATAGAGTATTTTAGGCGGGAAATCAAGTCCCCCAATTCTATTGTTTTGCGATTTACAATTAGAAAGAGAGAGAGGAAAACGGTACCAATGATGTTGCAGTTTCTTGGAGAGTGTTCGCATGGATAAAAATGGTAAAGGTATACTTTTCTACCATATAACTGATAAATTCAGGCTTTGAACGTTGTGAAACCTCTCCATATTGGAAATAAAGGAAGAAAACTTCTTAAAGTTCACTGCTATGGGCACGACCCGGGTTTCGTAAGGTAGTTACATCTTCTGGTGACCGATCATACATGAAATATTAAATTTATACATTTATATATTTTTTCAACAGCAAGTGCATATTCATTATGTATGTATAAATATAAGATGCATGCAAGATAGTCTAATACAAGTTACGAAACCCGGGTCGTGCCCATATTAATATAATAGTGAACCTGACAAAGTTTTACTCCTTTATTTCCTTTTCTAACAGTTTTTATTTAAGAGCTTTCTTTACTTTAATTATATGCTCGGGACAGCAAAATTTAAAAGGAAATGCTAATATTGAAATATATATAAAAATTCGATCATTTCTTAAGATTTTTGCTTCTTTTACTTGTTTATCAACTCTCGATGATACGATGTAGTCTATTTGAATTACAAGATAAATAATAATGTGAAAAAAGTATTTTACGTGCATTTTATCATTAGCTTACTCCTCGCATGAAATGGCATGCCAATTACCCATTTCAAGAAATACTGGTTATCCTTAAAACGACACTACGGATATTTGTGGGGCTAACTGAAAGGATAATTATGCTGTGAGCACTGCCTCAACGGGGAGTAATCAATACAAATATTTACTATTTTATCGGTACAATTTTGAAAAATTTTAAATAATGGCTTCAGTGAACCTCGGGGATTTCCTCGAACCTCACAGATTGTGGGATGTAAGGTCGTTCATGAATATATTTGACCCTTGCTATTTAATCGAACAGCACTCACCTTCTGACATTGCGAATGAGCTGTTTAATATCAGTTTTAGTGCGACTGATTTCTAGTCTTAAAGCCAACACAATTCTACATTTTTGTACGCCTAATTTTGACTTACTTTTAATTATTTAAGTCCACTTTTGGATTCTCCTCTGACGATTGCGATTTTGCAAAAAACGGCGCAGGCAACGGCTGCGTTTAAAAAATCCTCCCGACTCTAATCCTACGTCAGATGGTCATTGTTCTGTTGTGTGACGCACTCCTCCCCCTCACGTGCCCTGCGGCACACTAAACGTAAATGTCCTATTGATAGCATTCCGTGATTCGATATTCTATCAATAGGAGGTGACTTTACAGATCCGAGTCGTTCCTAACGTTTTCAACAAAGATGGAAGGCGCGGTGTGAAGGGGTGCAGCCTCATTCACTCCCTCGCAGTGATGTACCCGAAGGTTGGCTTGGGTAGGTAAGGGTTGGGCTCACTTCAGATTAAGCCTTAGATATGCTAATTTTCACAATGAGGGAATTTGGGGCCAGTTCCTTTCCCTGGGCTATCTCGAACTCCCATTGATAAAGGTTTCGGGCCGTCAGATGGCTCTTCATCCTGGATTTGGACCCATGACACTTTGATGAGGAGCAAAACGCTCTACCCCCAACTCCTCCCCCACCCTTACTCATGTGTGACACATTCTAGATTTCACTGATGACTTATAGAGATCTGCAAGAGTTATGTAATAGATTTTGGTCATCAGCCGACTTTTTTTCATTCAAACTTTACATCTTATATTGCAGTTTCTTGAGAATTTAGTATCGTGGCTTAAGTAAGTTAAACATGAAAACGTATTATTTACGTCCCAATCGGTTTTTTTGAAACAGTTTTCTTTCCATTTATTATTTGTTAGAGGCAGCAAACTTTGAAAGGGTATCGAATAATTTAACGTGTATTTATATTCATTAATAATATCAAAATTAGGAGGGGGTTTGGTAAAACTGCTTCGTTGAAGAAGATAAAATGGCAAATTAAAGTGGCTACGTGTGCTATTACCGTGAACTTTTAAAAATATTTTGTTACTTAAATACATGGTGGCACTGTCTGCATAAAGCCTAAAAGATTTCGTGGTTCCATCGTCGGTTCAGATTATTTTGCGTGCAATTGGACAGAAAGGCTGAGTACAGAAGAGTAAAGAAAGCATAAATAGCTAGGTATCTCTTATGGATTAGCTTGAATACTGCCAATAGGTCCTGCGACCTCTCTCCTTTTGCATATGCCATGACGTTAATAGTTTTGTTGTAAATGTCCTTATGAAAACATCATTTAACTGGGCCATTACTTTTTTATGCCAGAAATTAATGATCGATGATAATTTTCCTTGCATTTTCTATTTCATACCATGCTATTGTGATGTAAATGGCTAGTGAAACTATGATTCCCTTTGCCATTTCCTTATCGACATCAGGTCCACATCGTTCATCTAAATAATGCCAACATTTCCAAAATACGATGCACGAAGGAATTATTCCTTAGATGCTGTTTTTTGCCTGATGTGGATTTGGTTTCAATTAAAGGGCCATTTATTCATGTTTTTGTATGCCATAAACTGACAATGAATACCAATAATTAAGTACCAAGGGCATTGTTCCATTTTTTCCGTAAACTGAAATGTCGCCTCATAGCAATTGTGGTAGTATTGTTCATTACAAAACGCAAGTACCACGTAAATACGCTAGATGAGTTTTCAGTATGTTGGCCTCTCATGAACCATGTTTTGGATGCAGTTGCGGTTCTCAAGTCATTTGGAAATGTATTCTCGTGTGTCACAGACTAACAAGAGAATCCTGGTCGGTGTATCGAAGCGGCAGATACGAGGAAACGAGCGGAGCAGGAGGGACGCGTTCAAAATTACGAGGAATGCTTCGCTGAAGTCTTCGAGGTGTGAAGAAGTTCACGTGGGTTTAGGCGAGGGTGTGTGGATTGCAGAGTGAGTGGGTAGTCAATTGCGCGCGCCACTCTGAAGTTCGCCTCGGAACGGGGTTAATGATCTGCCAATTCTCTCTTCTCCCCCCCCTCTCGCTCTCGGCGGTTTCGTCTTCTGTGCGTCGTCGTCAGCCAATAAAGGAGCTTCCGTGGGCGTCCGCGTTTGCGACGGGGGCGTGGAGATGCGCTGCGAACAGATGAAGTGCGAGGGGCGCCCCCTTTTTTGGGGGGGCGTCATTTCGCCCAAGAGACGCAATTGTTCATTTGGGGGCATAGAATGGGGCAAAAAGTGTGGCCATTCTTGTCTTCCCAAATGTTTTGAGGTCGGAGAAATTACGTTGTTCATTTTCCCTGGGGCCGTTGTCTTCACTGAATGCTGGATTTAGGAGCAAAATTAACTTGACCGACCATTGCAATAGTTTTTGTCCAAATCTCGGAGCAATTGACCTTCTTTCGGAGATTAGAACGAAATTCGCGTGTATAGGTTATGAAATAATAGAATAAAATGCATCAAGTCAACGTAAGAATGGTTAATAATTGTATGAGATAAAGTGGAAACACATGATATTTAATGCTTCAAGGTGATCTTCTACCAGAAAAATGGGATTATGCATATGACGGAATAAAAATAGTTTTTTACAGTAAAATTTCCATTCAATTAATTTTGTTTGAACATTTAAGTCACGAACCTATTCTAAATTCAAAATTTAAAATATTTTCTTTCTTAGCTAATTTTTCTAGGAACCTGTTAGGATTTATGAAAATAGAAGTTAAAAAAGTCGAATAAAAGTCTTGTCCTGTAAAACGTGTCTTTGAGTCCAATTGCTTCCATCCAGATTGTAGATTGGCGCTCTAAATTAATTAGAGTGAATCTTTATCTATGCATTATTTATATTGCATTATTAGTTTATAAGTGTGTAGACTGAATTTTAAATTAATTGCTGTGCAGTTTTTGAAGTTTCTCATTTTCATGGCTGAGATCACGAAAAATTAATACTGTTTCGACTTATTTTTTTCTAATTAGGTAATTGTTCCGAACTTGATTATGGATTACATTTACGTTCCCGGAAAAGCTTACTTTGATCCCAGAGTTATAACTGCAGTCATATCCAATAGCATTAATGACACTCGAATGATATTGATCAACTACGAGAGAGTATTTTATATACTCTTCCTTCATCTGTATTCTGTCCTCATGTTTTCTCGAAACAATTTATTGTTATGATAAAGTCTAATTGTAGATGCATTAAATTTCCACGCTAGCTTTTTACCTTGTAAAATGGCTGCAAATGCTGCATCATTGTCCTCAAATTTTTGTGCCGTGAATAATGAATGAAATTATCGAAAAATATTCAGTAAAATTATGAAACCATATATCATTTCCAGGAAACTTATCATTATCTATCGGCCGTTATCTTACTTAGAAAGCTGCGTTCGTTCGTGTCAATGAAAACAAATTTATTCATTCTTATTGTTTCTAGTTTAGCTAAGCACTTATCTGGTTATGCATTCTGCGTGGGAAAAATGCAAAAAAGTCTTTCCGTAATTCAATTTCCTTCTTTAATCGAATGTTTTCACGACAAACTTCAGCCGGGGTAATACTTCTTTCGAGAAATATAAATAGGCCTTTCAGGGAGTTCATTATTATGGACAGATGGAATGGTTTAGGAAAACCTCGACAATTATATTTCCCTGCTCGGAGTGGCTTGTTATGACCAATTCCCTATTTAGTGCCAATGAAAGTGGAACTCAAGTTTGTAACGCCACGCGTTGAATCAAGAATTGTACTACTGATACTTAATTTCAATTATTAGTCAAAAAGAGGTGATTATTCCAGTCGAAGTGAATCATAAAATCAACCGTTCAAATAATGGGAATTGAAATAAAGAAGGCATTTGTTGAATAGCTCCAAATTTTTACACAGTGCGTATATGCACCTCAATTAGAAACACTTAAAATGGAAACTTTATTTGCATTATAATTATTAAGAACCCGTATTTTAACGCATAATCCCACGCGTATGGCTGTAAAGTTGAGGCGGTATTTAATTGGCCCAAATTAAGGAATGGAAATTCCGCAAATGGAAGTTTCGAATATAAGCTGGAAGCGAATTATTATTCCAAGGAGGAATTTAACACACCAGTTAAAAAACTGCATCTAAACTTACTCATCCTGTTCAATTCACTTCTGCGTGGGGAAAAGGTGCGGATTCATTATTTTGTCCTCCCGGCCCCTGGACAGACGTGTCACTATATCTAGGTTCCTTGATTCCTGTGGCTGTGGTCTACTTCACCATTTTTTTTTCATTATTGTCGATTGCGATAGAGTTTGAAAAACGAAGATGCTTATCGTATTTTTCCGTTTTATACATTGCCTGCTTCTCGAACTATTCACAGCGAAATACCGACGGCCTTACCCCCTTTCGCTGATCAGAGCGATGAGTTCATGACGTCACTGACTCTTGCCGAGCGGATAACTGCTTCTGCGCTACATCTCGGCCTCGCGTGGTTTTTGTCATCAACACTCGAATACTCTTACTTCTTTCCGTAAGAAATCGGGCTAATGAACCAGAACTTTAACGACGTCACTGATGAAACATGGGCGACAATTTTTGCATTTCCTTTCTTTAACTGTGAGAGAATGGCCGAAAAAGGAAGAATATTTTTATTGCAACTTGTCTTTCCCATTCGTGTTTTCCGAATGATCTTGCCGAATTTAGATTTCGCGTGTGAGGGACCTGAAAGAAACTCATGACACTGAATATTGGGCACTCGCGATCCATCCAAGATGACAACGCATCCGAGAAATGACTGCAAGTAAGACCCTCAAACTTGCGCTGATGTAATTGTGATATTCTTGTGAGCTGTCCCGCGAATGGTGGTGAGATACAAACTTCAATAAAAGTACTCGTGGACTGAGAATCGAACCAACGCCGCGTATGAGCCCTGCCATAAGGAACCTGAATAGTGAAGGCATAGTCAAAATTACTGTAAGTTGATTATCACACTTTGCAAATATATTTTTCTCGAGTGTGTCGGAATAATGCGATCCAAAGGATCTATTCCGCGTGCGAACTCCGTGACCGTGAGAGCCTATAACTTCAGACCTTTGATGACGCACGCTGAGCGGCTGCCAGGAACGGTTGCAATTTAATCGACGCTGCGAAGACCACCTCGGTATTTTGCAGGGCGTCCAGCAAGCACGGCTGTCGCCTCTACCCGCGAGCCCGAAATACATGATCTTATCTTCCGGAATGAAGCATTCAAAATACACATTTCTATTCATTACTCAAAGTGATCTTTCGGTGGAATCATCATTGCTTTTGAATCTATATGAATGCAATACGTATTGGCTAAAATTAGATGGTAAAGTCATCAAAGTTCATTCATCATCGTAAGCCAGCAATCATAAGATTGGTCTGACGTAGCTCTCCATTCCTCTCTCCTACCCGCTAACCTTTTTATAGCGACGTATTTCTTCTCTTTCACATCCCCTATAACCTGTCCAATGTAACTCATTCGGGGCCATCCCTTGCCCTTTTTCCCTTCCATCCGTCATTCTACGATTGTCTTCATCAGGCCATCATGCCTCACAATGTGGGCAACTGGGTTGTGCCGTCTTCTGTTTAAGGTTTTTAGAAGACCTCTCTTTTCTCACACTTTTCTTAGCTCTTTCTAGTTACTTACACGGTCTATCCATTTTGTCTTCATCATTCTTCGGTAGCACCACATTTCGAATGCTTCCACTCTTGACTTCTCTGCTGCTGTCAACGTCCAAGCCTCGCTTCCACAGAGAAACATACTCCATATGTAGCATCTGATGTATTGTTTTCCTACTTCTGTGCTTGTATTCTCAGCAGTGAGAAAATTCTTCTTTTTGTACAAAGCCCTCTTCGCCTGCGCTATTCTTCTACTGGCTAATTCTTTCTTGCTCCGTCCATCGTTGGCAGTTCGGCTTCCCAGGTAAGAAAACTCTTCCACCTCTTCAAGCTTATGCTTTCCTAGGTTAAGGTTTATCCTGGTCTCCTCTCTTTTGCTGCATGATAATATCTTAGTCTTCTTATTGTCGATTTACAGCTGATACCTGACCATTGTTCTTTCTATATTTGTCAAAGTCATCTTCAAGTTCGTCTCGGCTATGACTACTATATCGTCAGAAAATTGCGGCGCACTAATTTTCTCCGTGGATATAGACACCCAATGCGTTCTCCTTGATTAAATTGATGGCTTCCTCGGTATAAAATTTAAAAATTATGGAGGACAGTGCACAACCTTGTCTCACTTCTCTTCCTTTTCTTACTTCTGTACAGCTTGGTCCCCATTTTATCGCAGCTAAGTGATTGGTACAAACCGCACAATTTTATTATAATTGTTGAGCACTGCAATTTATTTATGAATTCTAAGTATTGAATTATATTCCATTTATCAATTGCTTTCTCCAAATTGAAAAATGACATGAAAGTCGGTTTGTTCTTCTCCATTCTCTTCTCTATGAGCAGCCTAAGAGCTAAACGTGCTTCTCTTGTACCCTGCTTTTTCTAGACCCGAATTGGTCCTCACCCAGGAATTCTTCTGCTCTTTGTTAATTTCTCTTGTAGATGATTCTTGTCAGTATCTTCGACGCATGTGTCGTCGGGCTTATAACTCTTAAATATTTGCACTTCTCTGCTCTCTTCCTTTTGGGTATGGGAATGATGATGTTCTTCTCGAAGTCACTAGGTATATCTCCTGTTGAGTACATATCGCAGATAGTTTTAGTTAAGACCTTTTCTCCTGAATTTAGTATTAGCTCTGCTGGATTGTCATCTATTCCTGGGGCCTTATTCTTTCGCAGCTCTCATATTGCAGCGTCAAATTCCCATCTTAAGATGCTCGCTCCCATGTCATCCGTTTCTACTTCACTTTCCCCTTCGATAAATTTTGAGCTAAGTTTACTTCCGTTGCTTAAATAGTCCAGGTATTCTTTTCATGTCTTCTTTTGGTCTTCATTTTAAATTAATAATACTTTAATACTTGTCCTTCATGGTATTACATTTTATACTCCGTTCCTTAAAATGGTTCCTTACCATTCTATAGGCAGCTTTTACTATTCCAAAGTTTATTGCTCCCAAGTAATGCTCAGAGAAAGGAAGGATATTTAAGAAGTGTATAAAAACAATCAGTAGTGGGTTTTCCACGAACGGAAAGCACATGCAGTACATGCTGTACATATTACAACCATAGGATAAAATGATGTCACGATAAGTCTTGCCGTTTACATCTCAGAAAATGTTCGCCTTAACATTGCAGTTAAGCTAGCATTGCTTTCATTCATTTCAATAAGAAATAAGGCTTCGGAAAAGAAACCAACTATCTTCGCAGGCTGCCTCTGATTGTCTTTTGTGAATTTTTTTATTAGTTATCTTCGGAAGGAATGCCTTCAGCCATTCGTAAGCGTTCAAGCATATCTGAAAAAACAACATTTTAGCTTAAGTCTTTTCGGGTTTTCCACTGGTTTAAGTTAAATGTCTGAAAGGACGACTCGTCTGAAATCAATCGATTCGGCTTTAACCTTGTGAAAATCTATGTTGATATGAAAAATAAACAACCTTGATAACTGTTCACTAAAAATTTATATTGGTAAGACGCGTTTCAACACTGAGAAGTACTTGAAAATGACACCTCAGCGTTGAAACGCGTCTTACTGGTCAATAAAAATTTCAACTCAAAAGTTACCAAGGTTATTTAATTTTTATTTCAACGACTTGTCTGGAAATTCGCCGGGAAAGAATTATATCATAATTTAACGTTATAATTTATTCTAATTTATAGTAAGGACGTGATTTATTATTTGAACATTTGATCTCCCCTAGGAAGCTATGCAAGGATTTGCTTTGGAATTATAATGTCGAGCATGTGTGCTATAGTAAATCTGTAGAAAAAAGCCCTAAAATTAAGCCAGGGTCAGGCCATTTGATGAATCGCAGCATTGTCACTTTCGTCAATAAAAAGGAAACTTTTGAAGATTAAATATGTATCTTCTAGGGAATTGTAGCGCTGCTGCGGAATCTGAAATTTCCTTTTTCCAAATATTTAATGAACCAGAGCCGCTAGTATTGGAATTTATTTTAAATTACCCTCTGTGTGGGGAAACAAAACTAACTCATAAAAGTAATTTTTGGTGCTTATATTTTGGAATTTAATGTTTATAGAGGTGGGAGACGTCGATTACGCTATTAATTTTTGCCGAATTTTCTTCCGAGCTGACGCAACGGTTTCTAATGTTACTCCTCTGGTGACGAAAAAAGTTTTCTCTCCTAAAAACCTTCAGATTACGTATGAGGAAATCACAGGCTCAATTCTTAAATGAAGACATCTTTAATTACTCTTCCATTCATGACGCTCAAGAAATATTTCCCAAGAAATTAGGTGTTTTTTGTTAATATGCAGAAATGGTGCACTATTCAAAGTTATTATAATTGTGGTAAGGGTAGCTGCTGAAGCAAATCTTGACCCTCCTTGCATCCTCTCATCATCTCCCTCTTCAATGAGTCGTTCTTCCATTTCAACTCCAAACTCCGATCTCACTCATTTTTCTAAAGAGATCTCTTGATTCTAAACCCTTCGTTTGGCAGATAAAACTGATTCCGTTGCAATGCGGAGAACGCTTACTGTTTCTGGTAATTATTTTTTCACCTCGGCCTACCACAGAAATAAGGGTTGTTAACTGCCAAGATCTCGACATGTTAAAATTTATGATTGAGAGTTTTGCATTATAAGCTGCTGCTAGTTGCTTCTGTTCTTTTTCCTGTCAATACCACGTGTCATCCATCCAGTCAAGCGAATTCGGATGCATGTTATGATGAACGTATTTCGTAAAAATAAAATCAAGTTTGTCAAAATTCCTCTCATTTAAATTGTTGAAATGCAATAACTCCATTTTTTTATCTCCTTTCTTGACAGTATAGTTGTCTCCGATGACTTAAATATGCGTAACTTCAGTGTAAATTACCGTATTAGGTCATTAGTCAGAAAAGGCGTACCATAAGTAGCACTACCAGTGCAAGTTTTCTATGAGTAATGTATTGCGTTAAAATGCGTACATTTGAGAGGGAGCCATGCGTTTCCTTATCTCCGTTTCCCAATGTACTAATGATGGACACAGTATTAATAATGATGATGCTATAATGGTGGAGCTGGGTTGGGGGTAAACGTTGGAGCATGCTCGTCTTAAAACGGTCTAGGGACCTAATTCCGATCGGCGATCCCCCAAGGACTCTGTCTGGAAGAAACAATGAGCGTAGGTATTCGTAGAATTCGGAGTCTTGGCCGGAGTGACCTTGGTAGTATTTTTTTTTGCCCCGTGCGTATTCGCGCATTCCACATTCCTAGCATAGCGCGTAATCGTACGTCACTAAACTAGTGAAAGGAATCGTTCTCTTTTGGTTCTCTTAGCATCAACTGTGAACGAGTTGAACAACGGATTTTATGATGATGACGGCATCGATATAAATGTCAATCCCGGAAGAAGTTTTCTAATGCTTCGAGGCTTTGTGAAATAGGGATCTAAAGATTTGGTATTTTACACTATGAGTAGCGGTATTATAGTAAAACGACTTATACGAACGCTTTACATTAATTTAATTGATAATTAATTAATTTATAGTTTTAGTTACTTCTATTTTTTGTTCATTTTTCACTATCGTAAAAACAAATAAATATTGTGAATAATATCGTTTCTACATATTTTCTTAATATTTAACTCATATATTTAGATTTTATGCAATTGGATGCGTTAATATACAATTGGAAATGATTGCACATATTCATACTTAGTTCTGTGAGCTCCAAGTAAGTGATTGCCTAAGAAATATGACGGGTTATGTTTTTAAATTCTAATGTATTTTTATTTATATCCATATGAACGACATCCTATTCCAGTTTTTGGAAAAAAATTATTGATAATAATATAATAAACAAGTGAAGGGCCAAAATGAGGTGCTTTAACTACGGTAAACAACACCTTGTCACATAAAGTGCTTTAAGCATCTACTTTTTTTCGTTTTATTCCGGTAAATTTGTAGCTTCCATGTTAATTACCATATTTTTTGACGATAAAATTTCAGCTTTACCTTTTGAATTATCAATAAGTTGGCCATTTGCTATTTAAATTATTTGAATCATCAAGGTTATTGTTTTGGAATTTCGACTAAATGCCATATCCACTGCCACTGCAAATGCTTTCAGATGATGATATGTAACTATATCCTGAAAATGCACACAAAGGTGCGTCCAATAAATCATAAATAGTTTAGGAATTGAATTAAATTAAATATTTCATGGAATTGAAAAAAAATTAAAGTCATAAAAGAATAAAAGACGCGCAAATAATAGGTGAGCGTTTGAGAAAGTCTAGTGTCGAAACTTTACCGGGCATGAAATTTCTCATAAAGAATTATAAGTTTGGGAATATATTCCCAAGTAAGTTATGATGATAATTTTATGGAAGCTCTTTTTGGTGTTCCGGAATGCCTGTTGAGAGCTTGATCCTTACCTACGCCGCTCCAAAGCGGTTGCAATTTTCAAATTGTGTCGTGGAGGTTTTATTGATTTAAAAAGAACAAATAGGGTTAGCATAAAGTTTGTAAACAAAATGCAATGTTTTTATTTATTTGGAATTGATGCCATTTGAGAGAATGAGCAATGGGTGTGTGTGCTTGGGAGTTATCTATCTCCAGTGAACCGGAAGATGTGGATAGCGATTGGTTCGTAAGTTTTAGTGGGCACTAACACTGCTACTGTGCAATATCAAATGTTTGATATTTCTGCTAACGACAATTATCAAGACATGTGATGCGTTATAATGTCGTTACAGTGTCGGTGTCCCCTTGATATCCCGATTCGGGCATTGTGCCGTTATCTAGCGTCCCGCACTGCGGGAATGGCCGGCATGTTGCATAGTTTCGGGATACAGTTGATCTCGACCATTCTCACTCCGCCGGGGGAATTATCTCAGAGGATGTTTTATAATTCGGCGTATATGTGGCCAATATTAGTGAACCAAAATGGCTCAAATTGTGGTGGATGGGCGTTTTATGTTGAAATTATGTAGATTTGTGCAAAATTTCGTACACGCATGTATTTATTGATATACCGGGGTAATAGGAAAACATATACTTTACCAAGTTCTTTTTTATGCGTATTCCTTGCAATTGTAGCCTACAGTTTAATCAAGTATGCTACAGATTACCCTAGAAATCAATTATGAACATACTGACCTTCATTTAAGAAATATATATTACGAAAGTTATGAATTCGTAGAATCCTCTAGAAAAATTACCTTAACTTACTCGTTTTAAGTACCGAAAATACATTATGATCGACGTCGTGGGTCGAAAATAATTAAAATAACGGTGAAGTAAAGACAGAAATGTAAGATATCATTATTTCTTAGCAAGGAAAGACTTGCGACTTAACATAAGGGAATATTCATTTGAAGAAGTATCATGCACTATTGCAACTGGTTTATGCGATTTTTGGTGCATCAAGTGATGAACTCTGTACAAATTTTAATGTAATTGAGTTTTCTATAGGAGGGGAGGGTATTAGCAGGTAGAGGAGGCGTTAGAAAGTACTCATACTATCATAGGACTTTTAGAAAGTTTATTGAGATTTGCGCATTTGTCTTGTCGTACTTTTCACTTAGAGGACATTTTGTTCCTATGCCCCCCTTCTAGTATATGTAGACAAAGGGAATGACACAATTTTATTTTTTTAACTAGGGAAAGTGAGGCATGTAGTGCTGCTTCGGTATCTATACAGTTTTTAAATATAGCGTAGTCCTCAATTAGTTGTACATAAAATACGTGTGCATGTTAGCATGTAAAATAATCAATTGAACCAATGACCTTCTCGCACTTATGGAAGGAACCGAAAAATGTGATTACAAATAAAATTTCAGTTATTAGGACATTTTTATTTTAAAATTTGAATTTTATGACGAATTTAATATTTTAGTGTAATTATGAGGCACAAGATTTTGCAATGCTGGTAACGGCGGGAATCACGCACCCCAATTCCAGTCGAGGTCTTTCGCAGAAATAGGGGTGTGCTCATTGCATCTGCTCCTGCTTTTCGAGACTTTTAAGGAGTTCCCGTCGGCTCATAAGTAGTGCGTCTTTTGCGGTGGCCTTCCTGCCTCACTTGCGTCTCCATTGTACCATCAACAATCGAAGAGCGAGCGAGGTGACGTAAGGCCCCTTGTCTCATCCGCATTCCGAGCAGAGAAGCGATGATCCAGCGCATGCTAATCCGAGGCAGCTGAGTCAAAGGAGAGGAGCGCTGGCGATGTTTTGCAGCACCCGGAAGCGCCGCCGAGGGCAATAAAGGTCCAGACGGTAAACCAGCGGCCAGTCCAGTTGGTCCGATGAATCGAGTCTTTGGGGGAGAAACAGGCGGAAGTCTTCATATGAGTTTGTGGATGCATTAGCCATGCGTCAGGGCACTCGAATTTCCTCAAGGTAAGGAAGTGCGATGCGATCGTCTCATGGAATGATGGTTTGCTTTATAAATGATCAATCAGTGAGATGGATAGTAATATAGCATCTCATTTGTTCTCATTCAAACGTGCACATCACATAAGAGGGCGCACTGCCCTCACACACTCATTCCTCTTTACAGAAGAAAAGGAGCCACCTTGCTGTGAGGAATACGATTCACATTTGAGTAAGAGACACATCATGACGGATTGCGATAAATATCGATCCCTTCGAGACTAGCACGGAGTTAGCGGTGCCCTAAATCACACCCTCGGGGATTCTCCGGAGCGTTTGTCAACTGCCTTTTTAAAGGAAATCAACGTATTTAACAAACTGTAAATTAATTTAAACAGATGCATGCATATAATTTTTATTTTAAATATTAATACCCTTAATAATGCGTCATCAAACACTTAAAATTTGTTTTACATAAGGACGGTTGTAGTGCAAAATGATCTTTGCTGTCGATACACCCCAAAACACAAACTAACTATATGTAAGAGGGTCTTATGAGAAGTACGGTCTCAAAACTTTTTTTCATAGTTGCTGAGATTTTTGCCAGTGCATATTGCATGGTTAGAAACTTTGAAAATTCCGCTATTTTTCGATGTAGTCGCCTTTGCTCTTGATGACTTTTCACATCCGTGAGATGAGCTCTTGTGGTCCCTCCTCGAACCAGCTTCCCGTAGTTAGGTATGAGCTGCTTCTTGAACGTCGTGGTTCGCGAGTTTTCGGCCTCCCAAGTCTTTTTTAAGGGCCGGAAAGAGTTTAAAGTCACAGAGGGCGATGTCTGGACTGTAAGGTGGGTGATTAATCACATTCCATCCAAATTGCACGATGATTGACATTGTTTTGTGGGCCACATTCTTGTCCCTTGTGGACATCACGCCTTGCCGTGGTGCAATTGAACGCCTTTTGTAAACCTGCCGCGTCTTTTGCTCTGAATAGCCCTTTGAAGTTTGCTTAGGGTCTCATATTGCCTCGCGTGGCTGATTTTTGTATCCTTTAGCATGATATCAACCAGTAGGTCACATTTTCTGTCCCAGAAGACGTTAGCCATAATCTTAATCGCTGATTTTGAGAATTCGCCCTGTCCATGTTGATGCGGCAAGCAGTAAATTTTCTGCACCTCTTCCGTGCACTTCTCAAGTCTATGCACTTCGGGCAACACACTTTCTGCAGTTCAGACTTGGCGGGAGCAGCAATCGGGTCGCCCATCTGCTGCATGCTGCGACGTCTAGGCTTTGGAGACCTTACTTTTCATATGCCCCTCGAATAAAATTTCCTGCATGTCCTGCAATTCTAATCTCACCAGACACCGTAAAAACGAATATTTAGGTATAAGTGGAAGTAGTATATATTTCGGATTAGATGGGAATTATTAACAAGAGTTAAAGCCTATTAAACATTATATAAATTTTTCCTGCTATAAGTGCCTTATTTCTAGTCAGAATATTCAATTTGCTGGTAGCCACAAACTTTTAGTCGTTTCTTATTTACAATTTAAATTATCGATTTCCCCTGAGCTTTGGCTCCTGAGGCACTAGTTCCATTCCCTTGTTTTGAACTAGGCAGCGAAAAGCATCTTTGTTGGTAATGATGTTCGTAAAGGGACCTGGTCTTCCCTTACTCCTTATTGTATTGAATTTAGCGATGGAAAATAAGGTCAGCACATGGTATTTAGCCTCGATAACTACAGTAAGTGTTATCAGTGTGGTGTAATCCATTTTCGGGTTACTGCCGCGTGAATTGAACTTTGTGTGCTCTATTAAAAAAATCTGAATACAAAGAGCTATTAGTGATACTTTAATCCATGAAAATGTATTGGAGCAAAGAAAACCTCCCTGAATTGAAATGTTTTGCAATTACTCGTATTCCTTACGTATTACTTGTACCTCAACCATGACTGGAATTATATTCACAACGCCAGATATGAATGAAAAAAATAACTATCTAGCATTTATTCGTAGCTATATTATCGAGTACTTCACCAAATAAACATAATTTGGAAACAGATGAGAAGAGGAAACATTGAAAATGCTTATTTAAGTAGATATCTGTCATTTTCCCATGACTGAGAATTAACTCCGATACAACCAGTACAAAATTACTCATTATATATTAACGATGCAATCGATGACATAATTTTCCAAGCATCGTCTGCTATTCTGTTACTCTTATCTGCTGGTGGCATTCGGTGACTTTGAAACGACCCCAGATGTCAAGTACAGTCCATACTGAAATACTGAAGTGTCGATAATAGTCGGCCTTCCAATGCAGAATCAAAGTATTGCGCTGTTGCTATGCGTCCAGACGTGACGATGTAACCTATTGTTCTATAATCGCTTCTCATTCCATACTCATATGCCGGCAGTAATTTTCGTTGATTGCTTAAGCTGACATAACCCACAACCGTTTCGAACTTTTTAGTCAGCAGATCAATGGTGGAGCATCGCTTCATATATGCGCCCGTTTGAGTATCGGTGGTGACGCACCTGGTTCAGCTAAAATGTAGCTACGACGCATTAGAAGAATACATACGCCAGCATTACATACCAGGATGAGCAGGAGGATAATCGGGAATTTTTGGGCAAATCGCGTCCTTATTCATAGCCCAGCATGACGCCATTTACGAATATATTATCCAATCCTGGTGGAATACCGGTGCGTTGGTTGCGCCAGCCCCGTAATCGGTGAAAATACGTTTGCTAAACCTACCTTTTTTGCAACTCCCAATCGTTTGGAAGCAAATTTCCCCAAACATTGTCCTCCAGTGAGGAAATTGGTCTGCTGCTCCAATGAGGAAATACTGAGGGTTATCTCCATGTGCCATCTCCGTTTGGTGACATCATTCAAAAGGAAATCGTTTATAGTCCACCTTCTCATATTTGAGGCGGATGACTCTTGAGCACTGACTTTTCTAACGGACTATCTTAATGTTTTCTATGAAGACATTTTATGGGAAAATATTGTTTGCAAGTTAATTTATAGAGGCGTTCTTTATAGAAAGTTCCAAAATAATCGGTTAAAATGGTTTTTAACGAATGTATTAGACCTTGATACCTATTGCGCTTGCAATAACACAGCAATATTTGCTATGCGTCATTAATCAGGGTGAACCGGGAGAATCGGAAATTATGCGTGCATTTTTAGTCCCTAGTATTCCGCATGAATTTTTGAAACCTGAATTTTCGCTACACCCTGGAATTTCAAAATCTTTGTGGTGGCATCTTCTCGGGTGAGTTGCTTGTAGACCGACATTTCGATGGCTACCTCTGCTATCTTTCTCAGGACACATGTTTTGGCCTATTTTATGTAAATGTATACTTTAAAAGTATTGATTACATTTTAAATTGCACTTTATGAAACCTTTCATAAATTTTCTAACGCTTTTCGCCCTACTATTTGAGCGTATTTGTGTGCATTAAGCGAGGAAAACTTTAAGTCGATAGTTTTCATGCCACGGATTTCCAATGGAACACTTGTCTTTTGCCTAATGTAAGCAGATTGAGCTAGAGGCCACTGGTGAACTTTAAAAACAGCTATTCGTTGACAAATTGCGACCATGCGTGCTTTCGACCGTGCAGAATATTGAGTATGTTATGGGTTGCGAAGGAATTTATCACTTTCGTGGTTGAATATTTGAAAAGCGCTCTCGAAAAGGTCCTGGAATTTTTTATTATTTTACCACCGATTTTTTTAGACTTTAGATTAGACTTTTTTTTGCTAAATGTAAGAATCTAAATGGCTTAAATATGAAGAAAGTTTAATTAATTCATTAGACGCATTAGATGAACATGCATACGTCATCATTACATACCAGGATAAGAAGGAGGATAATCGGGAATTTTTGGGCCAATCGCGTTCTTATCCATAGCCCAGAATTTCAAAGCCTTTGATTAATTCTTTTGATTATTAATAGCCTCTTGTTGTGAAAACTTGTTGAAAAAAAAAAAAAAAGTCAGTTTTCAGTCGAAAATATTCGTTGTTATTTACATGTTGAACCTCCTAAATAATAAGGCACCCTTCGTCATAGTCTTTACTTTATTCCGTGTGTGGAACTGCTTTTTGTTGGAGAAAATTGTTTAAAAATATAAGCTTGAGTGAATTAGCTTCAGATTCACTTCCGTGTTTCTGTTAAAAGCGTTTTCTCCTCCGCTGAAACCTCCACCAATTTGAGAGTAAAATCTTGTTTTGCAAAATGTGTATTGCTCCCGATATCTTGTGTTTAGCGTGTCTCAACATCGCTGTGGAAGTAGGGCAGTGGTTCCACTTCTCCAGGCAATGTAGCCACCTTCAAAATTAGTCCTGATGAGGAAAAATTCCCGCTCTCTCCGCGGCGTCACAATAATGCTGTCTTGGTAACTGCGGAAGGGCATATTAGGAGCGCTCATTTCCTCACCAAGTTCACGCTGAAATCAGAACGAACGAGATAATGGTGCGCAAGGGTTCATGCAAATGAATTAAGAGCTTGACTTGCTTTTAGAAGCATCACATCCATTATTGTCTTGAAATGAAAATGCATGTGTTTTACGGTCCCTTTATCCTGAAATTTCAGCTGAGAGCTCTACGCGCATCTTGGATTATTTGAACTCTCTCCGAAATAGGATTTAAGGCCCGAATTTTCGGATTCGAAGCAAGTTCGGACTGATTGAAAAATATTACTGTTCCACTTTCACTCTTGCATTATATTTGAGTCGACAACTGCTCTCAAGGAAGTAAATTAAATTGTGTCTATAAGAATGAAATATTTAAGTTTCTTTATCATGCTTCAGTTTTGTAGCACATTATTTTTGATTAAGAAGGTTGACACCGCCAATTTTACCCCAATTTAAAGCTGTTGAAAACGAGTGTTGAAAGCGAGTGATTTTAGAAATGATTAATCACTGTTTTTTTGTGGTGCATCTAATCAACGGATGTCCAAATTTAGGTCACTTAGAATATGGTTGGCTCTATTGCATAATTTTCACGAGCTGTTATAGTTTCCATAGCTCATTTTGGGATTTATTCTTCCAAAGCATTGATTAATCCTGTGGTGACATATAGTGAAAGGATTCTATTAGTCATAGATTTGGAACGTAAACTAGATAAACGAGCCAAGATTTAGCATTGGCCAATACCATAGGATTCACCATAGGTCCAAATGTTGCAATTATCCTTTGGCCTCTTAAAAATTTACTTCGCAGTGTCAGATTCTGAGACAGAGCGTGGTTGAGATTTCTCTTCACTAATCCTTCCTCGCGCTTTTTACAATATGGCCTCAATCTTTATTTTCCTTGAAATTTGAAAATCATTTTATAAACGTGATTATTAAACGATTACTGACAATTATATTTATAAAGGCTGAGGAAAGTACATTTGGATATGAAACGCTTTATAATTACCCCTAACCAATCGCTATAAAACGAAATATATTACGTTATTTGCAAAATGCCGGCGTACAATTTTATTTGACATAAGTTTATTTTAATCCTATTTATTTCAAGTTAATTCGAGTGTTAACTTCTTTCTAGTACCTGGGGAGCGTGTGTAGGTGTTGAACAGGGGCTAAATTTCTCTTGCAAAGAGATATTGAAGAGTAATGGAGAATTGAGTCTTTGCAGTCGTGTGAAAGTTGCTAATGTAGGCGAGAAAACAAATTAGCTTAAAAGATTTTGTATAATTGCTTATTTTTTGACTTTCCAAGGAAAGAGGAGTTGATTTGCTATTGTTCACTGATTTACACATGATTTTTCAACCGTAGCGAGCAAACTGTTCCAAACGTTTCAATAAACGTTCATTTTTCACGTTTGAAATAACAACATGAAATGATAGCATAATGACATGATATTTTATTAAAATTTCACTCCCGGTTCAAACCGGACTTAAGAATTACAATTGGCTGTCGTCTTCTTTTTATCATTTTGAATTCTCCAACTTAATGTTTTCTAATGAAAGAGAAAATATTATTGAGGCAAAGTGGAAGCGAAACTGTAAACAGTGCCTTTTGTTGGTACATTTAGCGTTTTGATAGTTCAAATGGTTAAAATAATAATAATAATTTATCGCTCTATAATTGCAGAGATTGTTTTGATTGTACTCGAAATAAGGAAGTATACGAAAAAAGGAGGTATGGAATCTTTTAATTGTTAAGATTTGGGTCTGGCGATTTATTGGGGCCATGCCTTCCAGATGGATGGCACAAGTGGATCGCCTCTTATGAATCGGCATATGTAAAGTACGAAGTAAATAAATATATGTTTTATAGGATCATTTTTAGGAAAATGATGTTACTATTAAGAGGGAATGACAAAAGTTAAGGATATTACAGGCCATAGAAAGTGAAGGACTGCGTTTATAACGAATGAAAAATAGGTTGGCTCTCGCTTTTAGACCAGGAGAAAATAGACCGTGTTCCTAATGAGCTACATGGTGCAAGTTGGGCTTTTGAAATATTAACGTGGCATTTTTATTCGTTGTCCTCTCACATTTGTCTTGGGTTGGATGAGTTGGAAACTGGGTCAGTTTTGTGTGCACATGCTGCCAGTTATTTACAATGGGAGGCCAATTTACTCCTTGACCTGGGACATGTTACATTATCGAATGTGTAGCGAGTGGGAATTTCAGGTTATGCATCCTTATAATTTATTAATCAGAAGGATTACCGACAACCTCTTTTTGACAATAAGGAACTTTTTTTTCAATATTTCATGTTCTGAAATTTTATTATATTATTATATATACCTTTGAAATATTAACATTCCTATGCTCTTTAATTGATGTATACTTATTCACATACTCCCATGC
Organism: Ischnura elegans; assembly: GCF_921293095.1. Taxonomy (NCBI): domain Eukaryota; kingdom Metazoa; phylum Arthropoda; class Insecta; order Odonata; family Coenagrionidae; genus Ischnura; species Ischnura elegans. The sequence continues at coordinate 7,047,424 of NC_060256.1, forward strand.
ACCCAATGAGTGGAAGTTGTTAAATTTCCTAACATACCAGTGGGAGAATAAGGAAAAACGGGGAGTATAACTGAATTTAAGTAATGGGATGCAATTAAAATATTTAGGCTTTAATAATGATAGGCTAATTATGAATTTTGGAAAAAAATCTTACATCTGTTAATCAGAGCTAGTTGCTCGAACGATTTTTACTCTATTTTCACGTTAATAGAGGCGTCCAAAGGGTGCATTGGAGGTATTAGCTATTTCTCTCTCTTTTTTATGGGAATAATGGCATCGGCAGGCACAGAGCGAGAGTGCGGGAGAGTTATAAGAGACTTATAAGAAAGGAAGTGCTATGGGAGGATGTGAGTTTTACGTGGGATTTTTAAAAATGCGCAGGCTGAAGCCATGAAACAAAAAGGGCTATATGAGCAGCCTCTATCTTGAAAGCTCCAACGCGGCTGCTCATCCCGGCGGAGTTTCCAATCGCTCAATCATTCCCTGGACACTTCTTATGCAATGTGCTTCAGCTCCTTCGTCGCATTAGCATACATTTTGGGAATATTTTTCCTATTATTGTTGTTTAAGTTTGAAGAAAGTCGTTAGGAGCAAGGTCACACGATTAGAGTGGAAGAATAGTTATCGAGTGAATATATTTTTCTGCAGCTCGCCCTTTGGACGGAAAATTAAAGTCAACCCACGTTTCAGTTTCCACATCGCGACCCATTCTCAAAGCTAACCATGATGCCTACTCCTGCTAGAAGGGTTGTGATTCGCTACAAAAGCCCACGTCTCTAACCCGTTGGATGATAAGTTGATGACGTCGATGGCTCATTCCCATCGCATAACCGCTTCTTAGCGTCCTTCCCTTCCTCCTTGCATTCATCTCACTCGGTTCGATATTCTTTACACTCTATGTTTTTCATATTCATCGCCTCAATTGGTCCAATCAAGATGCTCTTTTCACGGGAATGTTTTGGTTTTTTTTTATTTTTCTCCCTCACGTTTTTGGTCTGCTGAATCCGTATCTAAGCTTTGTTAGCCAAGTTCCTTGACAAAAATTGCTAAATATTCCAAGAAATGCCAAAATTTTTAAAATTACTTTTTCAGCTTTTTTGGTAAATATCTTGGTGTCTATCAGCTTTTAAGGAATCAATTTTCAGCTCAAAATTAGTGTGTAAAACATTTCCTTCCTTTTTCATCCTTATTTTTTTCAACAAACCGTTTAGACTCCAGCGCATTTTGAAAATGGCCGTTTTTTGCTTGTCTCCGCATTATAAATGTATCGTAGTAATTAATTAAAGGGGGTAACTATGTTTTTCATATTCATTTTTTGCTGAAAAATTGATTCCAATATTTATTTTGGCGACAAATATTAGCAAAAACTTCATTTTTTCCCAAATTTTCTAATATTTTACTTTTTGAAAATTTAAAAATTTGCAAAAAGGCGAAATATTAATAAACTCCGCAATTTTCAAAAATGTGAAAAATATTTTTTCATTCGGACATATATATTTGAGTTATACCTTATACTCGCCATTTCATTGCGTGGTGGGCAGTAAAACCTGAAGAAAGGGGGCGGGGGTAGTTTTTTTAAACCGTATTTGCGAATGAATTGACGAAAAATAGTGGAAACTTATTTTCATGCACACATTTTAATTAAAAAATAAATGTTATTTCTGGGGAAAAAATAAAAAAAATTAATCTGGGCTTCAATTTTGTTGGAAATTTTATATACTATAATTTTGAACTAAAACTTACGTTGAACTGAAACGTCACCTCTAATAAAAATAAGTTTCCACTATAATAAAAAGTTTCTAATAAAAAGTTGGCAGAAATTTTTTACGTTTTCTTAATTAAAGGTAAATAGAGAATGACTGGATTAAGGAAGATTGCTTCTCGTTTTTTCCCTTATCATCTATCTATTTTTTGAAAACAATTTTCGATTTCGGATATTGGCGAGCGATTCCATTGTGCACGTATTATTTTTTAATCAGACCGTGCGTCAGGAGGTTGCTTATAGCATGCTTACTCATCTGCAAAGTCTCTTCGCCTCTAATGCACTTGGTCGTATGTCAGATTTCATTAGCATAATTTACGCTTTACTGATGTGGATAATATTCAACCTTGGTGGGTACTCCCAGCCAATGCTAGTTGTATCCCATGATATTTTACGACTCACAAGGGAGATGAACGAGTTCAAATGAATGCTAAAAATATGGAATTTTTAGAAAGTTTTAAAAATATAGATTTCCCATTTAAGCCTTTCCGGTGGCATTAAATAATTAACAGATGAATGAACCAAAGCAAGTTCAAAGGAAATAATTTGATTAATTACACATTCTGTAACTGCAGTAAGTGAGTGATTCAATAGAAGACAACATACCTCTCGAATTTTCGTAATTAGAGAAAGACAAGTATCTGCTAAAAGTATTTTCTTAAATATTTTTGTGGTGGGACGTGAAGGGCGTGAATTGAAAGAAACTAACCATGATCTTATTAATTTTATTCCAAAATTATAATTTATCCCATGTGATATTTTTGGACACAATATCATATTGAATATTTATCCACATCGATATGATTTCATATAATGATTTCGAATAATTACAGTTACTCCTATAGGCAAATATTTTAACGAATGAGCTAGTATTGCTCATGGAATACCAATGAGCAAGCTATCGTTGTGTACCTTTGGTGAGTCGAGTGGACTTTAAGTGAAAAATTTCACGAAGGAATATTCATTTATCTTGACTGAGTTCAAACCCGATCCTCCCGCAGAACAAAATCCCACAGTGAAAGAAATTGGCTTAGCAGTTCAAGTGGTGTAACACATGCCGCGAATTCGGGAGATTCGGGATCGAATCCCGGTCATAGCAAATGCCTTTTTCTCTGTGAAATTTTCGCACTTGGGAATTTCGAATAGGTATTCGAATTCCATTTGAAAATTCAGCCATTGAATAGAGAATTTGGTCGAGCGAGGTAATGGTTGATAGGGCTGAGGTAGACTTTCAGCGAAAGCTCTTTTAATTTTTTTCATGGTGGAGCCTGGACATGTAAATTGGATTTTTCAGGGAGACAAGAGGAGCAGATAGCGGAGGAACGTGTTTAAAAGGCTTTGCAATCACTTTTGGTGTCACCCATGCCCTAGTCACGTGTTCGTGCTTCAAAAAGGGTCTCTTGACAAAAGCCTCACATCAGAGACTGTGGATGGCTCGGGTAGAAGACTTTAAAGAGCAAAGACTCGTAAAAGACTGGTATTGGCCAATGGGACTGAACAATGGAACGATAATAATCGCTGCGTGCCACCTCATGCCAGCTGGACGTAGCAAAGTCGCTCACATTGGAAATGACCCAGGCACGAGGGGAGACGGGGGAACTTCGAATGCGTGTTTCTTATCACAGAGCGTGAACTGCAGTCAAGGATCGAATCGCACAAATTTCTTTTCGATTGGCAAAAAAGGATGGAATACATCAAAGATGAATGAATTTCCAATGTACAAAAATTTAGCACCTTACTAACCGGTCATTCACGAGATAACTGGATGCGCAAATCGTAGCAATTCATGGTGTAAAACTGGCACTCTTTAATGTGATGCAATAATTAATTGATAGTATTTATTACCAGTAAACAACGTGGCCAGAAAAAATTTCATTACCATTGATTACATTATTCATATAGATTAAGTTTTTTTAAAAACCTATATGGCTGGCTCTTATTCAATTCATTTGTGGTTCATTTTTCCATAAAAAATTAGCTATTGTAATTGTAAAAGATAGCATCGCCGCTTGCCGTTCCAAAATTATATACAAAAGAGATTAGATGGAAATGTATTTTACTCGATAGGAGAGAAAATTCTACCGTCAACTTGCAACCCTTTCGTGTTTTTTTTTTAATTAAGTAATGAAGTCCATCAATTGTCGCCTCGATTCAGCTTCGTGCGCATTTCAATATTATTTTGTTATTTGTGAATACATCTTCATTGCATGGGCAAAATTAGGACTTACATTTAGTCGTGCTCTCTACCATTGATACAGTTAGACAACACACATTATCACGCCCTGAGTGGTGAAAAACCCTTCATGTCGGGATACGAACCCACTACCCCTAGGTTGGCGGGCTAGGACGAGGCGCGACCCCCTATCGTGAATGTGTGTTATTCAAACGCCTGTAGGTTAGTTTGGAGTGAGGACTACCCTCACCAATCCAAAGCAACCCTAGGGTAGAACTGAGTGGATGATAGTCCCAGATTGTGGTCCCATCTTTTGCCTGCTTTTCCCTAGATTAAAAAATTTTGGGAGAACTTCTCCGCGACATTTATAGGTATTCTTCTTCTTCTTCTCAAAAAGTAACAAGCAGTACTTGTTACTTTTTGAGAAGGATCTGGTAAGGCAGTGCTTCTTTATTCATAGTTGTATGCTAATTGTGTCAATAGGTAGAAGGAAGTAGGAGAGGAATGTGGGAGTTGAAGTGGGATAGTGACTTGTGTGTTGTCCTTCTCCATCTTCTCGTCCCTCTCCTGCCAGCTGACGCATGCTCCATAGAAGAAATAATCAAGAAACCTTTCCTCACCATTTTCCCTTACATAATGCGATCGGTATCGTTCTGAACACGTTTGTGCCCCCATAAAAAGTAACGTGGATAATCATCCGAAAAGTGTCTCGCTATGATGACGAACACCCGCGAATGTTTTGACCATAACTACCACCTTTATCATATGCACCTACTGTTAGCGCCTCCGGCCATGCTGCTTACACGGGATAGATTAGGGCTTCCACTGTCACATACGTGTAGGTTCTGAGCGCTGCTCTAGTTTCCTTTAAAAGCGCAGCAGCCGAGAGAAGAATGGCCGATTCATAATGCGATCCGTTTTGAGCGTTGGGTGGGTGGGAGGGGATTTGAGGCTGCGGCGAACGGCAGTGGGTCACGGTCAACCTTCTCGTTGTCTTCGCTGTTAAAAAGATGACACGTCCATGAAAAAAGTCTCTCCTTCCGCTTACTTATTTTTAAACGACTCGGGGCTCGCCGTTTCGGATATCGGTCTTCATTTTTTTCTTTCTCTCTCTTCGGGAGATTGATGGAAAAACGCTTTTCCTCTGCCAGTTTTGTCTCATGCGCACGCGTGACTCTTTTGTCCAGTTTCTGGTTGTTCCTGACGCGAGGCAATCATTCCATCCAAAGGATATAATCGGTGGTCTAAATTAGACGCTTTTCCATGGGACGTTTCGTTTGTGCAGCTAATTCCTTGGTTGATGTCCTTTGCCGTCGTTTCGAGCGCTCTCATGTCAAAAAATTTAAGAGAGAATGAGTCCAAAGCCATGCGGTGAGCCAATTTGTAAGGACGCTCAGACAGGAAAGGAAAAACCTGCTGCGTAGTCCACAGTTACGAGAGACAACTTAAATCATTCCTATTTATCTCCATTAAAGTAATTTACAATCGTTGGAGTGAAATAAATTTTTTTTTTGAGAATATTTTTGTGTTACCAAGAATAATAGAGGGTGAAATAGCAAAAAACTGGTTTTTGAGATCTTATATTAACTTTAGAAAATCGCATTCCTTTGCGTTAACCTTTGCGTTAACACTATTGGCTGTAATACTAATTTGGAAGCCATGGAAGCGAAGTATTTCAGTAACTGAGACTGTTAACACTCGCTTATATACCTTAGAAACCTTTAAGTGCTCGTTATACCGATGCCTGTTGGATGGAGTTGTCTGCGGTACTGGGTGGACTCCATTCGAAAAAATAGGTGGATTTTATTTGCGTGGTAATGGGGTCATTATTTTCAAGTTTTTATTTCTTTATTGGTTATAAAAAGATTAGGTCAATATTTTGTCATCCATTTTGTTGCAGAGTAAATGAACTACAAACGTCTGTACCCTTAACATGACCGCTTTTACATTCTTTAACATCTAGTGCAGACACCGTCCTTTTGGAATGAATTTTCATTCGCTTTTATGACCATAAAACGTAATGTTTTCGCTCTATGCAAAAAATGGGGAAATCTGGTGTGGATTGGTTTAATTATGCGCAAAGGTATAGCCACGGTATTGAGTGATTCTCCGTCATAATTGTTATTATCATTCGTATGCATTTAAAATAAAATATCATGGTATGTGTTTGCTTATATTGAGATTACATAATCTTACACTAAGCTAAGGGCCCTCTGCCATTATTTATCCTTTAATCTTAAGCACTATTAGCCCAGATACGTGCGTGCCTTTGGGAGAGGCAAACGCGAGGGGTAGCAATGGGACGAAATCGCCTCTTGAGTAATTAATAATGCTGAAGTGTTTGCACTGGAGCTATTGCCTCTAGTCACAGAGTTTACGCTCTGCAGAGGGAATGAAACATCTTTTAGGGTTGATGCGTATTTGTATGCTCCCCTGAGTAGGCGCCGCCAAAAAATCCCTTCAAAGGGTATGTACATGATTCATATTCAGTATTTAGTGACGTTGATTTGCGGTGAGTCTATCATACATCTTTTTTTTAAATAAGAGGAATTTGTCAATCTTTTCTCTGTTGTGATTTTTAAAAATCAAACCGAAAGTAAAATCCTCGACACATTAACGTACCCAGTTGTTTGGATTTGTCAAAAACGTTTTCAATTTGCGCCTCTGCGTCTTCGCTAATTTGATCTCTGATTTGACCTCTGTTGCTATTTACGCTCGCCAATGGTTTTTACCTGCTGCCGCGCAGATTTTGACTTCTATTCTGTTTCCTTAGAGTCATTTCCTCTTTGATCTTTAATTCGCATCTCATCAAAATGTCTTTTAAGCCTGAATGTTCTTTTTATTATTGTGTGGTGGTGTGGTTTGTGGCGAGGTCATTGGATTTTTTGGTGCATCGATTATTTGCGGTAAAGGAGTATGTAGTGTAGCTACATCCTGTTGAAATGCAATAGATCTGTTCCAAGATAAAATATTGAAGGAAACAATTGCTGTCCTCTAATATCCATATCTCCTCATCATCATCATCATCATTAGTCAACAATCCTAAGATTGGTTTGACGCAGTTCTCCATTTCTCTCTCCTATCCGCTAATCTCTTCATAGCTACATATTTATTCTCTTTTACATCCTTTATAACCTGTCCTATATAACTCATTCGGGGCCGTCCCTTGCCCTTTTTCCCTTCCACTTGTCCTTCAACGATTGTCTTCATCAGACCATCGTGCCTCAAAATGTGGCCAACTAAGTTGTCCCTTCTTCTGCTTAATGTTTTTAGGCATTTCCTCATACTCAAAGTAATGTATTTGTCATCTTACTACCAACTTCTCGCATCGTTATACCTAATTTAACTTCTTCACTCAAGCACATGAGAAATGAGTTTTAAGGGGTTCCGAAAGATGTAGATTTTTCCTGCTTCTGTTCTGAAGTGTAAGTGACCCCTGATTAAAGTGATCCTTAGATTGCGGCACATTTTATCTCACAGTAGCTGCTAAACCGATGGTAGTTGAAAGGTATCGTCGGACCAAAATTTATTTTCATAGTTTTTTTTTTTAATGGTTCAAAATGGGAGAATATCTTTCCCTCATTGTGGATTCCTCGATCATACCATCATCATATGGTCTAAAATATTTTAAAGTCTAAAATCTTAAATCATTGGATTATGGTTTATGGAAGACCAAAGAAATACATACATTATAACCGCGTTCATCTCAGGATATGTGTTCGAAAAGCTCGACATTGTGTTATATTTGCCCAAATCAGGCGTTATTATGTAAAATAATCAAGTTCTACACAGTCGTATCGTTTAACAGCTTTGCATAGGTACGATTATTTTTGTGTGACTGATTTAGACAGCGGGCTCATTCACCAGGTTAAAGTTGAAAAGATATGACACTCGTAATTGCCGTTCCGTCGCGTACTTCTCGAGTTATTTGCGACGAAAAATCACCCCTTCAGTAGACGCCACGAACTCTTACCGAGCGGCTAACCACTCATCAGGTAATTCTCGGCTTAGCGGGGCGATCAGATTGTAGTTAACTATTGTTTTAACTCTTGTGACGGAGTCCTTTTCTCAGTGTAATGGATGTTCTTCCTGAACGAGTAAATGATCCAGAACTCTAATGACGCCATAAACTCATTAACAGCGAGCAGTATAGCCTGAGTTTATGAGAGAATGACGGAAACGAGAGGATACACTCGAAAAATGATATTTTCGCCGTGTCTCATCCATCCCTTCCTTCTATGTAATTATTTTGATGAATTCCGAGTCCGGGTCTCAATTTTACGACTCTTTTGCCATGTCAAATGCAAATTCAATTTAAAGGACCTTTTTCAGTAAATGTTTATACTCTTGTAAATGATAATAATAATAATACGGGTGAATCATGAAATATAAATTCCAAAATAAATTTTATATCTTATCAGTCATAAAATAGTACTTACGAATCTATAATTCTACTGCAAGTAAACATCTAAAATATTGTTATTTCAATCAAATTTTCGATAATAAATACTAATTGAGACAGAAATATGATTTTGAAACGAATGGTGTACTATCCTCAAGATATGATGAAACTGAAAACTTACTCGCAATTGTAAATTACTCGAAAGTATTTGGGGTATTTGTACATGTTAATAAATAAGAGTCACATCTTCGAAAAGTACTTACGGAGGTAGTGCAACTACACTTTGTTGTTATATTCGTAAAAATCAATCTTTGTGGAATGCCGTTTTTATATTAATAACGACCTCGAGAAGGTCATTTATAAGAGACGGAAAGGACTTACGAATGACCTTTGAAATTTTGCCGACTAAATTATTTATCCAACCAGAGTGTGTTTTTCCGAGGTTGTCAACGACGGAGAGAAGCTACCGTGATAACATCAAAGCCGTTCTGCATAGCTCATTTAAAGGTCGTATTTGGTCATTTTATCATCAAATACATCAAGGGAGTCGAGAAGCTCCAACTGACTATCATGGCGTTCCTTTTTCCATTCCTCGTCTTTGGCGACATTCAAATGTGCGTCGTCGGTACTTGCTGTTTTGCCTTCGGAAACATGATTCATCTACAGCATTTAGTAACGTTGTTTTGCGGTGAGTTTATTCTTTCATACATATTTTTTTAAATGAGAGGTATTCGTCAGTCTTTGCTCTGTTGTGATTCTTTGAATCAAACTGAGGGAAAAATATTTAACACATTAATTTAGTTATTTGGATTTGTCAAAAACTTTTTCAATTTGCACCTCTACGTCCATGGTATTTCGACCTCTGATTTGACCTCTATTGCTTGAAGTAATCTAGTAAACTAATTTAGTATTCCAAGACTGCGCAGAGGTAGTAATCGTTGAGGAATGGCCATCAAAGGGTTTTTAAGCAAAAAGTTTATCTTATGCATATATTATCAATTACGTTTGTTGATATCGCACCAGTCAATATTGTGTTTAACCTGAAAAGATTTCCATTGGTGGCTTGTGATAATCTTGAAAATTAGCATATTTATTTTCAAAATAAATAGCATGTTTGAGGATCATTCATCTCATTTTCATGGGTAATACAGATCATTATTTTGTGAAAAACCACCTCATCAAGAAAATTAAAGTATTTTTCGAGATGTTGACCTTATCTTATATGGAAGACGGCTTTGGGTTTCAAATATCAACTTTTGTCACACAATACTTGATATCATATGCTTGAAACGAATGTTCATGGCATTTGTCTCTCAGCATTTAATATCAGCGTATTTCTTTTTGCATTCCCTTCTATCTCCTTATAAATTACGTCCAGTAACAGAAGCAACTTTAAATCAGACCTGTTTTGTAGGACAACGCGATATAAATTACTCTATTTGATTAATTCACAGTAGAAAGGCTTAAAAAACTGTTACTGGGTATTGAATTGGAATGCAGTTAAATCATTGCGTCTTTTCATGCTACATCTCATCAACGAAAACTTCAGATGCGATACAAACTGTGAGTTGCGTTAGACACAAATTGAATCGATCATAATGTAGAGGTGACGTGGCTACACTTTATGTGCTTCATCTTACTTCCAGATTTATTTTTTGAGGAAGAAAATTCTCTCTATTTCTGCTCACTAACAGAACGAAGTTTCAAAGTCATATGGAATGATGAGGGCATTCCCTCCCCATCGTGCTTTCTATTTGTCGATGCCACGTAACTGACGTGATATTCCTGACATTTTAGCATAAGTACATAGAGTAGACAATGCTAAACTTAGGAATGCATCTCAAATGTGAAAATGTTTACCTCCTCCTGCAAAATTATCCGAAGTAATAATGTATTGTATTTGAGATGCAGGAAAATGTCATAATAGTTCGATTACATTAGCATTTGAAAATTTCAAAGTGATAGCGCATTTTTAAACACGAGAAAGTCGCGAAAAACGTACGCTGGAAACTAAGTAATGAATATCTTTTATGCTTTCCGCTCTTTTTAATGGCGATAATTTGCTATTTTCCAAAGAGTTTCGTCGCATAGCGTCACCAACGGAGTCGTACACCGAAAAACAGAAAAATGCGACCGGTGGAGTGGGAGGCTAGATTCTTTTCATTCCATGAAACTAAAACTCCGTTCGCATGAATTGCCATGGGGGAAAAATTTATGGGATTTGGAATCGAACTATGGAGCTTTGGATTTCCGAACCATTGAGCAGACTGCTACGCCATCCAGGTTCCTAATGTGCCACGGTGATTGCCCTTCCTACAAATAATATCCAAAGCCAAATGTCTGTGGTTCCATTTCCGCTCCAGGTATTTTTTTCCTCATGGCGATTCTTGTTTATTTTACCACCATTCGTCCTCTGGTTGATTGAGATATTTCGCATGAAACATTCTTCTTTTAATGAATAATAATGTATATTTGGTATTTCTCCCCGGAAAAAATAATCTGGCTGTAAGTTGAAGCATCTTCGGCTGTGATCGTGAGGCATTTATACCAAAATGTAAGTATTTCTTGCCTAACGCAACTTACGGCGAATACGGCCTCTGAAATTTTCTGTGATGAAAAGTGTTACGTGATTCAAATCATCCTGTAATTCCGCCATAATGCATATGGAGATGCGGCCGGTTGATAGTTAGTGATGCGCCCTTTTCACAGTCATGTTTTCCAAAGGAAGCCGTCCCACTTCCGCAATGGACGCTTTCCAAAGTTCGCTTTCCTTCACTGTTCCAGCATTCCAAGCGCAGTCTGAGCTGCACACATACCCCGCCCCCCCTTGCTTCCATTGAACCCTTGCCAATGCCGCTAATTGAGCCCAGACTCCAATAGGGCCGGCTTTCTCTGGATGATATTTGTGCAGCTGTTGCGTGGAGGAAGGGAGTCTAGCAGTTCCAGTCTCTAGTCTATCGATACCACTGTGCACACGGAAAAATCCTCTTGCATTTTTCGCGCAGCTGGTAATTTCGATGTTGATCAAATATACTCCATCTCATTCGTGTGTTCGAAAACTAGATTCTCTATTCATATTCCCTCAATCCCAGACGAATGGCACCCTTCCCAAAATTTGGGTTTTTAGACAATCGTATATGGCATATGATTATAATGACATGAACACATTTCCATTCTTTTGACGGAATTCCATGCAATAGCAACGTGCCAAATTGATCATTGCTTTAACGAAAGTAATCTGATTTTTGATAAATTTTGATAAGAAAAGTGCACTCATATCGATGCAAGTATGGATATAAATTTTTTCATTTCAACATCCAATGTTGGCCAACAATATTCGCGTTACAAAAATAATAGTAATAACTCGATTTGTTCCAATTAATATATAATAATAATAATTTGTCTTTATTATACAAGAGAATTTAGGACTGAGTTGTCCTCTCTTACAATTAACTTGTTAAACATTCACAAACATCCATGCCCTGGATGGTGGTCAAGCCACCCAGGCGGGATTCGAACCCGCGACCTCTAGTTTGGCAGTCGGGGACTTTACCCCGGCGCCACCGAGGCCGGCAATAAATAGGCAAAATACAAGCTCTAGTGTAAAACTCATAAAGTGATCTCTTGAATAATGTTACGATTTAATTTTTTGATGGATCAAAGAATCATCTTGACTTACCTTGAATGCCTTACTTGAATGCCTTTGGCATTAAATATTTAGAAACGTCTCAGAAAATTGAAAAAAAAAAATTATTTCGTTGTAATAATGCACATTATATCTATTTTCTCCTCGCACTCTTGTTATAATTTAAAATATATGAAACTTTGAGGTTCACATCCTGCCTTTTAAAAGAAATGTTTGCGCCGACAATTTGCAATTTATTTTCCATTTCCATTTTAGGTTAAAGGCTAAAATATTTAAAGGAAAAAATTTCCTTATAAGGTTTATATCTAATAATTGATCAGATTTGGTATTTATAAACCTCTTTTCATATTGAAGTAGGCCTTGAAAATGGAACATACATTTCAGAAAACTATATTAAAAATTATAAATACGTTTTTCATATGAAAGAAAATAAACCTCAAGACTTACTGTTTATAAGAAATAATGCGCGTTCTGATTGCAGTAGCGCAATTTCAATGATTGCAATATTAATGGGAATGTTCTGTTAATTGGCGGTCGGATATGCGCTGCAATAATTATTTTTCATCGTGAAGATTGAATCTTCAATTCATGTTACTTTAAACTCATACCCTATCAAATATTATCTAAGAAAAAAGGTTTTCGAAATTGCAAAGTATACGAGTAAGCGTGGCATGCATATCTGCCTTTTTGACCAAGTATTTGTCCTGACAAATCGATATATATTTTCATTGAATGCGGTGTGCATAGTTTGAATCCAGAGGATATTTGAAATTGTGAAAAATATTTAAACCTTATCATAAAAGAATCTTAGGGAAATAAAGACCTGATTTAGTAAGCACTACTTATGCGGATCTGTGTTTGAGGATTTTGCGGACACCTGTATTTCGCAGTCTGAGGCATGCATATCGTTGAACTGAAATTCAAATGATGGCTCTTTTTAAGTAAAACTTCCAGCTATGGGTATAACTGACTGCACAAATGCTTGTGCCAATGCTTGAATCAGAGCTCGATTGCTCTTTCTCCTTGATCACTTTCTTAAATTCTCCGAAGAGTCTCGTATTTTCTGCTCTTATTTTGATTGTCCAAAATTTTATTTTATAAACTTCTAGGTTTGCGCACGTCATTGCTTTTTCAGAAAAAATTGGTTATTAGCTCATCGATAATTAATTTGCAATTGGTACTCGACCGGGTATTTTACACCATGAATGGGCATATGTGCTCTAGGTATAGTTTTAAGTGTTGCTCGGCAAACATTGATTATTTTAATATTCCATGGGTATATAAAATTTATTCAATCCTTAGTGACCATGAATGGTAGCAATCCTGCATAATTGCTCATGTGAAGTGGCTGTGGAATTCACGTATGGAACTCCTTCCTACACAAAAGTCCTCTTTCCGTTTAAACAAAACACACGCAAAATGCGCGAGGAAATGTGTTTCCATCGTTTGAGATTTTATGTAAACCCGCGGGATATTCTCATCCTTGGAATAACCTCTTACAGCTGCCAACGGAAAGGGCACGGGCCGCTTAACCAATCGCAGTGCAAGGTTCGAAGATTTTCGTCGTCAGTCGGATCGGCGTTGATCGGATGATGGTAAGGTGAAAACCCGAAGGGAATGCAGAGAGCAATCGCAGTGCAAAGCTATTAGAACATCAGATTTTCGAAAGTCTTATCTTTCTATATTTACAGCTAATCATAGTATTGCAATAAGAGTTAGGATTTCGTTGGAAACATCTTCTCTAACTGTGGAACAGAAATTTCGTCTCTTGGTCCGGAAAATGATACTACAGCTGATTCTCTCATTCGGCACTTGGGATTAGACTATTTCAGTTTTTTCAATATATAGATCATCAAACGCCATCAATATCAAAACATTCAAAGCATTCCGAACCAAATGTTCAAAAGCCCTGAAACTAAGTTGAAATGAAGAAATAATATGATATTAATAGATGATAACATTTTAATTTATTCCAATGAATAGTTCCAATAGCGTATCAAGCTACCAATAGGGTAGTTTCCTTCATCAAAGAAAACGAAATGCAATGATTGCGATTCCTTACCCACCATTAGTGTATTCATAATATACAAATTATTTGGTTTTAGAAATCCCAGTTTAGACGAATGGCAACGGTCAATTTTAACCTCATTTGAAAAAGGCCAGATTGGCGCCAATGTGATTCTGCTCCACGTGACGTCACAGGGACCTAGTTTCTATAAGAGTAGATAGTATTTTTACATCGTCTGAGTTTACTAATGGATGCATGAGGCACACAGCTCAGGGAAACATCTCTTAATAATCACACATTAAAAATACCTAAGTTCGGAAAGTTTCCTTCGTTTGATAGGGGAATAATAATCCTTATTTAAGCCAAGCGCTGCCAGCTAGCAGGGTACTCAGCTACCTGCTAGCAGCCTGCGTCGTATCAGCGCTCAAGCCTCGCCATAAGGTCACCTCTCAAGGCGGAAGGGGGAACCAGAAATACGTCACACGGACTTTTCCCCATCATTCCTACTTAGCGGTCGCGTTTTCGCGCGCTTGAAATTTTTCACTTTTCGTTTAATCGCGAAAAATAGATATCGTCATTTAAAAATCTGAAAGTGTGGAATTTGTACTCCAGGAGTAATAATCTTTCTATTTAGGCAATTAAAAATAATAGGAAACCACCCTATTCTGATAAAACCACCGTTCATCAGAAAGTTTTGTCATGTTTGAATGTCTGTAACCAGGAAAAGGAGAAATACGCAGGGACTCCCGTTCATTTATTGCCAACCATTTTTTAATATTATTCCGAAGATTCAGGCTCCTACCACAGAGTAGGGATATACAGAGAGGACAAAACGGCTGAAGGCGGTAATCAGCTTATAGCGCATTTCACCATGTTCTAAATAAGGAAAGGTGGCTTGAGTTGCTATTTGGTTGCTATCGTTGCTATCATTCGCGCTTGGCGTGGAGTGTTGTCGCACAAATTTTTTTTTATACCTCCACTCTTCAATACTTTCACGTAGTGTGCTAGTGTTTTAAAGAAACGTGGAAAATAAGACGAGAAGAAAAGGTTTTGCTTGGTTTTCAGCCATTAACTGCAAAAACAATGCGGGCATGACGGAAGCAAAGTTGAGTTTCTTCAGTTTCCCTAAAGACCCTGTAAGGTAAGTAATTTTATATTTTTTCTGAGTTACATTGCTGATCGAAGAAACTAAACTTATATTCGAGTATTATTTTCATGCGAAATGAAATTGTCGAAAAAGTTTAATAAGAACTTGTGGTATTGGCGCAGGTCCAAGGAATGTGTGATTCGATGTCGTCGGTCGGATTTAGAAAACAAAACTGTCAGTTATTTACATAGTAATTGCCGGATTTGTGCGTGCGATTTGGCGTTCCTTACTCTATCTTTATTAGTAAAGAAATAATTAGGCTACTTTGAATTTTAAACCCTCTTTTTTCGGTGGATGGTAAGTCGTTAGCACTACTTGGTTTGAATTTACAGCATAATTTTACTTATTTTCAATATGGCCGCCGTGCGCATTTTTCATTACAGAGAAACCTATGGTACAGCCACCTAACGTCCCCTCTGTATATATCTACTCTGTGCTCCTACCACGAAAAATTTCATTTTATAACTTGGTCCCCTTTTTTCGAATTCAGCTCACTGTGTATCGGCAGAAATGTCAAAATTTACCCAGACCTACCTTCCAAGACTTTATACTCCGAAAGAGTACGAGAGAATGTTTCACGTTTTATGAATTAAAAAATCTGGCAGTTTAGATAACGACCGACCCATCCCGGAGGAAAGATTCAAGAAATATTTGTGGCGGAGTGTTGAGGAAATTAGGATTTGCTAGGCTTGGTGTGAGGTTTTATGATGAATTTGTGATGCGGAGGTACTTTTCACTCCTCACTCGACTGGGTGGCTAGCATCCGCCGTTGTTTTAAGATTTTACCCGCGGCCCAAATAAAATACAAAGGAAAGTTTCGCAGTATCCAATTACTGCAACGAACGAAAAGAAAGCCTTACATAGTTTTCCCTTATTTTACTCCAGAATTATGCTGGAAACGGATAGTACGGAAATTCTCTCCTCCCCCCACGTACTATGAAGGAATTGAATAAATTCAGGGCGGACTCAGTATTAGTGCACTTCAAATCATTCGTTGTTTTCTTTGAAAATTGATGCTCTCCTTACATACCTCCGCAGCACGCCTCCTTACATACCTCCCATTGGTAAAACGACTACTTGGAAGTAAAACGTAGATCTAGATGAATATTATTTCTTATTGGAATAATGTAGTTTAAATTTTCCCATAACTTTCCTTTAAAGAACTATATTCCGTCTTAATGCGTATCTATCTCACCCGAACCGCTCTATTTTATGGAAACAATTCCGGTGGTACTTACTTTTGGTGCAACTCGGCATGATTTTCAACGTAGTACATTTTGAATGGAAATAATTCATTTTTAGAGCCAAGTTTGAGTTCCGCTACGTAAAGTGTGGAAACGACTATAATGTCGATATTTATTGTCGTCTTGAGGTAAAATTCCATATTTCATCCTGTAGTTCAGGAGTCAAAAAACTACCCATCGGTGAACAGAAAGAAAGTTAAAATGACAAAAATAGAGAAATGCGTAATAAAAGTCAATTTCCGCGGAGGAAGTGAGTGAGTGAGCATTGGGCTCAGTGTGCCGCACCCACCAGTGGATGCAGCGCTTATGAGGGAGCGGCAATATTCGGTTGTCATGTAGGGCGCGTTAACAATGCGCCACCGAATCCCATTACTCTGGAAACGCGTTCAGCGGGTCACGAGAATGGGAAAGCAGCTCGAGAGTTAAAGGCGACCCCGATAGAGGCGACACTGTCGCGTCTCGGGTCGCGAATTAGGACTATGGAAGAAGACCCAATCCGCCAATGAGTGCGCACCACGCCTTAAACTGTTTGCCTGATCCGGTTTCCCTTATGCGATGCCCTGGTTTGCATCCTTCTCTTATCAATCAACTTCCGACAAGGGTCGCGGCAGAACGGGCTAATGAGTATGACGTCGGTATACGGCTCACCCGGAATATGGGATATCGTAATTAGCTGAAAGAATTCCGTAAAAGAAAGACTAAGATAATTTTATATGAAATTTTAATCTTCCTCACTCTGCCAATCTTTCAAAATTAAAAAAAACAAGACAGTGACCACTTTTAAAGCCTTGGTGACGTCGTTAGAGTTCTGGATTATTTACTCGTTCAGACGGAAATTTCATCATAAGTTGGCAACTTTGCCTTGGTGCCAATATCGTGATTTCCCTATAATTTATACTTATTTTCTATTATCCTTTTCTTTAGCTGATTTTATTTTTTACATTTTCAAAATGTCGTAATTAGTTAAAAGAATTCGTAAATAAAAGAGAAATATAGTTGAGACGAAATTTGATATCTGGGAATGGTTGCAGTATTTCGAATCCCTTAAACAGTAAAAACATTTCCATGCAGGTGTTAACGTAGGTACGTATTTTTTAGGGTAATTTACAAATTGATATCATATGCGCTGCTAGCTATCTCAAGGATTGCATGAATCAAGTGACTTTTTACGAAGTCGCGCGCACATGGACAAAGTTATATTCACCGAGGGTGAAATTCACTTTTAAAAAATCATTTGGCTCAGTCGGAACTCGAACCCGGATTTCCCTATTTCCGGTCAGGTATGTGACAAGTTGCATCACTCAGCCATCTTCTTCCCAGGCGAATCTCAGACTTATTTGACCGAAAAAGATGATGACGTCTCAATTCAGCACCCTGGCGACCGTTTCATTCTTGGTCTATATAACTTCGCTCCCTTGCGCGTGACTGCGTACAAAGTCACTCGTTTCATGAAGTGCTTTGGCATACGTCCGTCGTGGAATAGCGACAAAGCGACAGTGTCTTACATTATGCACGGCCTGCGTCTCCTATGCCATAGTGTAGACTTGTGATGTCGACAACATCTTCGGTGAATCCCAGAGATTCTGAGATTCTTGGGAGAAGATGGCTTGATGGCATAACTGTTAGCATACCTGACAGGTAATCGGGAGATCAGAGTGCGAATGCCGAATGTGCTAAATGATTTTTTGATGGCGAGTTTCATCCTTGGAGCATATACTTCTAGGAAGTTCTATGGAGGCCTGCATTACACTTTGAGTGGCGTTGGGAGTCTCTGTATGTGGGCGACTAAGCGACTACTGGGGGGAGCAGATGTCTCACTGAGGTGAACTGAAAATAACGTGTAAAGAAGCATTCAATGCTTTCTTGAGGACATCCTCTCATTGTTGAAGTTGATGGACATCGTATTTTAACCTTCCGGCAGTCGCGCTACATTTATTATTACGACCGGGCGCGATTTTTACTGAGTAAATATTTCTTCAAAGGCTTGATGGTAAGTTCACTATTTAAATAATTAGAGTTTGGCGTCAGTAAAGCAATATTAAATATATATTTTAAAGGAAAAAAAGACAAAATCCTTAAAATTAAACGCCACCATTATTAAGGCAATGTAGCTCATCGATGAAAGTTATTTTGTGACCGTATGTATCGAACATTTCCGTTTATTTTTCTTTTCGCCATGGTGATGACCTTTTTTCAATAGTCAGTGGATTAAATTGTCTCGGAAAATATTTTCACCTAGAAATCGTTTCTTATTTTTTGCCTATATTTCACCTGTAGAATAAGTTTCTATGTTTTTCGCAGTCTTGTAGTCCTTTGATTGTTGTAATCCAGCCCTAAACCTATCCCCATCCAACGCTTTTTCCTTTGCAGCTCTGTGTTTCTTTCGTCCCGTTTCTTCGTGATCTAGCTCAAGTGTTTATAGTATCTGTAGAGATTTAATTTAATCGTAATCCTCTTTGCGATTCTTCACTATTTCGGCTCTAACTCGGTAATTTTACCTCTCTCTCCATAAATCAGAGAATTCTGAAGACAGAGGATAAGATTTGGTGCTTATTCTGAATGAGGTCTGATCAGACAAACTTGCTTCCCGTATCTATTAAACTTTTAAAATGCAATATAGTTGAGTTTGAGCTACTTACACTGATTTAATTCTTGCTAACGACCGGTCTCGGAAGTAGACCATATTCTAACGGCCTAAAAGGGTCGTTTGTTAGGAATAAAATATTTGGAAGTCACGTCACTCTACTGTAATTTCGCATCAAAGCTCGGCGTCTCGTTGGTGTCGTGTGCTGAGTGGCCCTCCTTCCAATGGCTGGAGCGCGCCTTCGTTCCCTTGACAACCGAGTGCCTCACTTCTCGCTCGCTCGGGTGGAATCCCGCTTCCGACAAGACAACGGAGTGGCGGCGAGGGAAAAATATTGATTCGTCTTCGGGGCTTCGCGGTGCGTTTCAAAAGGAGTTGTGGCGGGAACGATGTAATGGGGGAAATGGAGTGTAATGGCCTAAAATAGAAGATCGCTCCTGTTCACACGGTGGGTTCCCAGCCTTCCAAGTAAGCGGGCGTGAAGCAAAGCGAAGTAATATGGGCGGGATATTTATCCTGATTACTAGCATGTAGGAAGGAGCGAGTTGACACTATTTCTTGCGTCACAGATGAAAAAATTCTTAGGGGGCCGCAAGATGGTTAGAGCTTTAGCTTGCTTCTTCACATGCCTTGAATTGACAGTGATGACCTCATTATTTCCCATTGTTGATTGGGGGATTTCCATATAAAACTGTTCTGTGGGGAACGTGGTGGCTGAGCGGATGGACCGTTGGCTTCCTGATCGGAGTGTTCCGGGTTGGAATTCCAGGTGATACCTTGGGACACCCCTAACGGAAATCTTCGAAGAGATAATAGGCGGCTAGGACAGGAATTGAGGGACTCAATGGCCGATACTGGCCGCACCGACGTCATCGGCGGAGAGGTCAAGAGGTGTAAACGGCCAAACGCAAGACGTGTTGACGACTGGAGGCTTTTCATTGAAATGTGGCGATGGTCTCCGTAATTGAAGTCTTTGAGCTTGCAAAAAACTGTACGCAGACTTCTTTACTCCATTGCTTGGGTGGAGGAAGATCGTAGTAGGGGCTCCATTTCCATTGTATTACAATGTTGTATCGCGAGTTGCATTACCTCCAGGCGTTTTATTAGCACTTCCTATCGATATAATCGTAAAACCTAAGGCCCATTTGGCGATAGAGTAAAATACAGTTCATAAATTATCATTATACATCTCATTGCGAAGTTTGAACGCGATCTGGTGGCGATCCTTGGGCGATCTTCCCTTACAGGTGCATGCATCTTCATCGCTGGTTCTTGTATTAAACTTCACGGCTGTGGATGCTTTCTTCAAGTATCTGTCGCCGTTTTGGATGGACTGCGAGATCATAGCATCGAATTCTCTGGAATCAGTGTGTTATGCCTCCGTCCTGCTCCAATTGTTCGCGACGAGGCACGAGGACGAGGCACGGGGGCATTGGATGCTCGCTTCCGGCATTATCTCCCTCTTGACGTGCGGTGCCACGGGGGTGTGTGACCAAGAGCTCTATCGGATGCATCGAATATATGTATAAGCTCAAAGTGAGGATAAACATGCGGAGGAAAAATGACATTTTACCTTAGTATTCTCAAGGTTATTGTCTCCATCCTTACTTGTTGAAATATATTCGTTTCCATTTCTGGAAAGGTAAAAATGATATAATAACAGGTATAAAATAGAAATATTAAAAAAAACAAGCATCAAAATTCCATTGCCATTGAAATTTAATACAATTACATCGTATAAAGAAGATACATAAATTTTAATAGCTGTTAATTTTTTTATTAGGCGTCATATTTTTCAGAAAAATATTTTATACGAGTGGCGAAGTTAACTCAATTTTTAAATGTATTAAAATAATTAATATTACATAATTTATATCGTCATACACATAGGAAAAATTTGTACTGTGATTTTTTTGTCCTCAAGAAGTCATGGTAAAGTAAAAAAGTAAACATGTTCATTACGTTTTCGAAAGACCTGATTATGCCTATTATTTAAAGGTAATAGCTACTTACCTAACCTAACCTAAACTTACGCCCGAAACTTACCTAACCTTCAACAAAAATTACTATTAGATATTTATTGTAATGATAAAAAGTCATAATTTTATCACTTGCACAAATCCTTTTCGGTTGGACTGATGGAAATGAGAATACCTATGGAGAAACCAAAAATCGTCTCATCGTTTCTTTGTATACGTTTTCCGTTCAGTCATAAGCAATGGGAAATATGGGCACCTAAAGTATAAGAAATACTCAGGACATAATAATAACATAATAGATTAATCTTTGTCCATCTCCCAGGGTTGCTTTTTTCGGGCCGCGGTATACATTGATGCAACATGAACTTCATCACACTGCACCACTCTCATTCTGCTCGTGCTCCTCCAGCTCTTGTCTCTTCGCATGCACTGCGATTCCTCGAAAGGTTTTTTACGATCCGAAAAGATAAAAACCCTCCTCGAGTGGATCTTAAATCACTCACGTGTTAAAATAGATTTTCCGGGAGGCCAACCGATGTTTTCGTGTGGCCGGTGTTTTTACATTCCAACGTTTAGAAGTTGCGTTTTTATCTGTAAATAAGCTCAAGAGGAAATTGCATACCTCCAGCTCGAGTGTTCATTTTTTGGCCATGAATTACTCACTCCAAATCTTGAAAGTTGCACGTTTTATAATGCATTCTGCTCACAACATTTACTTCTCAGGTACAAACTGAGAAAGTAATTAAAAGACTAAATATTAAAAATTGAGTTAAAGTCCAATGTTGAAAGTGGCCTACCTTACCCGGAAAATTTCAAGATGACAGTATGAACGTTTTAACCAAGCATTCCCTCTCGTATCGACGCAAAAAGTTTTCGAAAAAGGCTGCGCCCTGAGATTATACAAATACTTAAAAGGATCACTTAGGATCTCCCACAGAATATTGAAAGACATAAAAGAGTAAATTATTTTTCTCGTTGGAGAACAGCGTAGATAATTTAGTGGTCGAACCAGTTGTTGTGACAGGCGTTTAAATATTATTTTTACGCATCTATAACGAGTTTTAGATCGATGAGTTACCTCATGCTCTCGATTTCCGTTAAGTAGAGCATTCACTATCGTCTTTCGTGGGAAAATGTATAATTTCTAATGGAATTTAATGAAGTACTACCATTTTCTTGGCACTGGCTAGTAAAAGTCATTCAGTCGGGTTCCAATGCATCTGAGATTTTTCAATGATGTGATATAACTTCTGTCATTGAGGGATAGAAAAGATACAAAACCATGCGAAAGGAAAGGTGGCCAAAAGGAAACAATTTTTTAGAGAATAGTGCTTTGTTCATACATAACGATGACTGTATGATTATGGATGATTTGGATTTACATATGGATATAAAATTAAACCTTCTATTTTATAGCAGATTCTAAGTCAGTACGCTCACTTATGTTAGATATTAGTATCGTAATTGAAGGTGTCCCTGAACTGCGCGCAGTTCTGATTTATTGGTGCCATTTATGGAGTAAACGACAAAAATACGTAATGATAGATGTATTTTCTTTTTGTCATAAAAATGAAAGATATTTTGATGCATTGGTTCAGGTATCGGAGAGTGGAGATAAATTTAAGACACGGCCTCCGGCGTCACTTTGTGGAACTGCTTCATCATAAAATAAAATAAAAATACTTTGTTCTATTTCACACTTTATTTTAAATAGTACGACCCGGGTTTCTGCATTTCATGCTATCATCACCTGATGATAGCATGATAATCAGAAACCCGGGTCGTACTAATTAAAATAATATGTGAAATAGAACTAAGTATTTTTATTTCATTTTAGAGATAAATTCTTCACGATTTTCCTCCGCTCCAAAATTTCCACAGCTGCCGAAGCATCGCGAGAAAAGAAAACTGAGGAAACCCCGAACTATGCAAATTTTTAACCCGGTGTTAAATCAATGGAGAGTTTATCTAAAAGATATTTTCCTTAGCATCCAATGATCATTTTTTATGTCTACTGATAGGTTAATTGACTCCCCATTACCATCCCTTACACTTCCATAATCCGCAATTATACTCTTCTACTTCTGCCCCAATATGGATGGCCGCGAGTTGGAAAGTTTTCTCGAGGAAG
This sequence comes from Ischnura elegans, assembly GCF_921293095.1. Classification (NCBI taxonomy): domain Eukaryota; kingdom Metazoa; phylum Arthropoda; class Insecta; order Odonata; family Coenagrionidae; genus Ischnura; species Ischnura elegans. The sequence goes on from NC_060256.1 coordinate 7,070,500, forward strand.
GGAGGAATCCCGAGACGGTCTTTCACCGAATCGAAGGAATTCCCCCCCTGGGGAGGAAGGGAGTGGAATGGAATGGACCGGAAGGCGGAGGGAGGAATTTGGAAGGCGTTCAAGCGCATCTCCATGGAAGGAAGGAGGGAGAGTGGCCGATGGGAGCAGATGGGGACGAGTAGAGCGCGTCTGGAAGGGAGGAAGGAGAGATGAAAGGGAGGGGAGGAGGGGCGCAGTGGGTTATGGGAAGTTTCCGTTTCATCCCCTCTCTCGCCAGCCGATCTAGATATCGGAGGGGAAAATTCCACTTCCCCCTCTCTTTCCCTCCTAGACTCCCTTGAGCATGATGAAAAACGTTTGAAAATGCCAGAACTCGGTTACCGGGTTCTCTTCCGCGTCGGTTAAACTTGGACACGACAGTTTCGCTGGCGTTTCCACCGGCGTCTATTGGTTTCATTTCAAACGTGAAAACGGCAGCGAAATTTGTGGTTTCCAAGACGCTCCCACGCGGAAAAATCACGGAAAGCGGTTTCTGCGAATTGAGCTGATCTTCCTGAGAGTCTACACCCTTTACGCGTATTAAAACGCTTAGAAAAATAGCGCTATGTGAATAGCACGCTCCAACAAGTTGCCAAGGTTTGGACGCAGTATTCAACTCTTAAATTTTTCGTACTTTCTAAATGATAGGATTAAATGCTTGACTTATATCATGTGACGAATATTCAAGCAGCATATTGCGTCTCAGTAGTTAAAAATTAGATTTTAGAACTCGTTAAAAATTAGACTTTAGACCGTTAGAACTCAGTAGGTTGAAGCAAGCGTTAAAAAAGGTTTCGGTAGTTTTTACGAAACAGACATAGGTAAAGAGACAAATAATTTTTCAGTGGCAAATTCATTAATCACCAGATGACATTTATTGCTGAGAAATCAATTTAAAGGAATGTTTATTTTCAAAGTTTAAAATAATCAATTGTTTAATAATTTTCATGAATATGTGAGATAGATAGTTTGAATCACTTAAATATTTATGTAAGGCAGTTATTAAAAATAACTGGCTTGATGCCAAGTTTTGTTTAGCTTATAAAATCAATAATTATGCCACCATTTCGGGCAAGAAAAATGATTGCATAACCTCTTGCTCCGACACTTAATGAAAACTCCGAGTCTCTAAAATAAGAGACATTTGCTGATTTAACGCTGTGGGTTGGGTAGGCCGACTTCCCTCAGGTTACCGTTAGAACTCAATTCAACCATATAACGGTCTTCAGATGTTAAATTCTTCACATCCGTTTAATAATACGGAAAAAAGGTTGTCTAGCTTTGATATTTTTATGATGAATATGCTATCAGAGTACCGATGAGGAATTATTCGTTTTATGCTAATTTTCGTCGTACGTATCTAGACAGATTATAAGATGGCAGTAATATTATTTTAATTGAAATAAAATTGCGGAATTTAATTTACATTCACGGACAGTTTTCATCATGTAAGAAAGATTTTCGACGTTGTATTCTCCTGGAAATATATATTTAATAGTTTGAAAAATTGTATTATCGCTCTTTATTTGCGTATCTCACGTAAGCAGGAAAACCTTTGATCCTTCAATTTTCAGTTAGAGGTCATCTAAAAGCTTCTTGAATGAAATTAGTGAGCACTTAGAAATTATTAGCTCTTGTCACTAACACATGAATTTGCGCAGACTCGAGTGTGGTAGTAATGAATGAGAGACTTTTGGCGGTGACGTAACCTCTGGAACGGCCTCGAATCATAGCAAAAGTTTGCGGAAGAGTCGGAAAACGCCAGGTGCTCATTGGACAAATGGAGTTTTCCACGCGGCGTACGAGTGTGATGACTCTTCTGCCGTGGGACTACCCAGTGGGAACAAAAAAAGTATGCGGTGAGGAATTTGGCTGAGGACCGTTTGCCTTATAGCGTGCCAGCCAAAGCTCCAATCCAATCTTTTCACTCGTTTGGCTCACTGACAGAAACGGCTAACTTGTAGATGAGACGAGAACGTGGGCGAACAAGCCTTGATTTATGACGGTCACGGCAAGAGCAGAATGGGGAGGGAAATATTAGATAAAACACTCGCTCTATTCACGAGGATTAATCCGTATGGTTCTAAATCAATACCTTGAAAGAGGACATGATATGCGAGAATTGTGTTTGTCCGGTAGGTCATTCCAACAGTATTCAACAAGGTTTTGACCCTTAAAGTCTCAGTTTTTGATCAAATTTCCTTAGCATGCATTAATGCATTAATTTTTTACGAGTGTATTCATCTTAGGCGAATCATCTGGCGACCATTCTACGAATAATGTTTTACAAGTTATGCTCCTTTTACATGTATCACATTTTTGTCAAAAGTGCGCCTTTAATCATGAAATCGCTGTTGACATATCTCTCTCCAAATGTCGTAGAGACTTCATATTCGTTTCATTTGGAGCTAAGATTTTTCAAGACATTTAAATCAAAGATAGTGAGACGATGCCGTTTACAAATTTTGTATTCTCAGGGTTAACCCCAAATTTTAACCATTTTCTTATTCCAAGTTGTATCTGCTAATAGATTAGGGGTTTTTAGTTTATTTGATATAATTAATGCCTTTTTTCTTTCTAAAATATACCTTCAAACTTCTGGTTTCAGCAACATTTTATTGTTAAAAATTTAAAATTATTAAATGGAAATAATTTTTTTTAATCCAATCGACTGCTCAAAATCATTTTTAATATGATGTTAAAAACAAGTGAACAGTTTTGAGTACCTCCATAGTGTAAAATTAACTTTGATCTTATTTTTGGATATTTCATGATGCTTCATAAGAAAACTGGAAGTACGTTTTATAAACTTAAGTCGGACTGGTAACATGGTAAAATTCGCCGTTTGATTGATAAAAAAATATATAAAGGCTATTTGTGGGATGACTTTCAAATAGGAAAAATGGCTTAAAATTTCAGCAGAATTTTTTTTATATCCGTTTCGTGAATGATCACTCAGGCATTTGAATTTTGGAAACACAAAAATGCTATCAGTATATGGGATGATTATTATTATTTTATGAACCGTTCACCTTTTTTGATGCATGTTGGAATGTGAATAAGCCATACATTCGATAAAAAATACTTGTGGCGATGTATTCCTGTCGTTTTTTCAATGTAAATTGTTATACGAATGCATTTGTTTTCATTTCGCGGTAGATAGTTTCGTTTCTTGACTTATTAATTCGTTTTCATCTTTTTCCAATTTATCTGTACTGTAATGTAATCTGAAGTTTCCGTAGTTTCAGTTCCACGAAGGTGACAAATCAACTAGTGTTATATACATTTTGAGGAAGCTTTATTCCATAGCGTTAATACTATCCTTTTGCGCATGAAAATTTATATAGATTTATTTAGCATTATTAAATGCAGTTGTTGGTAGGATAGTGCATGAACATAATTGGTGAAATATAATGTGATGTTTAGCATATTCATGGCCGCGGTATTATTTACTTTTTACTGTTAGATTCCCTTTCAGTGGCTCAATATCTGAGATGCTATTTCACCAACCATTGATTTTGCTGGCCTGTCATGAACTCTCTCATGTGCTTTGAGTTTCGTGAGTCTAATGTATACCTCCTGATGAAGGTGCAGTTGCTCCCAATAGTTCATCCTCTTGAGTGTTCCACGCGTGGCGTTGCCTTCTTCCTCCTATTCGAGGACATGGCTTCTTCTCCCCGAGAGCGTTTTGTGTTCCCCAAACGCAACTTTGTTTATTTGAAGTGGGTGGGACTGTATTTGCATGATAAATCATTCAAATGGTTCCTGAGAATTGAGATATTGCGTGCGATTAGACATTCTACGCAATTCCACCTTCAACTTCCCGATGTATAAACAGTAAAGCCAACCCAAAATAATGAAAACTTTTCCTGAGAAGAGAGAAAATGCCCTTATTTTCCCAGTTTGATTTGAAATGTCAAAAACTATTATCGATCGACACAAACTATCAATTAACGAATGATCGTCTTACTGGCGTATAAATGAGGCTTTGAACAAGGTGTTAACAACCCTTGACATTTATTTACGTATCTTTTCATGGGGAAAGGTCAACAGTCTGGCTTTTGCAGCTTTGAATATGATCAGGGAAAGCGGTTTTTCTCAAAAATTTGAGTCCACTCGTGATCATTGTGATTCCTTTGTCTATTATGCGCAACAAACCCTTCATATTTGTGGGCCCAGGGGAGAGATGGGGCCCTCCACATGAATATTTTAGGTAATTGAATGCCCGGAAATGCATTTTATGCCCTTGGCTGTTTTGGATCTTAAAAACTAGATAAAAGTTAACTAAAATAGTAATTCCTTAAAACAAGTACAGTGTGAAGTGAGAATTTCAAAGTTGTGAAATTTAATGACGCAAATGTAAGAAAAGGCTTTGAAATAAGCTTTTCGAATATCCATTTCAAAAAAGAGTCAGGTTCTCTCCTGACACCTTCATTTTATTTATTTTTATATAATCTTTTTACCCTGAGTATACTGCAAATAAAGCAAATTAATAAAAACCTAGAATTTCATTATGGCCAAAAACCTTTGGCTAAAGTAACCTGAGTCTTCATTAATTGCACCTTTATACGCGCTATTTCACGATAGACGCGAGCGCTGTGGGGCCCCCTAAGCTCGGGGCCCTCGGCGATCGCCGACCAGCCCACCTGGCCACACCGCCGCTGGTTATGGGAATTATAGATCGAATTCATTTCTCAATACGATATGCCCACGAAGGAAATTATTTGTATTGATATAAGTACGTATGTATTTGGAAGAAGCAACCGACAGCTGAGGTAATATGGTGCTTTCCTATTTTTTTAATTGCCTAAATCGAAAGATAATTACTCCTTGAGAACGTATTTCACGCTTTTAGATTTTTAAATGACGATATCTATTTTTCGCGATTAAATGAAAAGTGAAAAATTTCAAGCGCGCGAAAACGCAACGGCTAAATATGAATTCTGGGAAAAGCCCGTGTGACGTCATTCTGGTTCCAGCTGCCGCCTTGTGAGTCGACCTTGGTACGAGGATTTGAGCGCCACTACGATGCAGGCTGCTAGCAGGTAGCTGAGTATCCAGCTAGCAGGTAGCGCTTGGCTTAAATAAGGATTACTTATACCCTATCAAACGAAGGAAACTTTCCAACCAAAGGCAATTTTAATAGGTGATTATTAAGAGATTTTTCCCTTAGCTCTGTGCCTCAAGCATGCATTGGTAATCTCAGACGATGTAAAACTCCTATCTACTCGTATAGAAACTAGGTCCCTGTGCCGTCACGTGGAGTGGCATCGCATGGGGGCCAATCCGGCCTTCTTCAAATGCGGTTAAAATTGACCATTGCCATTCGTCTAAACTGGGATTTCTAAAACCAAATAATTTGTATATCATGAATACACTAATGGTGGGTAACGAATCGCAATCAATGCCTTTCATTTTCTGTGATGAAGGAAACTACCCTATTTTGCGCTGTGGGGGGAAGGGTATGGAAGGAAGGGTGGAGATAAACCCGGCGTCGGAATTAGCCTGCCCTTTGCAAAAAGCACCAAGGGGACCACGGCTTAACGTCCCACCCGACGGATGGAGCGTTGCGCTTGAAATGTCCTCCACGCAACATTCAAGCAGGGATCAGGCAATCTCAGAAAAATTTCCGCCAACTCCCGGATTCGAATCCGGACGTACAGGGTGGAGAGCCAGCACTCCAGCCACCACTATTACCCATTTCACTCACATGAATTTTCTGACCTATTGGTAGAGGATTTTCGATGTCGCGCTATTACATTCCATTTTTCGGGTGCACTGCTGCGTCTACTTCCATCCTCCATAGATGCTATTCCTCCGTTACAAACGGAAGGGATATACGAGATAACTTGTTCGTGTGGGTCTAGTTATATCGGACAGACCAAACGGAATATAGTGACAAGGCTGAAAGAGCATGAAAGGACGCTGAAGGTGACACAATGGGAGACTTCAGCTTTCGCCGATCATTTCATGTGGGGGCCAGGACACAAGATCCTCCTGGATGGCTCCAAAGCATATCTGCATACTATCCAAGGCAATAGAAATTTCTAAACGGGCTATTTTTATAGGGATGATGTATATAATTTAAGCCATGTATGGAAGAGATATCTTTCAAAATTTTGAATTACAATATTTCAATACTCTCTCCCGTTTTTATAATTGACGTTTTAAAGAAATTATTTTTATTTTATTTTTTTACCTTTTTAAAGCCCTTAACAACAATGGATCAGTTTTCCAACGGTACGAGAGAAAAATATTAACATTTTCAGTCTCCTGACGACGTTCCCAGCAGGAGGAACGAATTAAATATTAATCACGCAGACGTACATCCGAAAAATGGAATGTAATAGTGCATCTTATCACTGAGGAAACCTTAAAACCAAGGTTTTCGATGTCGTTTGGGTACACGCGCACCTGTGCACGTTGTCTTCTCTTTCCTGCTAGCGGAGGGACTCCTTTCCATTCTTTTGTGAGGTCCGCTCCCCGCTGCTTTCCTCCCTAGCATCTTGTTTGGGTCCTTCCCCCACTCTTGCGCGTGAGCCAACCCCTGGCTTCTGTCCAGCCATCAGCAACGAGGCGTCGAAGACATCAACATGCGATGGGCGGAAGCGAAGACCCACTTCTTCACTCTCTCGATATGGACCCACATCAGAAGATCCGCGCGAATTCACATCTTCCGTCAATTTCTCAGGTGGGCGTAATTGAAGGTGCGCAATGTGTGCTGCGCATTGTCGTCCGAAGTGTGTTACGCAAAGAGATTGAGAACTCGGATAGGTTTGCCGTGGGGTATCGCTTTAATCGAATCAAATGAGAGACCCATTGAATATTTTAACGCTATATTTGTGAGCAATGGACGCTCCTAAAATCACTGACGATATGTAATTGGAACGATGTGGAAACAGGAAAGGACTTTTTCTTCTACTTAGTCTTACTTTGATTTTCACTTTTTATTGATGCATGCAATTGCCATGGTGAAAAGAATTATAGATTTAATGAACTTATTTAAAGGCTATGGTGATGTCGGCGGAAATATATATGCGGCGGTCGGTAAGATATGTAAACAGTTTTAATCCTTCCAGTGTGGAATCCTTCCACTATTGCACTTTGCGACGTAATCGTATTAAATAGTGTTTTGTAATGTCAGACGCAACCTTGGAACGAAAAGTAAGTAACTTATTTGTTCGAGGGTCTTTAAACCTCTAAAAAATATAAGAGTATACATTGAAAATAAACTGAACGGAGAATGGCTTTGAAGAAGGTTTTTAGGATTGGTTGGAATGTAGATACTCGGTGAGGGGACCTTCATTTATTGCACTCAAAAATATGAAAGGATTGTCTTGGAAGTGAAGCAACTTCCGCCAGTGCTCGACTACAGTTGGTGTCTGTGCGGCAGAAGCAACGGCGAGGAATCGCGTCGAAAATTGCTCCATATGATGAGCAGTGTAGTCGCCACTCATTCGCAATTAACTGTAATTTTTATGCAATAATAAAAAGCGAATTCATATTAATAGCTTCCACTAAGTTTTTTTTCAATCGCAGTACCTTGTAAAGTAGTGAAATACATTTGTTCGTCAATTTGTGTGACTCAATCTTCAAAAACAAAACATCGTGGTAGATAAAAAAAAGTGGTAAAATAATAGTGGTATTATTATTATTATTATCCATTAGTATATGTCCGGAAGCGGTATAAAACCTTGGTCCTTATTCGGATATTGCAAATTTAAAACTTAACTGCAAAATAAAGCGGATGACGCGATGCGTTAAATTCCAGTTTACGGTGATCTCGGAGATGATTTCAACTCATGTCGTAAAAAATGGCATAATGATGCAAGTGGAGCATTTCCTAGAAAGGGTGTTCGTGTACATTAAAAATATGGCGATGACTTTATATGCTAATCATGAAAATGGCTATGTAAACCACAAATATGCATTTATCCACTTTTTTCCAGGTAGCATATTGATTTAGTGACGTTGTGGCTTGCCATTTCTAAGGAATGGTTCTTATTCCCCAATTACAGATCTAATCCGAAGGTTGTTTGGGCAACGTAAGAGCAGAGCCAACGACAGGTTAAGACTCAGTCATGTGATATCAAAGTTCAAATGAAGGGGGTCAGTTCCTTAGTAGTGTCCTCCACCTTTCGTTAGCCCCCTTGCACTCCGAAGATGGGTGTTTTGGGGGGAGAGGTTCCCGATTGGTTAATTCAGGGACCCTCTGATCAATATCACCCGCTGAGTGTCCGCGCTGCTTTTAAGGGATGGTGCGATTCCCAATTATTCCAACCAAATGGTCAGGGATATTTTCATAGTTGTGAATGTCCCATTAAGTGTTGGCTTTTTCCATATTTTAGATGCAACATTTGCAAATTTTCATGGTTATTTAGTCAAAATTCGCCCCAATTGGTGGAGGCTGATGTTTTTAGTACTCTCTTCTATTTCATAATTCTGAAGTGGATTTGGTCTTTACGGGGAAATTAGTGTATTGGGATGGATTAGAATTAGCAATTAAGGAGCCAAAACAGTGCCTCTCTCTATTTCCCTATCAATGTCTAGCTCTAGAGCATTCTCTGCCCCACGCCCCCTCAATTCCCCCTTTATTCTTCATCCCTTGCTATTCGAGCCATTCTTTGGTTCTCCTCCATTGGTGTTTTCCATCATTATTCTCCTGGTATAAGTATTCTCGTATTCAGACACCCAAGGACCTCTTTCAATGGCACTGTCTTGATTTCCTTTTTATTCATTTGTATTTATATTCTGTTGCATTGTGATACTTTCATCTCTGCGATCTTTATTTCCTCTGTTCCAATCTAATTAATTTTTATTTTACTTTTACATCAATTCCACATTGGAATTCAGGCTTTAATTTTCTGGTGTTAATTTAGACAAAATCCCATATTCTAATTAATTTTACTCTTCCTTAATTAATTTAAGCTTCCCGGATGTAAAATTGCGTTTCGATAACCACATGCTTCAATTTGAAATCTTGGAAACTACCAAGGAAGAGAATTTACTTCTTTCCATCACAAACCTTTATGTTTTTGAGGAGCTGTGTCATCCAATTTAGGGATCAAGAGGGCAACTTACTCCACCTTTTCCCTGATTAATAACCATATCATACGTTGGAAGCATTCATCTAGCATCAAATTTCACTAAAAATTAATTCACTCGAGGATTAAAAGTTGATTACTTAGTAAAAATTTTGAAAATTCACGATGGAATAATCAAAATTTTTCATTTTCTCTGACATTTTATTCTAAACTCGCTCAACGCATTTCAACACACTTTCGCATATTCATGTGCACATGTGGAAATAACGAAGCTTGATTTTGCCATCATCAAAGCTCACCGTATAATGTGATGTATCGGCAGATATTTTTCGCACCCCCGTCTCCACGATTTGACCGTGGATTCGCCACTGTTGCCCGCAGGTAGCTGGGATGTTGGGGCAGCAGTGGAGGGAGACTCAGTTGCCATGCAACGCGAGTCGAATGCTTGTTTTTCCACCTCATCCTGAACAGATGGGAAACTTGGCTCCCTGCACCCTGCCGCCGCTCTCAGCCAATGATGCCTCTTTTCCGCGTTGGCAGCGCTGCGAACAACAAAAGAGGGTGGCAGCGCGTGAGTTGGTGTGGGTGCCGAAAGCGCTCTCATCTCCAAGAGAGATGCTGTCTTTTCTTGCCTATTTTGTCCCCGCAAACGTATTCCCTCTCCTTCCTTGCTGTTGTCCCTCCGTTTAAAGAGAGTGGATTGGTATTCCGCATTCTCGGTATCATCCAGTTTCCTGCACTAGAGCTCGCGGTGGTGGTTTTTGGAATTGCGACTATTTCACTCGTGTATAGAACGTATCTCCGACCCATGTCCCCTATCGACACTTGAACGACCTGCTATTTTCTAACACGCATCGCAATAAAGAAGCCATTTGGACTCAATGGTAATGTTGAATCAAAAAATCTTACGGGATATGCATGTGAAAATAAATTTGCAATAATTTACGCAGCGCAATTTTTAATCATTGTTGATCCTTTGCAAGTATTCGACAAAAATATTTTTATCGATGTAACTTAAGACCTTGTTGAGGCAAAATATCTTGCGGGAATATAAAATCGAATCATGAGCGTGTTATAAATATCATATATACATGTGAAGCAGCTGCGATGACAAGGAGTAGCCTATGTATGGCGTGTGAGCTGAAGATAACATACTAAAATGCCACGTGAGAAGGTACTTTTAATGTGGGAATACTGTCAGGCAAATGAGTAAATATTCCAATGAGATTTATTTACTTTGATGTGCATGGTGCTGCTGTCCAGTAAAGTCATATAATTTAATATTAAACTGTATTTGATTTGGGTCATTACAGTTTCATGGTTTCATGTCTGTTGGGTATGGTATGGTATTAGGGAGGAGGGGTCCATTGGGAAACCAACACTATGCAATATCCAGAGTCAGCATGATTCATAAGCGATTCTATTGCATTTGAAGCTCATCGTTTCGAACATGAAATTCACTTATTCATCTATCCCTGAATTTAAATTAATCTTTAATCACTCTTAATTCAAATAAATAACTTTTCCCGATGCATGAAACATCGAGACAATATCAAGGGCACTAGGGTTTTTTTAAAATCCTTTTTCCTCAATATGTGACCGTAAATTTAAACCCTGATAGTTTCATCATTTTACTAAGTTCAAAAATTCTTGTTGATTATCCATAATGGTGTACTGTTTTGGAAGAGGAGGAAAGCTGAATTTCCGACGAAATGCGTATGAGGAGTTATTGCATTTTCCATCTCCCAAAATTACATTGCAGGAATTTTTCAAATCGAAAAAAATAAGAGATCATTATTCTTTTACTTTTCCTCCTTGTGTCTTGTTGTTTTTTAATTTTGTGACTATTTGAAATTGACATTTTTAAAATGTAATTTTATGCATTCATAGCAGTACTGCTGCAGCGTATTTGTTTCGTTTAGAAGGGTTATGCCGGGCTGGCGCGTGGTTGGGCTCGAGGAGTCCAATATTTATGAGTATTATTCCATTCTGTTGCATATTTTATTTTCCATAAAAAAATGCATACCTCATAAATAAACAACACTTCTCAAAAATAGTACATTTTTGCGTCAATAAATGATATCCAGTTGACATCACTTATTATTTGCGTGTGTCGATGCTGTCCTAACAATAATCTCTTAAGAACTCCAGCGGAAGGTAATAATTGCGGAACGAAAGTAAAAAGCTAAGTATATAGAAATATAAAATAACTGGAATGCATTCAGAACAAAAAAATCCCTGAGAATGCTATTCCACCCTTTCCCATCGTTAGACAGGTTGGCTTTCGTTCTCACGCGGCGCATTGATCCTCTGTCACCTCCGTAGCGACCTCAGCATGCACGGCAAACGACTGCCGAAAAGGCTTAAGTTATTTATTGCGCCCACCGGGAAAACACAACCACAGCTATCTGTACATTAGTAATGAATTGCACATTGGCGACCGGGGATGAAACGAGTTTAGCTTTTGACCCTTCACATGCGAATTTTCTTGGAAAATGTAGATAAAAGCATTACGAACCCCACTCTGTGGAAAACCGTAATTACTTTTAGATATCGCCTGTCCGAAAATTACGCGCTAAATTTCAGTATTACTCAGAATTTTCCCCAAAGAAGGACGTGAAAGTGAGTTACTTCAAGCATGGAAGAGGTCGAGGATTCTCGACGTCTTGAGAAGACTGTAGGATTGAAAAAGAGAGGCCATAGAGTTTTGGTGCTGCGAAGTTCTATACACATTTACAATTCTGTGATTGTTTTTGGTGCAATTATGGCATTTGATTTACTTATCGCTGTTTTTACCATAAAACTACTAAGTTAAGAGTTTAGTTGGCATGAGAAATTTCACGCTCTTTCAGAAAACTTTCTTGAATGTGGAAGAAGATCCATGTTGTGTGGAAAAGGTTATATGGACTACGTAAGAAAAAAAATTTAAGTTAGATGTGGACGTTAATGCAAAAATCATTTTAATAAGCTTAGTGTAAAAGTGTTTAAATGTCTTCCCTGTACATGCGGGATTATGCTGGATTTCTTATGAGTTTAGAGTTATATCCTCATTCCTTACTTCAATACGTAAATAAAAACGCTACATTTGAAGGTTAAACAGAGTTAGCTGAAATTGGTCGATCAAGATAATAATTTGAGGAGAGTATTGGCAGGACGAAGAGGAAGGAAAACATGGACAGTCATCGCCAAAGAAGCTGCCCTTCCATATGGCTTCCACTTGTCCGAGGAAGCAATGAAGGCGAGGGTTTGCCACATAATGATTATGAGTGCATTTAGGATTTTTTATTAACGATAACTGTGATAGGCAAGGCAATTTTTTTATTTATTTCTTTGACTGTTAAAGAAAACCAAGTGAACGGAAATCTCATTAAAATTATCGTACCAAATGATGTGCCCGGTAATTTGATCCCCCGCCTCGAAAAAAGCTTATTGCAATAGGAAAATATAGTTTGGCGTTTAACTTGAGTTTATAGGGGCTGTGAAATATTGTTTACGACATTTCAATGCTTGTATTAATGCATTCTTTGAAAATTGTGAGAGAAAGGACCAGTTTAAAAGTGCTTCCAAATCCATCCAGGAACCGTAAAATTGACTGCGTCTGCTTTATTATAATCAGTTATCATATTTAAAAAAGTTAATTCAGTTCAATAATATTTATCATAGATTTATAATATAAACTTCCAAATGCGATTACATTAGTATTAAATAGAATCAAACATATGAGAAATTTGAAAATGTTCTCTTGGTTCATTCACAATTAATTTTTCAATAATTGTCCAAAGAAATACTATGAAATTCATGAAATATATGCTTTTAAATATCTAATTCAGTTTTATAAGATGCATCATTTTTATTTATTATCGCGGAAATAATCTTAAATTCCATTGGCTTTCTTGAATTAACAATTGTTTAAACAAAATGTAAAATAACAAAAAGTATTGAAAATACATAAAAAATCGTTAAACATTCAGAATTATCGGATCAAAAACTATGGAAATTAATCTATGCATGAAATATTTACGTAATAGTAACAGCGTTATTTATATTTGCCAGCTTTTTTCGATTTGGGACCACTGTGAATTAGTTCGAGAAATTTTAACATAACTGTCATCATAAAAAATAATCGATGATTCAGTCAACATGAATGCTTCTTAATCAGAATTTATTTCTTAATATGTGCGAACTGTACTTCAGTAACTAAGATTGGAAATGACGGGATCACTGATTTCGAAGAGTGGGAGTTTAATGATTTCTATTATCATGAGTGATCACGTCAAGCGGTGGGCTCACTCTGTAGCACACGAAATTCGGCGGCTGGGGAAAACTCTGGGAAATGAACAACTCGCAGTAAAGAAAGGAGAAGAAGAATCTGGGATGAGAATTGCAACAATGGGGATGTGGCAACTGCATTTAGAAACACTGGTAACGAAAACAGGAGTTACTCGAGAAACACGTTTCACTGATTTAGGGAACTTCGAATTCGTCAAATGCGTACGTAATCCTTATTCGCGATAGCTGCAAGCCTGTCAGTCCTGCCCATGTCGCCTTGAAGATTGGGGAATGATGATTTGGGGATTTTAGATTATGCTTTTTTGGTCTAATTTTGCCGCATAATGTAAAAAACGGTTAATTTCTTCATTCAGTGAGCACACGTTCTTTATGTAAATATTTATTTTTACATAATAGCCGATAATTTTATTTAAAGCATGTGGTATAGTATATGAAGAATTCCGAAAACGCGATTCCCTGGAATTACTGGTTGTCACATTCCGCGGATTCATCTCTCTGTGATGAACAACGTTTTTTCCCCTCTATCAATTGATGCTTTTTTCAAACTGAGAGAACGTTTTACTGTGGATGTTTTAAGTTCCCCTTAAGCACTGAGGAATTTTAATCTCAAAACAATTTTTGGTGGATTAGACTTGTGTAACTCGAAAAACACGCAACACAAACGTATTCAGGCGACTTTCTATGTATTTTATGCGCACGTAATCCTTATTCGCGGTTGCTTCAAGCCTATCATTCCTGTTTGAAGATTAAGGTGTTTCAATTCCTATGACGTTTCCTCAACATGGTTTTAGGGGAAATATAATATTTTTCCATTACTAAGTCATATCGAATAAGCAAAAACTGGCACAGAAAGGAGATGGACTTGGAGAATCGTCGATTTTCTTGGGAATAATTTTGGAAGAAAAAGAATAGATATCACTCCTAGAATTAGTCATAGATCGGGATGGGTTGAATAATATGGCTCCTTTTCGCACTCGGAGGGCGTCAGAACTTTCGGAGACCTTATAATCCGTGAGGTGGGAAACTGGCGGAGGATTATCCCGGCACGACCGTCACCCGCGAAACTCGTCCCGATAACTGGTTGCGGGCATCCATAAATAAGCATCCACATTACTTGCGCCAATGCGGAATGAACCCTTCCCTCTTAGATCGTGATGACGCCCTGTTTTTTTCCGCTCATCATTAGAACGACCGCATTGTTATCCCCTCCACACCGTCGTCGAGGTACGCTCCCCTAAAATGATATTTATAATTGTCCGCGTGTCCCGCATAATGACCCGCCCCGGCTGGTTCCCTCTACTGCTTTCCACGACACTTGCTCGCTTTGAAATCCGCGACCGAAATGGACGCGTCACGTTGTCCCCGCCTCAGACCGCGCGTGTTTAAATAAGTCGGACACGTGCTCGTCTCGAGGCGTGATCGGTCACGTTCGACCACAGTCCGACCGCCCGTGCTGTTGCGGATCGGAAAAAATTCCCGTGACCCATTCGTGGAGACACGTTGCAGCTATCTTTCGACGCGACATTATGAGCGTGGTTGATGCTCCGAAGCACCTAAATGGATCCATGAGGGGGGGGGGGGGAACTCGTGAACAGTTTCTGTGGTTTGAGCTGTGGCAAAACAAAGTTTGCAGGTAATTGATTAAATTTAGAACAACTTGGGACTTGTCAGCTTCATGGACCCTCCAACATGCGTACTCGGGTGAAAAAAATTGGGAAGACCTTTGAACTCAAAATGTGCCGGTAAAATGACATTTGTGGATTAACTAGCCTATTGACGTACAATTTTACCTCTTCAATTATAGTGTACTGATAGTGAGAAGAATCTGTAGAAGAAATATTATCCGCCTTCGTGCGGAAGAGACTCGACATATAATCCAAAGAACATGTCGATAAATGTAATTTATTCAAATGACGTCTGTTAGTAAGCTGAATAAAGTATCGCCAATTAAGGCTATTTACTATTTTGCATGAATGTAAAATTTTTAAAGATTTCATATATGGAAATTACTACCTTGCTGGCTTCATTGCATATAGCACTCACTATGAAATTGATAGATTATGTTAAGAAACCGTATTTTATTTATTTTTTATGATCCCTAAACCACCAAATATAGCATATGTTGGCTATTTCATATCGGGGAGTTCAACAAATTTAACAATTGCACGGGCACGAAAAACCGCGATCTGTATTTCAACCAACCCAGGCGGGACTCGACCCCGCGCCCACTTGCTTGTCAGGCGAGGACTTTCCCCGCCGCCAACGAGGCCGGCGCAGGTCGGAATCTAAGTAACTGATGCCTGTATAATATTCCCCTTAAATTATAAGCTGTGCATAATAATTAACTGCGATATATCGTGATATTTTGACGCACTGACCTTACTGCCTCTAACAAACTCAATTAGGTATTAGTATGTAAGATAAAATTGTTCTCAGAACTTCAAATATTTAATGAGAATAGGGGCCGTGGTTAATTTAAAAAATGAAATTTTTTGGGTCATAAAGGATTTGTTTTGAATGATCCAATCAGACAGATTTTTTTTAGATTTATAACGCGAAAAAATTCATTCATAAGTTATATTCTATTTTGTTCCCTGATTCAATTCGCTAAGCGTTTCGTTGATCTGCCGCACCGTATGTATATTTGATACATGTATAAAATGATAATAGCCGATTTATGGCAACACTAGCTTATGTTTTCAATATAAAGAAAGATGATATGCCTTAATCATGCCATCGACGTCGGCGAAAATCGTCATGAAAATAAAAAGGCGCAGGAGACTACAAAATATATTTAAAAATTAATGTAATGCATTTTTAGGAGGTGAAGACGTAAAATATTGGAAAATTTCATTGAATTGCTGTAGTACTATGTAAATATATCCGAATATAATTACCTCAAGATTTGTTACTAGAATTACCTATATCAAGATTTGCGTAGTGGTATTCAAGTCAAGGTTGGAAGGTGAATATTGGAAATGGAAAGTGATAAATGTTGTCAAAAGGTTCTAAGGGGAAACTTAGGTCATTAAAAAGGAGCATATCCTACCAGCGGAAGCCCGTAGGTGAATAAAGAAAAGTCCTTGCTACGCATAACTTTACCACCTGAGCAGCATCACGCCATAAAGCCAATGGAATATTTCTCGGAATCGGCCGAACCAGGGGATGACCACGACTCCAATAATGTGGCCCGAGACGCACCATATCATTCGTCGTACGACTTCTCACTGCGACGCCACATTTTCCATGTCATCTTCTTCATTCGAAACGGAAGCGAAAATCATTAATGGTGGGCGTGAATAGGGTTTCTTCTGGAGTTGAGAGGAAGAGGAAGTGGGGGAAGAGAGGCAGTGGTCTTTCTTGTCGTGGGCAGCGTGCTCCTTTGTTGATTTGCTCGGAACTGTTTCAAGGCCCTGCCAAGCCGCAGACCACCGCCTGCAACGACCTCGCCGGGGACACAGTTCCCGAATTGCACCGCAGTTCTCCAACTGAATATTATCCTTCTTTTAAGATGCCGATGGCTGCTCCTGTGAGGCTATCTAAATTAATACAATAATAGTATTCAGCTATATTTTCTTTCTGCTTATTAAAGTACCTGTTTCACCGTGCAAATGCCTCACTCGTTAAAAACCGCTGGAAAATGTAAAAATGCAAGGGTTTATACATTTAATGAGGAATTTCGCTACTAAATAATTGGAATACCGTACCATTTAGTCGAATCTTATGTACTCGAATTTTTAATCTGGAGTTGATTTATTTTCGATCGAAGCACGTTGATGGTGAGATTACGCCTCTCTTATACTTTATTCAATTAGTATATTTCAGTTAAAGTAAAATAACTTTTGCTGAAAGGGAATTTATATGCGACAAATACCGAATCTTACTCCTATTTTTACTGCGTCTTCTACATCTACATCTACAAATTACCCTGCGAGCCACCTCAAGGGTGTTTGGCAGGGGGTGATCAATCACCAGCATGCAGCATGCATTTGGACTCCCACATGCACACCACACCGTCCAAGAAACGTCCCGTATAATAACAAACTATACTACTATATGCTGTTAGAAATTGAATATAGAATAGAAATTCAGAAACATGCAGTAAGTTTTACATAGGTTAGTAGGCTACACTACAAGTCATGCAATCTATTTACGCGTTCTATTGCTGCCGTTATAATCTCTTATAGATCGTGGAAAAAATGACATTCGGAATCTGTCTGTTCTGCAATCTATCTCTCTTATTTTATTTATATGATCTGATCTTCCGTAGTACGTTGGCGTCCGCAAGATATGGTTAACTTCGTCAGAAAAGACACTGCTCTTGAATTTATCTAAAAGGTTTAGTCTATTTTTCAATCTACGGTCCGACAGAGATTCCCATCCGAGTTTATGTAAGAGGCCAGTTACACTAACAAGACTATCGTAACGACCTTTCACATACCTGGCAGCTCTTCTTTGCACGCGTTCTAACTCTGTTATTAAGCCTTTTTCATGAGGGTCCCAAACACTGGCAGCGTATTCCAAATGTGGTCTAACGAGGGAAAAGTAGCTAATTTCTCTCACTTTGTCGTCGCACTTTCCTAATATTCTTTTAACAAAACCCATTTTACGATTAGCTTGACCGGTTATTTCTCGAATATGTTTATTCCACGATAGATCATTATTGAGTCTAACGCCTAGATATTTCACAGATTCAACTGCCTTTAACTGCGTGCCCCGAATGACATAGTTACGCTGTAGGGAGTTATTCTTCTTCCAGAAATTCATTACGACGCATTTTTCCAAATTTAATTCTAACTGCCAAGCATCGCACCAAGCTTGGATAGCAGCAAGGTCATTCGTTAGTTCATCTATATCTTTGCTGGAACGAATTTCTCTGTAAACTACAGCGTCGTCTGCAAATAATCGTAACTTACTCTGCACTACTTCGCCAATGTCGTTTATATAAAGAAGGAATAGGAGTGGGCCAATGACACTACCCTGAGGAACGCCAGAAGTCACTCTAACCTCATTGGAGACTGCACCGTCTAATACTACTCTTTGGATGCGGTCGCTCAAAAATTCTCTAATCCAGGAAATGACATCTTCGTCTAGACCACAAGATTTCAGTTTTATTATTAACTTTCCGTGGGGTACTTTATCAAATGCCTTTTTGAAATCAAGAAAAATCGCGTCTACTGGAATGTTGTCTTCCCCGGAGACTAAAATATCGTGGGCGAAAAGCGCTAACTGAGTTTCGCACGATCTGCTTTTCCTGAATCCATGTTGAGTTCCCATTAATAAGTTTTGCGCGTCTAGGTGTTTCATTACCGAGCTGACTACGATGTGTTCAAGGACTTTGCAAGAGATGGACGTTAAAGATATCGGCCCGTAATTAGATGGCTGTTCCTTGTCTCCACTTTTAAATATTGGCGTTACATTAGCGATTTTCCAGTCATTAGGTACTTCGTGTTGCTTGATGGATTTACTGAATATTAACTGCAAGTAGGGGGCAAGTTCTGAGGCTAGTTCTTTATATACGCGAGAAGGGATTTCGTCTGGACCAGGTGATTTATTTGGACTAAGCGATTTCAATATATTTTCTATTCCGAGCGTACTAATGTCAATAGCTGGCATCTTATGTAGACAGGGATTGTCATCGGTCTCGGGTGAGTTTTCGGAAGGCTCCGTGAACACGCTCTTAAAGTAGGAATTTAATAAATTGGCTTTATCGTAACTGCTTGTCAACACATCTCCATTGTCGTTTCTCAGCGAACATACGGTAGATCGTTTACCTTGAACTTCCCTAACATATGACCAAAATGCTTTTGGGTTATCCTGTAACTGCTCTACTAGTGTTTTTCTTTTAAAATTCGTGAACGCATTCCTGAACGCTTCCTTCGTGGCGGCTTTAGTCATCCTATATTTTTTAATTATTAGCTCGCGTTCATTAGCGGATAAATCCGTGCTGACTTTTTTCATTTTAGCATGACACGCTCTCTGTCGCCTCAATGATTTTCTCACTTCCGCGTCGTACCATCTCGGTTCGCTGCCTTCTTTTACTATTTTACTAGGGATGTAGCTATTTATTCCCGAAGTTACGAGCGAAAGAAAAGCTTTCCAAGTATTCTCTACATTTAACTTTAATACTGATTCTTGAAACTCGGGGAAAGCATTTTTCATATGACTCTTAAACCCATCAAAATTAGCTCTTTTAAAAATGAAAACTTTACGCTCTTTTTTAAAGTTTACAGCGGTATTTAGAGAAAATTTAGCAGGTCTTCCGTATAGCGCCTCATAATATCGAGAACACTTTCTTCAATAAAGGATTTTACTTAAAATTTCATTCGCGATGGAGACATGTTCTTTGAAATGGGTTGGATCAGTTAACATTTAATCTGATGCATTCATTCAGTTTTACAATCAAACATCCTACGGTACGAAAGTTTATTAAAAATATATGTGAAACAACCTTAATACTTCATTATAACAATTTAACTGTTGTAAACTTGGGAAAAAGGAATATGTTCCAGTAACAACAAAAAAAAGCTTCACTGAAACATGCTTAGTCACACTTGTTCAGTGGTACAATACCTTGGCATAAACACATACATTGAACACATTTAGGCGCTTAATTAAAACTTAATTTGCATTGGTACTTGTGCCATGGGGATATTTATTTAGCCGTTACTAATAGGCGATAAGGCACATGAATTTCGATGTGTACTTAGCATTATGTAATTTTTTCTCATTTATCCATTGATGGAGAACGCGAATGTAAAGCTAGTAAAAAAATTGTGCAAAGTACTCGTTACAGAGCCACCTTGAGAATAGGTGCGTTGGGGAAAGAGGATCTGCCAAAGAATGATGAGTTTCAGAAGCCATCCAGTCATTTGACCTTCTTTTGTGACTCAATGGCAACCACATCAAAGGCAGGCGCTAAGGAAAGCAATTTTCCTCGCACGAACCAAGATGTCCATATTTATATGTGCATATTTTTTAAGCGATGGCACCGTAATATTATGACATTGAGCGCTCCATCTCAAGGTCGCAGATCCTATTTCAGTCCCATTGAATGCGTGAAATCGAGCGCTGACGATTGAAGGCTTCTTTGCGAACGGAGAGCACTTAAACGAACCCGAAGCCTTATTGTGCTCTGTGATTTGATTCGGAGCTACTTACTTCGGATATCTCTATTGATTCGAAAATCTGCACTACCGCCGTGAAGATGGTAAAGACGTAGTTCTGAGGCCATGAAGTTTCTTTGGAAATTCAAGGACAGACGTTGGATTGTGTATCGCGTAATTTGCATGTCATGTGCACCGTTTTGAATGCTTATTTCTCGTCTCTGTAAATTGAGAAAGGCACAGGAAAAAGTATCACCGAGAATTCAACTGAAAGAAAAAGTTCTACCTGTTACAAATCTTCCTCAAAAATTGTCCCGTATTAAGTGGTAAGGCGAAAACGGATGGAATGTTATGCATTCAGTGTTTTGAATTTTTTTTCCAATGTATCTAATGGGAGGGATTAATTATAGGGAAAGATTCCGATTCATTCCAAAATAATTGTTTTTCATTTATTGCTATTAGCGTAATCAATCAGTCAACAGCATCTCATGCACCAATATGTCTTCCAATGAGTGTAATTCCTACAAGCGCCAAGGTTTAGCAATAGTATTTATGCCCCTTCAGAGGTTCAGAGGCATTGGGCAAGCTCAATCAGATTTGAACCACGCATTGCTTTCCTTTAATAGCGTTCACTGTTCGAAGGAATAAATTTCTTGTAAGTAGGGTAGTGGTGGTGGATATTCCTGAATGGCAGGAGAAAATTTTTGAGTAGATTGTTGAGAAATTCATTCAATATGAAGAGACCGAAGACGAAGATGTAATACGTTCGATGAGATCGAGATTAGAAGAGGTTTGAAGAGGTGTGCCGCTATTATCCTAGTGTCAGTACGAGCCATTGTAATAATCACACTGTGGAGGACCTGAAAGCAACAATTAGTGAATAATGACAAAGACATGCACTAGGGTAATGTGGCGGTATTCATTTCCTTCTCCTTGCGTCTGACAAATATTATTACCAGCCAAAAGAGGTTGCTAAATATTCTGGAAAAAAATCAGCAAACAAGTTTTTGATCGTAAGGTTACAGGCAATATTGTTGCAAAAATTTAAGACGCCACTTTACGATAGTAAAAGCAATGAGCTGTCTGCGATAGAATAATTTAAATTATGGTATAGATATTGCAATAGAAAGCAAACTTTTCTAGAAAAGTTGGCGATGTATTGGCAGGATATGTGCCCAAAGGCGACTGACCGAGAGCAATTCTTGAAGCATGGGACGTTTTTGAAGATTGGAGTTCATGTCGCTTAAACATTTGCGGCGTCACCCCTGATGAGGGATATGAACTCTCCCCTTCTATCTTTCCTTCACGTCTAACGCTACAAATGAATGGGAAATAACGGCGAATGGAATTATGCGCCGTTCGGTCACTGGAAAACATTTCTGCCTTGATCATTCCTACACTTCTCACTTATCGGAACGAGTAGTCAAGCTTCTTTCACTTATGTACCTAACCTCAATCCAGATTTAAAAAAAAATCACTTTCGTCATGTGATTTCATCTTAAAATTTCTATCTGCATACGTTTGATCCTGGTCAACATTGCCAGCATCTTAAATTTGAAAATTGCATCCAAGCATTTTCTATGAAGTAAAGTTTTTGTATTCAAATGGGTAAATGCTTACCATAGAGGCCTACTCTATATGCCCTTAAAATTTTCAAGTTGACCGCTTAAGTTTGAAAACGGTTATGCGCCAGAATAAGAGACAGATCGGAAGTGATGCTGCCCGTTGCGTCTCTTAAGGTGGCTGCACCGTTTTATTTTATGCAAAGAATTGAGTGAAGTATTAAGTTTTATTTTGTCATTGTTCGGAATTAGAGTAAAAAAAACAACTTACTATCTCCCTTTATCGATAGAAATGTAATTGTAACACGTAGTCTCGTTGGGCATAACTTCAGTACATTAGAGTCCCACTAACACGGACTAATGTGTTCAGATTACCGGGGAAAACATAAAAATAAAAAGTACCGGTTTTTATACATTACTAGTAAATTGAAAATTTATTTAATGCATGAAAATACGAAAAAAACTAAACCTAAACTTCAACGAATCAAAAAAATAGCGAAAGGACTTAAAACTCCACTTCTCTTGTGGACGCGTGTTGCTCCTGTCTGTGCAATAGCGTTTGGCGAGCGGCGATTTACCGCTCCACCAGGCTTATCCTTGCTTCCGAATTGCAGGGATCCGAGTTTATTGGACTCTACTGTACCCTATTATCCGATTGTAAACGCACACATTTTCATTGAAGGATGAGAATGATACGTATAAATTTGCCCGGTTGAGCCCTCTTAAGCGGTGTTTTCTCCTCTGCTGCGCAGCCTCCCATTGAATCGGATATTCGGAGGAAGTTGTGCCGACTTGAGACTGATTTGAAGGGGTGATTGTTGCGAGTGGAGTGCTTGGCTGCTAATTGAAGGGTCCTGTGTTTGCATCCCGGGTGAAGCCGTTGGAGACCCTCGAAGTGTGAGGGAAATGGTAAATCCGATGCTTACATCTGGGCTCCTCCACAAAACCTCAAAAACCTCAGAGCGTAAGGTGGATCAGGGAGGCCCCCCCTCTCCTGCATGTGACCAAGTGAGGGATGAGTTCTACCCTCACCTTTCCGGACCAACATTGGGGTTGAATCACTTTTTGAGTTGTATAATTTGAACTAGTGCTCGTATTTTTTAAACTATCTTCTACACACTTGAGAAAGATTAATTGAGATATATTTGAAAAATGGCAATGCGCTTACCTTCACTACTTTCAATCATGCCCTCATGCCCATAAAAAAATATTCCAGGATTAGAATATCGCGCGTGCATGTAGTGTTACGAGAGATATTTCGTTTTAAAAACGTGACGAAATGACGGCGAATATCTTGGAACTGAACTTGCGATTGAATTTGAGCTCGGACTCTCGTGAATTCTCGTTGTCTCCGTGGTAACCGAGCCGAGTTTGATTCGAGATCAAGGCTTCAGTTACGCTGTGACATGTACGCGGCTCAAAGATGAGCGTAGGCGATGCGCCATCTTAAGCATCTCATCCCCATTGAAGCGGTCTCGTATCTGCCGAGAGTCACAGATGTCTTGCGGCTGGCAACTCACCCTCTCCCCCTGCCAAACCACAGCCCAGATGAGAGCGCGCGATTTTGAAAGCTGGCCTTCGCGGTCTTCATTCATGTCTCCGTCCACCAACGATCGTCCTCTGCAAGCTCACAAGGAATTCTCAGTGAATGGTTTCCCTTTGTGTCGAGAGAGCAGTGGTATGAACTTGAGGAGTGGATGAGTGAGTCTTAGAATTCAAAGTCTTCAGGAGTTGTTTCTGCTCAACCGCCTTGGGCCAAATTTCCAACTCAAAAATCGCCTAAATACTGGCAGCTTAGCGGGCTAATTTTTCAGTTTATATTGAAGTATACTAACTGCAAATAAATAATAACTACGTTGTTATGTCGTTGTTTGACCTTCATATGGATATATATACTTTATTATATTTAATTGTTATAATATTTTAATTAATTTAACTTTGCATGAGCAAGCTTCTTCACGTTATCAAACTTGCATTTTAAAACTTAAATCTTGAAGAATAACCTGAATCAGTAATTTTTTCAATGTAAAATTTTGATAAAATCGTACGGCTTTTTTCCTAATTAATCAAATTAAGCTTTCGTAACTATACTTTCTCATTTCATCATAAAACAACTATTGAAAATACGAAATCAACGCGTCAAATTACTGAAACTTTTGCGGTCCATGGTCGTCAATGTCAATGACTTTATGGCAACCCACCTCAAGACTTAAAAATAGCCAACGTTTCCTCCTATGCCGGAGACCTTACCAGGGCTAATGATCGTGTCGCCTATGTTGATATTCAATTTTTAGGTGTTGGGTACTAGCGGAGAGTTTTCTGAACGTCTCTTTCTCAAAAGAAATGACCGAAATCCATCCTTTCTCATCTCCTGTCCCTTTTCTCTATCGAGGTTGTCCCTATGCTATTAGTTTCCGAGGCCTCGCGGAAGATTTTCGTTTTAAAATGTTTTCTCTGGCGGGAATTTTTGAATTGTTTGCATTGATGTTGTTGCGACATTTTCGGGGACCGCTGATTTATTGGCTGGCCCAGTTTAATCACTCCATTAATTTGTGTTGGATGGTGATTTGATTCGGCTAGGAGACACCCGTTGATGCTGGTTCATTTTTCATACTTATAGAGGGTGTCACAAGGTTCCGTCTTCTTTTCTTGAGAAAGACCCCTTCACAGCGACGATGCGACTGCGGTGTGTGGATTACACGTTCGTAATATGGAGGCGCTGCATGGAGAAGCAGGAAGAGTTTCACCTCTGTCTCTACAGCATTGACGAGGAAAACAAATTCACGAAGGAAGGGGAAAGCGGCGGGAAGCCTAGCCTTATTGGATTTCCTCATTGCAAGAAAAGAATACGGACGGGGAAAGAAGACACCACCTTTCAATAGGTAAGCATTCCAAATTGCAACAGTAAAATTCGGGAACTATTTGGCCTTGAACTGAGTTCAAGGGTTATGTCTATTAAATTAAGTTATGCGAAAGTTTAATGAAAAATCAGAATATTTTTATTTGGAGGTTTGGTGTCTCAGTGAAATAAAGGTTAAAAATGAACAAAAAGTTGTGAAGAGTTGAAAATAATTGATGAAAATTATGTTTTGCAAACCAAATCAAAATTATTTTTGGCTTGCCTTTTGTGTATTGCTTAAGTCGCCAACGATTTTATCTCACAGGAAAAATATATATTATTATCGCTGGCCTGCATTAGTTTGCACTGAACCTAAAATAAGTGGAAAACCGAAGATGAGCATAAGAGAAACGTGCAGAAAATATCATGCCCAAATTCACCTGCGTCGGTAAATTACGGTACCCAACGAAAGATCGTCTTCATACAGCCAAGATTACGATGCTATACTCTTCTTGATGGCGATATTTGAAAAAAAATTGGACCGATGACTGCTTCATTGTGTGATTGTAAAATATAGACCTACCATAAGTTGAAAACTTGAGATAAGATACATTATCTACATTGAGTGGTGAGGTGCATTATGGAAATAACTTTCACGCCCGCAAAAATGCTCATGTTAGAAATGCCGTCGAGTGTAAGAAAGTGGACCACGAAAGCTATCCATCTTTTGGAATCCACAGAAATAGCCAACCGTACTGTTTTTCTCCTTTTAGGCGAGGTTACTTCGGGAGAGGCAAGGCTCTCTCCAAATCTAGGTCCGAGTCTTCTTTCTTCGCGAATATATTTCTCAATATTTACGCACACCCTCCGTACTTCGCACTTGAGATACTTCCGGGCTATGATGACACTCTGAGATTTATGAGCCAATGAAATTAATTTCTCCTTTTGATGGCGGCTTTCGTAGACGCGTCCGAAACGCCCCAATTGCACCCCCAGACTTCGCATGATCCAAATCGACTCATTCTTAGGCATCGAGAACTATTGATGGAATTAGGAGTATGCGAATTCAAGTCTACATTTAATATTAATAATTGGGTTCATGATTCTGAGCCTAGTTAACAGCAACCCTTTAATACTCTTTAACACGACGCTTCAATCTCCCTGGGCCGATCGTGTTTTATCTTTTTCTCTCGTGGCACATTACTCGCTCAAAATGTACTCTACCAACTTGCAACTTTCCGAGTGTTATTAGTTGACCATTTTCAGCATTAAAATGAATATATGTTTAGCACATAAAACCATCAATGAGAACATACGAGTGTTAAGATATCCAAATTGTGATGCAGGGAAATTTTTAGAATGGTCTACTTTCATTTTCTCCAAGTATTTCATTGCAATTGCTAAGTATAAAATAGGTATTAAGAGGCCATGAAAGAGTGACCGATCGTGTCTTTAGTCTCTTGCCCATTATTCTATTTCTCAACGGCTATTTTTTCCCTAACCTATGTATCTTATTTTCCCTCATGTCTTTCTCGGATGTTATCTCTTGGATTTTTTAACGCTATAATTTGCCGATAACATGGCGGTCATAGAGTAGTCGGCGATGGATTTGAATGAGGATAAAGTAAATATGAGTTATATAATGAAAGCTGAAAATAAGTATCAAGAAAACTATTTGTATATTTATATGCAGAAGAAGAGAAGAAGTGAAGAATAACATAAGAGCATAAAATAGGGAAACTAAAACTTAAAGAGGTGGATAACTTCTGTAATTTGTGAAGCAGGATCACCAGCGACGAGAGTAGCATGAAATAAATTATGAGCAGAATTGCCCAAGCAAAGAGATCATTCAATCAATAGACATAATTACTTATAGCGGAAAATCTAAGCATTGAAGTGAGTAAACAGTTTATCAGAACCTATGTTTGAGGTATGCTTCTCCGCTGAAGTGAGGGATGGACAATGACAGCAGCGGAGAAATCAAGGGTAGAGGCCTTCGAAGTGTGGTGCTGCAGAAGAATGAAGAGGATCAAATGGATCGACCGAGAAAGTTATGGAGAAGTCCTATGACGAGTAACAGAATAGCCTCTTAAAAACCTTGATAAGAAGAAGAATCTACCAAATCTTGATGAAAATAATCGTCAAAAGACAAGCTGATGGTTAGATTGGAAACATAAGACCGCGCATGGATGATATAGAACAGACAAAGAAGGATGTGATGAGAATGAGAATGAGAAGAAAGACTTAGGTGCGAAAAGAATTGAGTGGAGAGATGCGTCAAACCAGCATTAGGATTATTGGCCAGCGGAGATGATGATCATTAGTATTTCTTTTCATCATTTCCGTGATAAGTTAAATTGTTGCCCCGATTTCCATGGTTCATTTTGCCCCTCTGCACCATTTTTTAGTCTCCTATTGTCTAGGCTCCAAAGCTCTCAACTTCCTTTTATGCAGAAATTTTCTCCAGAAATAGGCTTCAGAGGCTTATACAGTTGGTCAGTACCATTACCAATGACTGCCGCGAATCTGTCACGGGATCACCGAAGGTCAATCGTCGTATATAATAAAGCCTATACGCTTTTCACAAAACAACAAATTTGTTTTGGCTAGGGCGATTTAGAAGACGCCTAATAATTTATTGTGGAGTCGTGTTACCCGTCTGTCTCCTATGTTGTTCACTACTTGATTATTTACATTTATGTGCCAATCTGGGGGCCAATTTTTTGTGAGTGGCCTGTGAGGTGAGGGCTTTCTATCCTTGCTAATCCGTGTGCCGCTGTTCCGCATTCCACCTGTGTAGGCACTTTCTAGGGCACAAGCAATTTTTGTCGTCCGTTATACAAATGCTTGCAACAGGAGGCTCATGTAACCTTCGAAAGAATCATTACCTTCATTGAATTTTGATCCCCACTGACGCAATCATGCCTACCTCTCCATCGGTAAATTTAATAAGTGACAGAAAGGCACGCGAATGAGGCGAGTTGGTGGCTAGAGTACTGGATTCATGTTCGATGGGCTCGGGTTCAAATCCTGAGAGATTCATAAAAATATCTGTATTGAAACGGCTTCGGTCGTTGAGCGGTTGCGTGGACCTGTAAAAAGGTGAATTTCTGGAAATAATGGAATATATCGAGAGGAAAAGCGGCTTACTTGGTGCTACTTATCCCGGCGGTTATTGAGATTCAGTGGGTGCTATTATATAGGCATCTGGATAGATATACCTTTGAGGTAATAAAAAAATCTGAAACACTTATATATAGTCCCACCGTTGTTATTGAAATAATAGCTGGTATAATTAATACTTGGATCGTCATTTTAGTTATTCATGGGAAAATATCTAATATTTTGATAGCATTATGTAATTACATAAATATTTTTATTATATGTTTGATTTAAGGTAAGGACTAATAAAATAAGTTGTTATTAAGATATTAAATCAACCTCAAGTCCAGATTAGAGCAAAACAAATGATTATTAAATAGCTCTTTGAATCTCAGTGAGAGTAAGCAATTGCGTAGGCCGGATTTCTCCCTACCATTCCTTCCGTGTCATGTATTCATGGAACAGCCTTCCTAGGTTGTAGATTATCTCCTCCAAATACTATCTTATCACGAAATGGTATTTGTGGGGACTAGCAGGTTTGGCTTCACATTCTGTGGGCTTTGGTTCAAGTCCTGGCAATGGAAGAGATTTTCAGAGATATTTCGATCCCTTCTTCAGTGCTGAGGGAAGAGAACCTAAGTCCAGCCAACTGTCCGTCGAATGAGCCGCTGGACCGACGTCCCCTTGGCTGCTTTCAGGTCAACGGTGACGTCTGCTATCTCTCCTCTCGGCCTCTTCGCCCCTTTCATCATGGGGAAGGTGACGCATCTTAATTTGTCTTGAAAGCGTCTGGTCTATGCTCACCACAACATTCATTCGTAGCACTAATAATGTTTTCCAGAGGAACCATTGGGGAAAGAATGAAAGATTGCGTGGCCATTGCTTGATCACTTGAAGAACGGATACCGAACTTAGATCATACCGGTCAGTGGAAGAAATCATGAGTGAGAGTCATAGAAATGTGAGGAAAAATGTGTTTTGGCCGGGGGAAGCTTATCCATAGGAGAAGCGATAAGATGAGAATGTTGTTGGAACACAGGCTGCATCGCTGCGTACGAGAAGGGCGTCTTGTTGACTTGGTTGGCTGGGTGATACGGATCAGTAACTGCTTGACAAAAAGTCACTTAATTTATGTTACCTGTGTTATTTAACGTTTTTCATCATTGATGTGAAGTCAGGGAAATTAAAAATAACTTAGGAATGAAAATGAGGAAAAGTCAGGGAAATTGATAGTAGCATTAACTATGAAAAGCGGTGGTTGGTATGAACTCAGGTACAGGCAGGGGCGGTCTGGGGTGATTGGGGGCCCTCGGTTGGGACTCATTATGGGGCCCTCATCCTCATCCCGGCCCCCCTGCCACCCATGCCTGGAAATCGATTTTGACGCTATTCTGGCTATTAAAAAAACTAGATATAAGTTACGAAAAAATACTATTTCACAGCTTAGGAACGGTAATAATGTTTTATGCTTCTATTAACTTTTTAGTGAATTTGTTCCATGTAATTGCACTGCAATCTAAAAATTCTCAAAAATGACCTTTTCAAATAGCCCTTTCATTTAAGCGCCAGGTTCTCTTTAATCTTCTAACACACTTGTTTTATTTATTTAATATGATATTTTATCTCTTAATATGTTGTAAATGAAGCTACTAATGAAAACTTAGAACTTTATAGTTACAAAAAAACTTTGGTTCTAGGAATCATATTCTTTTTCTGTAGCACCTTCCATATTGATACACTTCACGCAGGGATGCCGACTTACAAATCATATTCGGGGGCCCAAACCGGGGATCTTGCCCCGGGAAAATTTATAAGTAGTGAGTTTAAAGTTTTTTAAGCCTTATAGAAGAGTCATATGATCAACATTAGAACCCTGATAGCTCGAATTTCGATGTCTGGACACTCCGGGAAAAATCAACAAGCCTGACAAATTTTTTTCCTCACACCCATAACGCATTTTTGAGGCGGCTCGGGCCCCCTCATGCCCTATGGAGTCGGCGCCACTGACTTCACGATAGACGCGAGCGTTGTGGGGGCCAGTAGAATTACATCGAGATAACAAGCGTTTTATTGTGTTTTTGAGCGCCAATAACTAATTAACAAATGCTTTTCAAATAATTTTTTTTCACTTACTGATAGCAAAAATCTTACCTTAAACCATATCCAAAACAAGTTCTCTCTAGAGTGTATACGAAGCGAGCAAACTGAAGTCTGCAGAACCGTTTTTCGCGGTGGTATAGAACACCCTTAAACTCGGGGCCCTCGGCGATCGCCGACCAGCCGACCTGTCCTGACCGCCCCTTGGTACGGGTGGTAAAAAGATAGCAGAGATTTTAAGCGAAAGGAGGTTTGGAGGAGGGTGGTGGGATTGAGGGTGGCGGGGAGGTTTTTGTCGATCCGTCGAAAGAAGTCGTGAGCGATAAATCACACGTGCTTCCATCTGGCGTCTCGTGCCGTAAAAAAATATCGCCCTCAAGTGTGAGTCGACTCTTCTGCCCCTCGATATTTATACAGCAACCTCCCACGACCCATTTTAAATCTCTTTTTCGCGAGTTCTCTCAGCCAAGCGTGCGATGAAGGGAATTTCTGACACCTCTCAAGTGTGGCAAAAGATGACGACGGGAAGCGAAGCCATATGGAAGCAATGATGAGGTCAGTGCACCTTAGCAACCAATCAATCACTATTTGTCTCGCAGGGGCTATTATTACAATGGAATGGTGATGAATGGTTTTCAGTATTTCGTCTTAGAATTTCAGTTTAGTTTTATCGTAAAGGGTAGCTAATATAGAATGTTTTCTGAACACACATGAGTAATGTAGAGTGACTCCCGCATTTTTCGGGGTTAGGTCCTAGTCTGCCAAGCAGAAGGTCATGGGTTCGTGTACCGCCTGAGTAAGTTACCTCTACCCACGGAATAAATGTTTGTCATCGTACAGTTTTTAAATGCTAGTAACTCCAGATGCAAAGGCCTTTACATGCTTTTTTTGTACTTGATATAAATAACTGAATAAATTAATGGCCTTTGCATACGCCCAATGACGTATTTATTAAAAGAATAATTTGTCACCACTAATTCACTCAGTCATTCAAACCGAAGGTTGATAGGGATGAATGAGGGTGGAACTCACCCGAGATTAACCCTCAGACTTGTGAATTCCAAAAATTCAGGCTAAGGGCAAGTAACTTTTCAAGCGTCGCCTCACGCTACGAAGGTAAGTATTTGTTTGATATTTTCGTCACCAGGGATTTGCTCCCGGCCTTCACGTTATAAAGTCATGCGATTCACCCAATTGACTGCCACACACAGCATTTTGAATCGCAGTTTTCGGCGCGCTGATGTCAAAACCTGCATAAAATAAGAAAACCTTAAGCCTGCATAAAAAAGAAACATAAAAACATGCTGCCCATTTAACTGAGGAGACGGCTCATAACCTTCCTTATTTTTCGTTGACTGCAATATAGTATTTTATGACCTAACAGAAGAACTCGATATCAAACTCCAGCATCTATTAAATTCATGTGCTAGGTATGTCTTCGACTTGCGGAGGGAGGGATGATATATCTCCAGGCCCTGACAAGCTCTCTTTGCTTGACTTAAATACTAGACCTAAATTTATGATGACTTATTTTCATGCACTCCCGTTTAAAAAGCAAGTAATTGAAATCAATTTGTTTAATTCAGTTAAATCTTTGAACTTTATTATCAGGATTGGTCCGGAATATGTTTAGGAGTGATATCTGTAAGTCCGACCAACACGACCAAAAATCAGTTTCGCTTGTTGGCTCAAACACCTGGATTAATGTGCTCAAAAATGTAGGGGACTTATCTTGTCTAAGCACATTATTAAACTCTTCAATGCTCTAAAGGACAGGTCTACTTATCTGTGATCATTTTCTGAAAAGAAGCCATTTTTTTGATGTTTCTATTATTTTTAATGTTGTTTTTTGTAGTCTTAATTCATGGTACGACTTTTCACCATCTGTTGCGTTATTAATTGTAATTCATTCATCTCCTTTTGTTGTGGCTCAGGCAACCAAGTTTTGTTGAAATATTTGTTTTTGAAAATGTTCCTAGAGAATATGACTGCAAGGAAATTAGTAATATTATTATTAATTATTTCGAGTGACCTCTTCGGCTAACACATTAGCCTAATTTATTGACCATTCGACTGATTTTTCTGGTTTCAAAAACCCAACGAAGGCATCTGGCACCAAAAAAGTAAAATCGCTGAGTAAGCGGGGAAGAAGCTGGCAAATCTTCATTTGAATGCCTGACTTTCATAGCCTGTGTGTGATTCTAGATTAAGCTAAGTGCACAGAAATAATTACAGAACCCAAAGAAATAAGGTAACTTCCTTGATAAGGCGATCTAAAATCTCTTATGTTCGCTCTAATCTCGAAAGGAACAAAGACGACATTAGGAAGACTTGGCTACTGATCAATAGCCTTAGGGGTGTCACCAGTAAGAAAAGCATTGATATGCAAATAAAATCAAATTTTAAGAATATTAATTTAAACTATGTCTGCGAATCCTTTGCATCTCAATTCACTAATGACATACAAAAAATACTGCCCCAATGCTCACAACACATTCTCAACCCTGGTGCTAAAAAAATAATTCCATCTACCTTTTTATTGTTGCCAGCAACTCCAGCTGATATCCAAAGTATATTACAGCAATCAAAAAATAAATGCCCAGGGCACGATAATATAAGAATGATCGATCTCAGTTGTAAACATGACATCATTGCTGCAACAACCCACTGGATAAACAAAAGCATAACTGAAGGTAAATTACATAACGATTTAAAGTTAGCGGTAATCAGACCGATATATAAACAAGGAAAGAAAAACGACACAAACAATTATCGTCCCATTTCTATTCTACCCTCCTTGGATAAAGTCATAGAAAGATATTTTGCGGTACAATTAATTAACTTCATAGAAAAATTCAACATTATCACTAAACATCAATATGGGTACCAAAGAAATAAAAGTGCACGATCGCTTCTGGAGTACTTCAGTGAAGATGTACGGAAAAGCCTAAATAAGAACTGGTCCGTTCTCGCTGTATATATCGACTTCACTAAAGCTTTCGATACTATCGATATCAACATCCTTTTAAAAAAACTGGAACGATGTGGAATACGAGGAATACCGCTTACATGGTTAGAAAGCTATCTCACCAATAGGAAATTACTTGTAAAATTATTTGAACATAAGAGCACGATTAAATCTGTCACCTCTGGTGTGCCACAAGGCTCTATATTAGGGCCAATACTCTTCTGTATATATGTAAACGACATACCAGAATATATTAATCATTCTAAAATATATATGTATGCTGATGATATAGCGCTAGTTTCAATCAGCAAATCTTTTGAAATGGCTAAGGAAAAAATGCAACAGGATTTCTATGCGATACAGTGCTGGTGCCATGACAATAAATTAGTAATAAATGATAAGAAAACGGTAACCATGCAATTCCGAAATGCCAAGGCAACGAGAAAACTAATAAAATTAAGATTTCATACGCATTTATGCCTTCATACTGGTAACCCTGGCCATAAAAAGAGCAACTGTCATTTATATTCCTGTTCATTTATTTCCCAAGTCAACTCCTTTAGATATTTAGGATTGACCGTAGACGAAAATTTTGACTTCAGTGAGCATATTAATCACTTGTGTAATAGACTTAGATGTATTTTGTACCAACTATATTGTGTGAAATATACCTTACCAATTAAATTTAAAAAAATGTTGTACTTAAGTCTCGGTGAAGCAGTACTCAGATATGGTTTAACGATCTGGGGCTCCACAAATAAAACCCTGTTGAGAAAGGTGGAAAAAATCCAAAACAATATGGTATTACAATTGGATCCAAGAGAAAGAAATGTCTTTAAAATTTACAAACATCTAAACATGCTTCCAATACGCGATTTATTACACTACATATTAATAACGGACAACTATTTTAACAATAGCTACAAAACTGTAAGAAATGTAACACACGATATAGGACTCCGAAGTACTAGAATATATAATGTACCTAGTTTCATCAACGCTCACGGGAAAAGAACCTTGGAACACGTAGTTCCTAAATTGTTTAATACGCTACCACAAAATTTGCAATCAATAGAAAATATTTCTCTACTAAAAACGCGTCTGAGACATTGGTTACTAGAGAAATATAATGATACCGATATATGAGAATTATGTTTGCTCATGTGATAATACATTTATTTCTTTGTCTTGTAGGTATGTTAAAAATATGTTATGTTATGTACACATGTTAAAAATTTAATGACATTATACTACTAAATAATATACTACTGAATATACTAATATACTACTGAATAATAAATGAACAAACAAATGTTAAACATTGTTTTGTTAAAAACTAATCTAAATTTATGGTTTAAACATGTATAAAGAAAGATACATATATTTTGTCTTTATTTTGTCACATATATAATTTCTTTCTTCCAATACGAGAAATATCTCAAATGCAAACACGTTATATATTTAAAAAAAAATTTAATACATATATTCCTATAATGTTAATGTGTATTTATGTATGTACTCTTGCTCCCTAATAATTTTATAATATGTTTTTGGCAATAGTGGAAACATTATTAGTGAGAATTCATGTTTGCTAATGTGATAATACATTTCTTTTCTTTTTTGCTTAAAGTTATAACCTTTTCTGCTACCATTTCTAATCTCTGCCATTAAATTTCTTATATTATAAAAAAGTCTATTGTTAAAACATTTTATTACATTATATTGCTAAAAATTTTAAACATTGTTTTGTTAAAAATTAACCTAAATTTATGGTTTATACATGTATAAAGAAAGATACATATACTTTGTCTTTATTTTGTCATATATATTTTTTCTTTCTTCCAATACAAGAAATAACTCCAATGCAATCACGTTATATATAAAAAAAAAATATTTGATACATATATTCCTGTAATGTTAATGTGTATTTATGTATGTACTCTTGCTTCCTAATAATTTTATAATATGTTTTTGGTAATAGTGGAAACATTATGAGATACACAATTTTAAAAGACAATGTACGACCACGAATAAAAAAAACTAATAGGCACCTGCTGACAAGCCTTGAAAGGCTTAGCGGGACCTAGACTTTTTTTTCACATTGTATTTTCTTGTAAATGACATTTCATCTTTGATTAATGTTATAAGTTTTTGTAAAATTTCTAATCTCTGCAATAAATATTATTATTATTATCAAAAAAAAAAAAAAAAAAAGCTACCCTTCACCTGCCCATACCAACCACCAGATGAAACGCATTAATTTTTATAAGCCGTGACTCTTCCGGGTTTCCTTCCGCGTTGAACCATTTTCCTGAACAATATTTTGCCTGTTGTTCCACTTGGATTCCTGAGGTACACTGAAGTGCCGTTGCAGAATTTGGTTTTCCATGTATTCACCATGTTAGGCGTATTTTTTGTGGAGGTGATGATTGGGTAAATAGTTCAGATCTGGATATAATCTTCTAAAATAATTGGGAATGTGAAGGTTTTAAAAACAGTTTTGAACAAGTTATGAAGATATCTGCTCTCAAAAAATTTGCACAAAACACTCCCAAGAGAGTTCATGGAAACAATGAGGGTTACTAGGTCTAATAATGGCCTGAACAGTTATACAGTGGAGTTTCCACGCTGGGAAGAATACGGACCTGTGTGAGTGGTTTTATCTTCACAGCTATACTTCAGAATATATAAATAAAGTCCACGCTTATTCATTACTATCCTCACCAAACCCTTCAGAATCGCATAATTTCCGCCTGAGATCATGACAATGACGTTTATTAATCGTAACCGAATCCGTGCTCAGAACCGATATGGCAATCCATCATAAGATTTCAGTTGATGGGAGGAAAAAATAAGGTACTGCGAAAAAATTCTTCATCCTGCCGATTTGTCATAAGTTGTTGTCATAAGTCACAAGAGTTGCCAACCTTGTTCTCTTTAGTTGGTGATGTCATTAGAGTTTCGGCTCTATGGAAAACTGCTCACTGATGGAAGGAGTTGTGCACAAGGGTGTAAATAACACGTATCAATTAATGCGAGGAGTAATTGAGGAGCGGTAACCATCTCGCCTGGAGCGCGTGACGTCATCAACTTATCTGCGAAAAGACTCAAAGCCGTCGAATATTCACCGCGAATAGCTGGTGGAGTCAACGGCGGATCGAAAACCGGAAAAGTATGGCAGCGTTCAAAATGTATCGCAAATGGTGATACCAAATTATGGTTAGCGAGTCGGGGTTCATGCCAGCCTGGGAAGTAATGGGAATGGGATATTAGGCTGTGGGCAGAGAAGGGCAGCAGATACAGCGCAGCAGAAAGAGAAAAATCGCGGTTGGACACGTGTTCTGCGTTACATCGGTGACAATGGCGATTTGTTGCCCTCGTTGCTAGACGACAATAAGACACACCCTCACAATTGGCGATACCTGACATATACTGCTGCTACTGATGGAATTTAGTTAGTAAAATACCATGCTCCTTTTTTATACAAAACCCCTGAATAATAGGTATATCCGCTTCGCCAATCATATGAAGTCAGGGAAATTAAAAATAAATAGGACTGCAAGTCGATAACCGAATAGCTTGTCTGGCTGACTACCATGTATTTTAAATGAAAAAATGCCCTAGGGCGTTATTAGGTGAAACAACTGTCTTTCGCGATTCAGGTAATTTATATGACATGAAGTCAAGAGTGGAAGCATTCGAAATGTGGTGCCACCGAAGAATGATGAAGATAAAATGGATTGACCATGTGAGTAACCATGAAGTGCTAAGGAGAGTAGGAGAAAAGAGAAGCCTCCTAAAACATTAAGCAGAAGAAGGGACAACTTAGTCGGCCACATTTTGAGGCACGATGGTCTGATGAAGACAATCGTTGAAGGACAAGTGGGAGGGAAAAAGGGCAAATGATGGCCCCGAATAAGTTACATAAGATAGATTACAAATGATGTAGAAGAGAAGAAATATGTCGCTATGAAAAGGTTAGCGGATAGGAGAGAGGAATGGAGAGCTGCGTCAAACCAATCTTAGGATTGTTGACTAATGATGATGATGTCACAATCTCATGCCTTGTTGGTGAGAAAAGTTTTTCAAATTTTAGCGATTTCTCAGGTTATTAAATAGGACGCAATTTTTTAGGTTTTTGGAAAAGTCAGGGAAATTGAAAATGGAAACTTGGCATATTATTTGGAGGAGGCTACTGACAGCTAATGCCACTTGTGCTATGTTGGAAGAGTAGGGAAGGAAGTGTGGAGAGAAACCCTGAGTCGGCTTTAGCCTGCTCTTAACGAAAGGCGCCAAGGGGACCACTGCTTAACGTCCCATCCGTCGGACAATAGAAGTGTCCTCCACACTACATTCAGGCAGGGATCGGTGGACTCGGAACATTCTCTGCCGCCTCCGAGATTAGAACCAAGACTCACAGAGTGGGAAGCCAATACTTGAAATACCACACACATCCGATCCCCGGGAAAGTTGGCGTGGCCCTATGAGAGGTGTTGGTAGCGGTGTGGCTCTACCCTCGCCTATTGTTATTTTTTTTATCACCAGACTTTCGTTTTGAAGCAATGAGTCGTAGGAGCCAGTCCACCCTCATCTTTCCCCTTCAAAATATATCGCGATGCGCTGGAATTCGAGAGGAGTCCCTCGCCCTCGGAACAGTCCGTCATCGTTGGAAATTTCCGACGGGCGTGACCTCACAAAACGGGCCGGCGACTAACCATTCGCCGTTCGTCCCCATTTCTTCGGAGTTTGGGTTGGCTGTGGGGTGAGGGACGGGAATGGCGAATTACATCCACACTACTCCTAGACTAGAGGGAAAAGAAAATGCCGAATAAAAATCCTTGGAATGGATGCATTAAAGTTCCTCGCGTCTCTCAGCGCCTCTTGAAGTGTGCAGGGGAATGTGGGATGAGGGAGGGAGGCCGTTGGGAGGAGAGAGGAGGAGGGGAAGGAAGAGTGAGCGACCGCCTGGGTGGAAAATGAAACACTCGATCTATGCTTGCATAACTCTGTATCAAAGTGAAGCAATTATGACTTAAATGTGGAGCTATTCACTCGCTTCCAAATTGTATTGCCTTATATCACGCATCAGGAGATTAGATTCACTACTAATTCGGAATGTTTTGATGAAAATGACTGTTAACATCAAATTTGCTACTGTAGGTTAGGAGTATAAAGAGATAAATATCTATTGCCTTAAAAAATTGGCTGATTAAAAGCTTATAGTTTTTCTAGATTTTTGAGTTTTTGTGTTCATCTACATCTACATATACATAATACCCCGCAAGCCGCCTAAAATGCGTGTGGCAGGGGGTGTTAGGACACCAGCCGTTTACAGCTAAAAAAAAAGAAGTGATCTAACGAGGTTGGGACTAGCGTTTATTAAAGTCCTGTATGGTTCGGGGGAAAAACGAATTCCCATATCTATCCGTTCGGCAAAACATCTCTCTTAATTTATCGCTTCTATCGGACCTGGAAATATAGTGTGGCTCTAATATTATGTTCTCTGTTTCGCTCTTAAAGATATTCATTCTCAATTGTTCAAGCAATCTAAGCCTAGCGCGCAGCCTCCGAGTCTCCAACGGCTCCCAGCCTAATTCGCTTAACATCTGGGTAACACTGTCTGTACGCCCGTAGCGGTTTTTGACGAAACGCGCAGCCTTCCTTTGTATTTTATTCAGTTCGCGGATTACGTCTTTCTGCACCGGATCCCATACGCTCGCTGCATATTCAAAGTGCGGTCGGACGAGAGCAAAATAGCACCTTTCTTTTACTTTCTCATCCGAAAATCTTCCCACAATACGCTTGACGAATCCTAATTTAGAGTAACCACCGTGAGAGTGTGTTTTTTTTACCACAAAACAAGGATCATGTCTTCAATTACTGTTCCTTTTTTTCGCCAAAAGTTTTCGTTTTTATGCCTTCCTTGTGCCTTTTTTCGTTGCACCCTGTTTCCGCAAGTTTTGATTTTTTTATTTTGTTCAAAAATCGCCATTTCCTTAATTTAATTTGAAATGGACTCAAGTCATTTGAAACTATTTTGTCTTGTTTTTAATGACTCTCGAGTAATCATTACAGAATGACGAATACTTATTGTGAAGTCTCTTGACAAGAAGTATCCGACCTCTTCGTAGACGAGATGACTTGTCTTGTATAAAAATCTGAAAATAAAAACGTGAAGGTGGGTTAAGGCTAAACTGTGAAAACCCTTCAAATATAAATAGATTCTTTGACACCTGGTTTAATTGAGTATTCGATAAATTCGAAAATATTTATTACTCTTTACGCTGTAGTTATAAATAAAAAATAAACTATTGAATCAGTCTTAAGCCGCTCCATTTTTGATAAAATATTAAGTAATAATAACAAGCATGCATTTATGTTATTATCGTATTATATTTAACCCCTTTTAAAAATCCCTAATGGTTTTTTCCTCTCAGAAATCCTGATGTTCTCAACTATGAAATTATTTGCCATGTACATAATGTTTTAGTTAAGTTATAAATCGTCTATTTTACACATTTTTGCAGATGTTTTGCTTCGTTGACAGCATATTCTCTGATGTGATTCAGAACATAAAAGCTATTACTAGTAAATACTAATTGTGGTTTAAATATCTTTCCACATTCATCTCATAATTTTGTCTCTGTCTGGTTGATTACTGCAATCATGTACGTAATGAGGTATGCTTGGAAACATAGAGTAAACATTGATCGTTGAATATTGCAGTGATAAAAGTGAATGGGAGTGTAATTTATAAGCACATTTATTCCTTTAGCAAAATTCGTGTAAACTTTATACGATTATGAAGCTCTTCATTGTGTTTAGCACCAAAGAGTCTTCGGGAAGAATCAATTGTATATGATCAGTGACGCAAGGCAAGTGACGTAATCGGAAAGGAATATTCCCTGGTCTTTGTGTAAACACTCCAATTTAATGGAACGGCGACATCAGCATTTTATTTTGGGTCGACCAAACCCTGCCATCAAGTTGAAGGAAGGCAGGAAATAAAAAAAGTGCTATTGAAGTCTGGCAAATATGAGGTGCAGCCGACCTTTTCATACCCTTTCCTGAGGGACCTCCCACGTCTGTCCCTTCGTTCTTTTGGCTGCCTTCCAAAAATATTCCTCGGGTGTCGTTCCGTGCGTTTGAATAGCTACCAGCATAACCAGGACGGTTAAAAATTCATAAATTGGACAACGCCCTCGAATAAATTTTCGCCGATCAATTGTGACGCTGAGCCACTCGGTCTGTGAGCGTGGGCAAGTATACTAAATGTGGGTGGATTGGTGAGGACTTTTTCTGGGATTTCTTTGACACTTGTTACCAGAAATGCCGGAGGCTTGGAGTCGTAAACGGTGGATTTTGTTTCGGTACAGGAAAGGAATTCGAGTGTAGTTAAGAATTTGCTGAAAAATTATGGATTTGAAATGTTTCACGTTTGAAGTTATTCCCTAGCTATGCAAACACAATTGCCTTATCCTGCCGTTGAAAAGGTGTTCAACGCATTAAACATTAAATAACGTACACTAATAACTATAAACTCAAACACCTGTTGGGCCACACGAAAGACAATATACCCCTCGATGTAAAGTCCTGTATGTATCATAGTAAGTGTTATACCTGCCAAGCTTTCCCTATAGACCAAGCACGGTGTAAACTCCTCACTAGATATTAAGAACTCCTTTGTAAAAGACATTAAAAATAAGCCAGAGAAGTCATCGTAGCACAACACTTGACGGAAACTGGCCACCGAATTATCCAAATGAATTCATTTATTTCGAAAGAGACATCTACTAGACGCCTACGAAAGTATTTCCATTTGCAATAACTAAGAGTGCCCTTTGAGTAGTGACGCATGATCCATCCATAATGATACCCTGTTCTCTTTATTACCTACACTCGAAATCATAACGCGCGACGTCTGCAAATTATCGAATCCCGTCCCTTGATCTGCGTCCGGCAATCTAGTCCCTCTACACTCTACTCGGCTCTACCAAGAGCAGTCCTTTTGAAAAGTAACTCAAATCCGTTTATCCAAAGAAATATCCAGACGCCGATCTCATTCAATCTCGGGTATAAAAGGAATCGGAATCAGAGATGGCCCTTCCATGAAGACAGTATTTGATAAAACCCTAATAGAAGAAATTGTCCTTGGAGATTGGAAAACCGCGAGCGTCACGCTAATATTTGAAACACGCCTATGTTTGAATTGATTACAAGCTTATAATCACGCTTAAAGCCATTTCCTGCAAAATCTTGGAACATATTATTTTCAGTTTGATAATGGGTCATCTAGATAGCAAAAGAACAGGACCTAGATTTGGAAAAAGGAAAGTCTTATGAAACCCAATCTTCATTTACGCAGTGATTTCAATCAAAGTTTAGATGGTATAGGGTAGAACTTACCGCAGATTTAAGTACAGCGGCGTATGGATTTCACGTAAGCCTGGAAATACAATAATTTCAACTCATCATCCCCTTAGCAGATTACGTATTTTTTCTCCTACTCCCTCAGTGATTCAATCTGAAGGTTTGCTTACACAGGTGAGGACAGAGCTCACCTCGGGATGATGTACAGGTGTATAAATAAACGTCGCACATTCTAGTCTCATTCAGCTCCCTTCCCGGCGCCTTCGCGCACTTGGGAAGTTTTTGTCCGCAGGATTCGGGAAGGGAATTGGAACCCAGGACCTGTTGCTGGTCATGCAAATGAACAGTCATGAGTGAAGAGTTCATCACAAATGCGGAGCGATCATACTAGATTTTTGAATGACCAATTAGTTGATTGAATTAGGGGAATACAGCCATTTGTGTGACATGACTTCACTTTTAAGATAAAAAAAATGGAAAATATTACCTGCTTTTTAAAGAAGCTCTTTTTCTCTTTTCGACGTCCGGTCAACTTCTCATCGCTTAAGGAAATTGGGTCTAACCTCGTTTTCAAGAATCAAGCGCCTGAAACCCAAACCTCCGCAACTGCTGCTCAAAACCTCCAACACTCCCTCGTAGAAAAAAAGCATAAAATTATAGTAAAGCCTTAAGCAAGCGAAAAATTATCTAAATGGCGTTGAGACGTCTGTAAAAATTACCGCGTATTTGACGCCATAAATTGTTTCCGCCAAACTAAACGCAAACTGCCGCGCAGACGACATTGTTCAGTTATAAGTTGAATTACCTGTTAGCCTTACTTCGGAGTTAGCTTCTCAATTCCATGTTTTATCCCTAATATTTCATCCCGAAATCGCTTCATCCATGATTCACGGTTTGAGCTAACCAAAGATAATTAAGACATAATTGAGATAATATTTTTTGACTTTGAATTTTATTTGATAACAACATTGAATATTCTTTTCAACTTTTAATTTGAGTACGATTGAAAAGCACTTGAAAATATGCTTAAGACACTCTACGTTCCAAATTTTCACGCCAGTTGTCTCTATGAAGGTTACCATTGACGTAAGGGTACTGTAGTCTCAGATTAAGAGCTCCTTAACACTAATTTATTGCTAATGTTTTCAACGTTTTTCTTTGTTTCACTTGGTGTCTGTTAATGAGGACTTTCGTAATCGATTTTATCCAACTTCCTCGCAGAGTT
Source organism: Ischnura elegans (assembly GCF_921293095.1). Taxonomy (NCBI): domain Eukaryota; kingdom Metazoa; phylum Arthropoda; class Insecta; order Odonata; family Coenagrionidae; genus Ischnura; species Ischnura elegans. The sequence continues at coordinate 7,113,133 of NC_060256.1, forward strand.
GTAACTCTTCAATTTTAAAGGAGGACAAATTCCCAATAACATTGAATATATTTTATTTTTTACTGCTATGTCCGATCAATAATTATTGAATTTTCAACGAGTGAAATACAATTGAATGGGGAGATAAGTTCCATAAATTGTCTCGGAATTAATGGTGACGCTAAAAATGTGTGACTAGTCTGTCATACCGGTCGGGAACTTTTAAGAAGTTTGGAAACCTAGAAACATGCTACATGTAATTGTAAAATTATATATGTAATATAATGCAAGGAGAAGAATAAAAATTTATATCGTAATTTTTTTAAAATGAATAGTGATTTGTTTATATTATGAAATCATGCATTTTTGTTTTCAAGAGGAAATATAAAAATGATTGCAAATTGTCTTAATTAGAAATAAAAGAAAGCCTTTATCATGACCAAAGGTTATTTCAAGAACCTATGTGTGAATAACGTTATTTTTTTAAACTTGATTACAATGAAATAATCTGTGTTTTAATTATTCGGTGCAGTGGCGAAGCGCATTCCTCGTCTCGAAAGCAGACAAACCGAGAGCAACACACTCTCTCTCTCTCGAGTGGATATTTCCGCGCTCTGGACGAGATGATATTCGATATCCTTTCGTGAGGGACCGCGATATCTAAGTGCATACTTCTCTGCCGCCCTTCTCATTTGAGGCCTTCTCCGAGGGCGAATAGAAAAGTGGATTGTGTGGTATCCAATGTAGGCCAAACAAGAAGCGGTGGCAACACTCCATTTCATCTCCCCAAACTCTTTGCCGCGATTTTTTTCTCCGCTCCGGCTTCTTCCGTTTATCTCCGAATAGTTCTCGCGTGCTATATTCCTCATCCCTGTGTGTGCGTGTGTGTTGCCTAAGGGTATCGCCGCCTCCTGCGAGAAGGGTTATTGACGACGGGCAGACATACCCCCGATCGAAGCGAGGACAAAGTGACGATTGACTTTCTCTTTCCACGCCATTTCCTTGTAGGCTGGTTGCGATATGATAAGGAAACACTCCCTTCTATCAAATGCGTGGGACCGTAGCCCGTTTACCCCACCTTTGCCACAAATACCAGTCGCTCTACAAACGCTTATTAATGTACAATTAAAGAAATCCTGGGTATGTAGACGAAATTACTGTGTTCATTATTGAGGCGTATGTGCTAAAAAATGCAAGTATGGAGTATAGCGTTGCCAAAATTTTCTAACTCAAAGCTATATGCTACATTGCACCTTCTTGTAATTGATTAAACTACAGATTACTAAGAAGGATAACATAAAAAATAAATTATGGTCGTTGCAGTCAACGTACTTGAATACCAAATACTATTTCTTCTAGTTTGCCATTGAAAGAGACGAAATCATATTACCGATTGAGTTGGCTACTTTCGATGTGAATATTTCATTAGCATTTTCTGAACGAAACTTTAAAAATAATTGTACATTCTATAAACCATTTTTAAATTAAACCTACGTTTAAAATTATGGATTTTCATTTGAAATCACTTGAATAGATGAAGATATAGAAAAATTCCTTTACATGGTTTTTCATGTGCAGATTGTAATAACTTAAAAAATACAAAATACAAACGGTTGAAAGTTTTTCCCAAAGGGCTCTAAAATACAATTTTCAACTCAGAAAACGTTTCATCCTAGTCGTAAAAATAGGATATTTCTATGCCTCAGGCAGGGCTTTTCGACGTCGTCGTACAGACCTGCCGGCCTAACAATGAGAGGCGTTACCTACAATACTTCGCCTCTTTTACTACAGTAAAAAGATAGAGGGATCTGTGCTAATAGCTGTTTCAGATTTAATCTCGTAGATTTATTGCATTTTAATAAATAAAAAAAACTAGCGGAAATATTACGCAAATATTTAGCATTGTATAGTATCTAGATCATACATTAAGGTGGTATCGGCAGAAATCATGTGATGTACTCGCATTGCCTATCATTTACGCATAATAATCCCAAAAAATTAAATAAACGAAAAAATAAAATAAATATTACTGGAAATTTTTTTCAGATTTTGTAACGCTACGACCAGTTTAAATACGGATTGAATTATCATCCGATCTGGATAAAACGCCAAATATATTGAATCAGGTCCTGAGATTGTCTTTTTTTTTAATTTCCAGTATTTTTATAACTTTGAATAGTGAACGAAGTATCCGAAAACAGTGTTACTTTAGTCTTGAAATACTAAAAGTATTAGATATCGCAGCAGTTTTGGCTTCGCTTTTGGTTATTTGTAAGTTGTGTTGTGAAATTGTACGGATTTAATGAGTACTGGTCCTGGATCGCAGTGATTGCGATCTAGATGCACGTTGAATGATTAATATTTTATAAATACAAGGAACTGTATGCTGATTGCAAAAATTATTGATTTTAATCGAATTTTTAGCATAGCCTAATTATCAACTTAATGTGTCTTAAAATTAAAAAAATATGTACCGTGAGAGGATATTTCCCGCAGGAATCAGGCAATAAAGAATGTTCGAAGGAATGAATAGCTGAGGGCATGTAAAGCAATAGTCACCCTCCAAGTAATTACTTGCATTGATTCCTGCCCATCTTTAACCAAATTCCATGGGCATCGCAAGTAGGAATATGATTATCGTGTTGTTTCATATCTTTGGGAAAGATCAAATTATATTCTGAGGAAAAATATTCATCTTGGCGAGATCTGCAGGAACGAGGATTTTTAATCCCAGGCACACCTTGACCTAAATGTCGTGCCTTGTCGAAAGGAATGCCCTGGGCGCTTGAAAGCCATATTGTGGCGTTCCCTTTAGAGTTGAGAGCATTTAGGGGTCGGGGATGGATTCGACCATGGGAGCCCAGAGTGCCTTGTTTCCGCCGCGAGGACAGTACTTCACCTCGGTCTTGTGATAAGAAATAGTTTTACTTTGATACGAGACCCTGAAGATATAACAAATTATTTACCAGTTGAAAAAGTAATATTCTTCGTTCACTCATTTCATGAAATTTGCGAGACGAACGAGAATTAACTTGAACACCAAGGTAATTCCATTTTCATAAAAACCTAGATGTATCTACTACATCATCTATCGATAAAAGCCGTTTCGTAAGAGAAAAGAATGAATTTCTTTGATTGTCTTTTAGACGATTCCTCTGAGAATTTTGTATATACATAGTCAATCTTTAGATAAGATCCTTGGAATTCAAATGTCGTTTTGGCACTCTACGAAGTGAACCACGATTTATTTGTTACTATTGAAAAATACAATGTTGATGAATTTCCATAATTTTTAATCATTTATTTGTGTAATCTGTAATTGAACCCCTCTTAAATCTGCAATTGTCTACAACCCTAAATGTATTTTGCTTTCTACAAATCGAAGGGTGTCATTAATGTAAGCTAATAATATTGATATTACTGCTAACAACAAAATATCTCTTAAGTTTAAGTTTCGTAATTTCGTATAACGTAGTTCATATAGAACATAATGGTTTAATTTCAATGAAATTACTATAATGTTTGAAAAATATTTGAGCAACATTCAAAACTCAATTCAACAAACATTATGTGATGGCAACTTTTAAAGGTGAAAATAGTCGTGCTATAATAATCATATCTTCTCTGAGTGAGTGCCCCGAGAATCATGTACACGATTTGTCCCGCACACCTTTAATAGTCTAAAGTGCAATAAAAAATTCCTCCTTGTCCATAAATGGTCAATCATCATGACCTTATAGTCTCCCCAGTCGACAAAATTACATTTACTTTCCTAAAATCAAAGGTATTTCCAGGGTAGAAAAAAATCATAGCTTCATAAAACTCCGTCCGGAGTAATCAAGCTAAAATTATTCCCTTTATTAAAGTGTGTCTAAGTTGGTTTTAAATCACCAAACTTTCTAAATTTTTAAGGTGGATAATATTTTTCATGACTGTTTTTTAGAATGACCATTGACCAACTCACTCATTCTTATCTGATAAAATACATTGACGTTTGTAATCCATTTCGAATTTTCCGGTATTATTCGAAAATATTTTTCGCCATTAAAACTATGTTAATATTAAAAAAAAGGCTATTCGGGCTTCCAGCCGGGTGGTCTCCCTCCATTCTGCCGACGTTTCGGAACACGAGTCGGGTTCCATCATCAGGGCTAATATGTTAATATTTCCTTATACGGCGATAACTATTATTTTTGGAAATAAATTTTTCGAGGACATTGCAATTAGGCATCATTTAGAAAAATATGGTGTTTCCCAAATAAATTACGAAGATAACTTCATTACGGCGAGTTTTTCTATATTATTAGTACATTTTGTGTGACGGTAAAATTCAATTAATTTCGGAGAAGATAAAAAAACGCTCATCGTATTAGGTGCGAGGAAACACAAGCAATTGGTTTGAAATGAACCATCAATGATTGGCTTTCTATGTTATCGCGAATAAAACCATCGTTTTTTGCTTCGAACGGCAATAGCTTAAAAAATTGGATTGATGCAGACGCCCTACTCAGTCCTAGAGTGGGTACTGTAGTGACCGTACCCTTTTTTCGTTGTGCGGCAACTTTATCAGGTGCTGTCTGCTGGGGGTGTAAATTATTTAAATAATGAATATATTTGTGAAAATAAGTTTGAAGTGAAGAAAGTAGCATATGGGAACATTCCTTCAGGTTATTATACACTAATATGAATATCGGCGGTTGGTGATGTAAGTGACCGTTGGATTCTAAAATTAATATGAGTTGGAAGAAATACATACATTATAATTATATTCTTACCACGTTTTTGGACTGGTGAAGGCACATTATCCTCCCCAATATTAATTGCCTAGCCAAACTAAAAACCGGTTTCGGGCATTATAATAATTCCAATTTCATTGGCTTTGGAAAATTCACGTGATCAATAATTACTCAAAATTTCAAAAACCCAATGTCTTTCATTACAAGTATAATTTATAACTAATTCCATTAAAAGAGACACGGAAAAGAATCATGAGAGAGTTGAATGGAAGGCAACATATTTGCATTAATTCACTGCCTTCCTGGAATATTTTTTAGCCATGCATTATTGCAATGTGCTCTAGTTACATAATTGACTGTGTTGTATGCGTTTCATGAGGTGTGATTCCCCGTGGATTGTGGGAGCTTGTTAAACCGTTTAGTCGCAGCGAACCCGTGGCTATCACTTTATCGATCCGTTCCCATTGGCTGGTGATAGATTTTTTTCCGCAATAGATCGATTCCCGTGTCCGTGAGGGACATTTTAGGACCTTTTCTTCTCGTCGCATGTGACTCTAAATTTGGGCGCTTTCGTTGTCGCCTTGGTCGTCGCATCGGCATCCGTCTCTGGAAAGCGCTGCCGCTGGGACAAATACGCCGCGCGCGGGCCGGGCCACGTGGGTCACGTGACGGGGCTCACGTGACCCGCGGATCCGCACGCGTTGCCTTGGACTACGCAACCGCTCGGCCGGACACGCTCTTGGGGCAATAATAATTGACTGACGATGTGCGCGCTCCGTGACTAATTCGAGCGCTGAAACAGCGGAATAATCGGCGCTCGCCTTCAGCCCAATCGATGCAGCCCAAACCTCACCCGGTGGCGAACCCGAATTCGACCGTAACGATGAATCGAGGGACATCGACATCCCTCTTACCTTTATAACTAATTACAAATGGGTCGAAATGGACCAGAAAATTCATCTCATTCATCATAAGTAGAGATACGTGAAAATCGCACTTTCATTTTTATTTTATCGCACTTTCAATAACAGTTTATCGCATTTAGTAGCGTCTATTTTTTTATTTTCATAATGTGGTAGATGACGATAAAATGTAGTGAATAATCACAGTTATATGATAAAATACAGAATATTTTAAATAATTATGTTGTAGAACAATAATAAACTAAGGAAAAAGACATATAGTGGTGGAGGTGTAGCTTGCCCGCGCCCACTTGTAGTTCGCGGCCACGTTGAGTCCCAGCCAACTAGCAGCTGGCCAGTCGCTCACATGCTTTAAGCGGTGAATGTCGGCGGAGTATTTAAACTGCGCTCGGTATAAAATGTACGAACTTTGCCGTCGAAAAGGCAAATTTGCGTAAAAATATCATAAAAGTCCAGTCATCGCATCTATGTCGCATTTATTTGCGCACATCGCATTTATTGCATTTGCGATTTTCACGCATCTCTAATCATAAGATTCAAGATTCTTTCTTATTCATTAATTTTACCTTATAATTATATTCTTACAACGTAATTGGACTGTTGAAGGCACATTTTCCTCCCCGATGTTAATTGCCTAGCCAATCTAAAAACCGGTCTCGGATAATATAATAATTCCAATTTCATTAGTTTTGGAAAATTCACGTCCAAATTTCATTTCAGCCAATTATCAGCTCCATCAACTTTTGTTCAAAAAACGCGAATTGGATTCTATTTAATTATTAAAGTATAGACTTTTAGCCTATTCTATGTCTAAATTCAAAATCTCGAATGTTACAGTTGGTGATTATCCAGCTGGCCATTACATGTATTTGCATTCACCGCTTGTATTAACGGGTTTACAAAGGCGCCACTTGCCTTGTTGACGGCAAAGTGATCCGGAAAACACGGAGAAATAGGGAAACATAAGTGCTGTTGAATGAATTTTATGATCGTGATGAAATGAACCATGGGGCCAATTCGTAACAACTTATTTCAATTCCTCGCCCAAGGAAATGCAAATATTGTGAATAAATGGATCGGTCATCGCTAAAATGTGGTTTTCAAAACGGGAAAGAAAGTGCTGGAATTTGTCAACATCTATTTTCAATTTGTTGGAATCGGCAGCATTAATAAAACTTACCCCAAATGTACTGAGACCTCCTCTACTTAGCTCTTCAGGCCAAAGACTTGACTTCATTTTTTATTAATAAATGCGTATTTGCTTTGCACTTTTTTAAGAAATGGGAAGGATTTGGCGTCTTACAGTCCCCTTTACTAATTTTACCAGTTAAATACGAAAACATTTTATTAAAGACTTTTTATGTGGAATCCGTTTATTCATCTATTGCCAAAATAATGTTTTTGGTCTATTTTAATCCTATTATCACAGATGTAACTTTTAGTTTTGTCTTGAAGTGCGACTTTAATCAATATTGATTTTTTCCATTTAATTTGGCTAGTATGATTGCTCTCCTAAAATCAACATTTTATGGAAAGAATGGGTAGGAAGTTAGGTGTTCCGTACGCTTATTAATTTGACATGTGAGGTACAACACTTTTTAATATTTTTAAATGCAAAATTTCATATAAATAATGCGAGATGTAGTCCCTTACATTACCTTTCTCTCTCTCTCTTTCTCTCTCCGAATTCAGGAATATAACGATCTTTTAAGTGTATTCCTAAACCTTTTTCATCAGGGGTCCTTCAATTTCTTTACCTGGGTTCAAAATTTTGTTTAAACGCTTTTCTCAATAAATAAGTCTCCTGTAACCTTTTGAATCGAATCTAGTTGAGTTGCAAAAACTGAAAAACCATAATATTTTTAGTTGACTAATTCTAATTAAGAACCACGAAAGTGTTCATGGAAATGGACGGCGACCGATCCTGTGAAACACCGACTGGTTGCTGAGTTGGGGATAAGGTTTGTGTGGTGGCTATAGTGATGGCTTTCCACCCCGCGGGCTCGGATTCAAATCCCAGCGGTGGCAGAGAATTTTCAGAGACTTCCCGATCCCTGTTTGAATTTTGCGTGAGGACATTTCAATCGCAACTTTCCGTGCGTCGTCATGAAAGGAGGTAAAAGCCGACGCCAGGTTTCTCTCCACCCTGGCTTACCTCATGGTGCAAATTACCTCAGCTGTCGGTCGCCTCCTCCAAATACCATACCATGCCTGATTGTGTAGGCAGTAGGACTTTTTGGCCTATTTCCATCGCTATGTCATTGACATCTCTCCAGTTTTTTTACTTTAGTCTCTAATCCAGTATACTTTGATATATTCTGTTTGCGTTCGATTCTCCTTGAGGTGGAAATGATGGCGTCAATTCGTAGTAGTAGTTTCCAACCTGACTAATACTACATTCGAAAGAAAGGCTTCTTTATTTCTATGGAAAATCTGATTGGAAATTAATTTAAACACTATTTGTATTTTGATGGATATAATTTTTGGATTTGACTTAGGGTAATTAAGGAGCACGACAATCGTGGACTTAAAGTCTTCTTTTGTAAGCTATATTGTGTAAAAAAAACTGACGCCACTTTTACATTTGCGGAGAGACGTGTCAGTAGTTTGGGGTTATCAATGACCTCGATGATTGCCTTGCCGAAAATATGGAAAATGCAGGAATTGAGTGAGATGAGGAATATTCCCAGTGGACGGAGAGGAGATAAAGAAACGCAGACGTCGGGTGTCGATCGTGGGCGCATTTCTTTGAGAGCGATTTCTTCAACATCACATGTAAGAGTGGTTTTATTTGCCGGCCGAGCGCAATTCGTCTTGGCGGGAGTGAGTACGCTTGCGGCAGATGAAAATGCCGAAGAGCACATATTATGCTCAATCGCTCACCACACATGAGAGAGGGAGTCATCCCCAATTGAAATGGATCAACACCAACCTCATTTGAGATAAGTGAGAAATAAAATATAGGTTTCCACAATATTTATTCAATTTATCCTGTTTTTGGTACCTTGCACATGTTTTGGTGTCTGTCATAGTCAGCGTTATATTTACACATCATGGATATACTACGTGTGATCTATTTGTTATTGTGATTGAATTCGTCAAGAAAGAATTCGTAAGTTTATGCCAGATATATGTATATTTTTAGTACTGTGTGGCCTTAGTTCTTACACACGCATGACCTATCGGCATTTGAATAAGGCAATCATAAAAAAGGCACACACATTTCTGCAATTTTGTGCGCTGGTATATTTTGTTACGGGTTGTTCGATTCCACTAGTTAGGCGATACAGATAATGAAAGCGTAGATTTATAGGCCATCTTCGGTTGAGGTGACTGAGTGTTTGCCTCTTGTCCGGAGGGTTCGCGTTCGATCCGCGCCCACGGCAATGGGGTAAATGTTCAAATAATGTTGGAAAATTGCCGCTAAAATTTAGCTTGATTGGTACTTCTCCCATAACTAAAGATGTCGCTTATTTCTTATGCACTTCAATTTCCCCTTTATCAGTGGTCCAAATGACGTTAGGATTGGACCAAATCTCTGAAATACTGTCCACAGTTGTGTTTGTATCAGAAATTTGAGAAACATGTTCATTATACACTTAGCAGCCAAGATATCATCCATTATAAATCCAAATACTGACTCAGTCGCATTATCCATAAGATTGGCGCAAAAAATCTTCACTTCGGTATTAGTCTGATAGATTTAACTCCCGTGAATTATGTTCAATAATACTTAGGTCAACTTTTTTACTTTCACCAGAATTAATAGCATTATTTAACGCTCTTTTGAATGGGTTAGCTACATAAATATGCTCCCGTTGCAAGAATCCGCTTCTTGTTTTTTTAGGAAGTGCTCTGGATGCCTTACGAAAGGTCAAGAAACTTATATTTTGTTTAAGTGGCCAAGCATATAATTCACGCTAAAAAATTGTATATATACATCGGACAGTTTGTTATGGAAGCATTAGGAATGGATTGGTCCTCGTGAGGGCTCTGGAAGTGCTCGGTTATTATTGTAGCTGACGGAGGGCAGCAGCGTTCTTCATTCGTCGTCTCACAGTGAGGCCCTTCTTCCTCGCGTATATAATGGCTGGGTGGCGTATTTTCCGCGCTACGGATTCCTAGGTATTTACCGACATCTGCCTCCAGGCCAAATATTTTGATTATGGCCTCTCGCCCTATGCTATTATCCCGCGAGAATGCACAGCCGTTCGGAGGCTTCTGTTTTGTATACACTGGTGGGCTCTCCGTCTCCCCTCGCTCTACGAGTGACTCACGTATCTTGCGGTGGATGGTCCCAATTCTAAGGCGATGTGCGGTGCCTCTGTCCCGGCTATTCTCTTCTTTATTCAGCTTTTGCGATGCTGTGGCATAATTGCGTGATGGAATTGAAAAAATTATATATTGGTTCTTCTTGATTTATCCATCTTGCAAATGACTCTTTTCTGTTTTTTGTCAATTCGGTTCTAAAGTTATTAGGGTGGCTGGAGTGCTGGCTTTCCACCTTAGGGGTCTGGGTTCTTCTCCTGGCGGTGGCGAGTAATTTTCGGAGGCTAGAAACCGACTAGAGGTTAGTGCAAGAAAAGTACTCCGTCGTCTAAGTAGGTACTAATGGGCTCTACAAAGCTATTCCTTCATCCCATTGTTTACAACTGTCGATTTCGAAGAATATTGATTGATTAAGGGGCCCGTATTTTTTTTATTGTTTTTTTTTCATTCCAGCTATTTGCACCGAAAAAACCTTTCGCGGAGAAGATGATGACGTCACGAGCTCAAGCCCTCCTCGGTTTTTTTCATGCTTCGCTACTGTTCTCCCTGAACGATGAGATCACGGACCGGGACTGTGATGACGTCACCAATTCGCGAAAAGTGGGTGGTAACTTTCATCGTGTTTTCGCGTAACCAGAATCTAGCGAATTATTTGTTATGAATTGCGATTATGAGTGTAAGTGAGAGACGCTATCTTCTCTTGTTTCATCTTAATTTTTGCCTTTAACTCTGGTTGATTAATTGCTATTTTAATTCCTCATTTAGTATACAACGGAGCAGTGAAGAGATCATTTTGCGCTGATGTCAATAAGGGATGACTGCACTAATTATAAAATTTCCAAGAGATTTTTGTTTTCCGTATAAATCTTATTATAATCAGTCAACGACCTGGTGGTAACTGAGATGCATTGACTTGACTCCAGTGTTGGCATACAAATATGAAGTTGAAAATTTCATATAAATGCCAGCACCCTCACATTCGGGAAAATTAGTTTTTCAGGTGATTCTCTAAACATAAAAACATTTGCCGATTCGTTTTTGAGTTCATTTTGTTTAAAATCCGCCGGCCTCGGTGGCGGTGGGGTAAAGTCCTCGCCTGTCAAACCATAGATCGTGGGTTCGAATCCCACCTGGATGTTTGTGTTGTATATTGTTTATTCTCCGTTGTAAACGCCTATATGTGCTCTTTACGGGGAAGTTGGAAATAAATGAAAAAAATGAAAAATCAACTTACTATGTTTTGTAAATCTTCAAATTAAACCGAAAACAAAAAACACAATTTTTGAAAAGACGAATAATTAAACAATGAGTAAAGTGGCGCGATCGGTCCGTACAGGTAGTCGAGAAAAGAGTCCTGGTGGTGGTGGGTTGCATTGGGGCGAAGTGTGGTGGGGTGGAACTGCCGTTTTGTTCCTTGATATAGAGGGCGCATGGTTATCAGCACGTGAACTTTAGAAGCGCGGAAATATCCACTCGGAACTAACACTGGTGAGATTTTTTTTGTGTCGGGGAATTCGCACCGTAATGAGGCCGTTCTCTCTTGGCGATGGCTTTGGCTTCTCTCTAATGGGCGGGATGGGGGGTGGGGGGGTTCGTGCCCCCCCTCGCTGCCCCACGCCCCCCGCCCTAGGGTTAAGGACCTCCCCGTCGCTCTGAAGAGGGAAATTTGATTGAAGGCATTCCTGCTCTAATGGCAACATTCTCATCTCTCGCTCGAGTCCCGCGAATTATTTTATGCGTTATCAAACCCTGTGGCAGTAGTAAGGGTTAGTTATTAATAGCAAGCAAATTTCCCCTACCGTATATGCATCCATTGTCGTAATGTTTTAAAGCCCTTTATTTCAAATCCTCTAAGACTCCATGCAGTGCAGCTTCCATCTTATTCACTTGCTCGGGGGATAATCCTTCAATATTGTGTCATCCAAGCGCGTTTTTTAAAACTACATCGATAACCGAATGTTTTATCAAAATTCCACGGAAGGAAGTTTTCGAATCGTAAAATTCTTCGTCTTTGTTGACTAAGGGTAAGAAGAAACGAACAAAGCAATAGATTAAATAGAAGAGTTAAATTTAAAGTCTGAAATCAAGGGCGTACCCATGATCAATACTAGGGGGGGAGGGAAGCCATGGTTTTTCAAGTTGTTGGTGAGATTTAAGCATGGGAAAGGTGAGTGAAATCAGCATTTTAAGGAAACTGTAGCAGCTCTTTATTAGTGTTTAAAATTATTTGCTTGAAAAAATATTATTTTCCTTGATGACATTTGCGATTTTCGCTTCTAGGGGGGGGGGGGCAGCTGCCCCCTCCTGCCCCTCGCTGAGTACGCCCATGTTTGAAATATAAACGATTAGTTCAAATTTATAGGACTCGTAAGATGTTTTACTGATTCGGAAATTCATTTCACTAATTTGGAAAATTAAGTTCGTTTACTTACATGGACATACTGCCGCGCAAGCCACCCAAATGGGCATGAGGTGGGGGACACCAGCCACTAGGAAACAAATGCTCTGAAAAAGTTCCGCATAACTTTCATTTATGTATTTTATTTTGGGGGAAAAAGGAATTCCCACGCCTATGCGTAAAGTAATATTAATTATAATTTATCGTTTTTGTTTGGCCTAGAAATTTAGTGGGGTTTTAATATGATGTACTCTGTACCATTCTGAAAGATATCTATTGTAAATTGCTCAAGTAATCTAAGCCTAGCACGTATCCGGCGTGTTTCTAGCGGCTACCAGCTTAATTTGCGTAATACTGTCTGTACGCCCGGAGCAGTTTTTGACGAATCGCACTGCTTTCATTCGTATTTTATCAAGTTCACGGATCAAGTCTTTTGGGGCGGAATCCCGTATACTCACTTCAAGCCTCATTTTTGCAAGGTGGACGAGAGTTGAGTGATATTTTAAGGCCATTTGAGTTTTTCATTCCTTGTCGAATCTTATAGGCCGTATAGCACAATTACACCAGTTTTCTATTTATGTACAACATAATGAACAAAAGGGGCCGACTAAGCAACCTTGTGGGATAACTGATTTAACTACATCAGAGCTACTTTCGTCAGTAACTACTTTCTGCTTACAATCACTCAGAAAGTCACGTGTCCAATTTGATATGGAGCCGTACTGGCAACCATGGCGGAATTTACGATTGTCGAGGAAAGCCATGAAATTGCTAACGACGATGTGTTCGAGACTTTTGCCAATAATCAGTGTTGATGCAATTGATCGATAGTTGTCGGGGCCACGTCAGTTTCTCTCTTTGAATATCGGTCTAACGCCTGCAATTTGCAGTACATTGATTTCTTTCCTTCAGATAATAACTCCTTGAATATTATCTCTGAGGACGGTGCGATCTGTAGCGCCAACTCCTTGAGGACGCGTGCGGGAAAAGTATAAATGATGTCAGATTAAGGGAGCAAATCGGCCATTATATATGCACTGATATCTCGTGCAATAGATAAGGACATAACAACGAGGTCCTTAAAATTAGCGTTAGAGGAGAAACATGTTTGAACACGAACATTTTTGAACATGAACACACAATCTTAGGCCTCCCAGTTTGGAATTACTATTGGAGTGAATGCCTTCTCGTGGCAATGCATGCGATGTTAAGGGTCTTGAGAAATAATTTGAGGAATTATCTCAACGATACGAATCAACATTGCGTTTAGTTACCAAGCAAATAAATGGAATGAAAGGTAAGGATGTACTTCAATAAGTATTTGCGGAAAACATACTTTGCATGTTTGGAAGGGATAAACTGGCAGGCGCAATTAAAATGGTGAAACGCATCAAAGACTTCCAAATGATATAAATTTGACTAAACCCTCTGTTGCGGCAAATTTAATGCATGTCTACCTTTGCGTACAGAAAAATTCGAGATCGAAACCTCTAAGGGAAAAACAATGACAATACCCTAGCAATCATCTCCTCACCCTGTGCTCGGGGTTTTACGGAAAGACTCCTGGAACTTCTGTGAAGGATTAGTGAGTATTGCATTCAGCGAGTCAAATATTTTGGCGAAAATCTTTTGAATGATTATTTTATTGAGTTATTTGGCCACATTCTGTTTGACTTGATACCGATTAGCATGGATATCCTTTCAGCATGGAGTCTTTTTCTGGCACGCAAAATTGCAATTTATCAAATGAAACCGGTCGTAGGTGTGGGAAGTGGAATAAGTGAAAGCGGTAAAAAGTCTTCCTCATTCAATAAATTTTCTCGTAATTTAATAATGAAAAAATAAAGATAGCTACCGGACATCTTTCGCAAGTGGATAACGTCATTGCATTTTTTCCTCATTAAATTGTTGTGAGAGAACAGGAAACTTGCAATTAAGTTTTCTCGGGTTTCGCACCGGATCAGGTCCTCCAAATCTCCTTCCAACGTTTCGACGGAAAACTCGCCCTTCGTCACCACCGATGACGATGTCGAGCGTCGGCGTCGACATTGTCGTCATGACTCATCAGGGATTCAGGAAATCCAAAATACCTTGGATTCCTGAATCCCTGATGACGATGGGCGAGTTGTCCGTCGAAACGTTGGAAGGAGATATAGAGGACCTGACTCGGTGCGAAACCCGAGAAAACTTCACTGCAAATGTTCGCCGGGAAAAAACCAAAAATTATATCAGAGAACAGGAAAGTTGAGCATTTTCTCCCGTAGTCTAGCCCAAGGAGTGAGCGCGATATTAACGTGTGTGTGAGTGAGTGAGTGGTATCTCAACCGAGGCAACCTTAGTGAGTTAAGTTTCCTTCGAGTTTAGGGAATGTTAGAGACGGGTGCTCGGTTGAGAGGCGTCACTGTTACGAATTATAGCGTTCCAGCGAGCCAATACAGTGATTCGTCTCATACCTGTGACGTGATCCCTAATATTTTGGCCAGACAGTTAGCCAGTACTTTGCTGTTTCATTGTTGGGAGTGGCATCGCTCATTCGGGAGAGACAACGAGCCATGTGATGCGAGGGGAGGTGGCGAGTCACTCGGCAAGATTTAGTGGCGTCATCAACTTATCGGAGAAATGGTTGAGGTCCGCCGCATGCAGCTTGAGAGGTTGGCGTCTAATCGAAAACCTACAAAGCGTGGCTCTGTTTATTTGTCAATCTGTATCGCTTGTATCTGTATCGAAGAAGGAATTGCTGGACGAGCCCTGTTGGATCGCATCAAATGAGACGATCAGAACTCATATGAGGTGAAGCATCACTTGGCGCCTTCGCGACCAATGACATTCATATGTTTTTCACGGGTTTCTCGCTGGGTCAGAGTCTCCAATGGCATTCAAAGTTTCGACTCCCGACTCGATCGCCGTCTTTAGAGAAAAGTGTCGAGATTTAATTATCGACCGGTATACATACGTTTGGATGAACTCGCTTCGGGGTATAACAACGCGTCAGGTGGTCCATGTCGGCTGAATTTCAACTATAATTATTTTCTAGCATCCTCAGGGCTGAAGAAAGACGACGAATGCCAACACCACCGGACCCGGCGTAATTCCTGAGAAGAATTCATCCAAACCATCCATTGGGAAATCCTGGAATATTCCATTTATGTGTATGCACATTCATAGAATGTTCGGTATTTTGGGAGCGCTTAGTGAAAGACCAGAGAAAAGGGAAAAACGATATAAAAAAACGGAGTTCCAGGCCTTACACTGATTTCCACCTGGAAATCCGTCTTGACCACTCGACACAAACATCAAGAGGACGTAGATTCCTTAACGCCGAATAACGCCGCAGCCAATCACGCAGTACCTGGCTAAGGCGATGACAAATAGATAAAATACGATGGTTATTCAATCTCGACACTCATTTCCTTGACGACGAAGCCCGAGCTGAAACTTTGGAGAGATCGACACAGCTAGCACATTCCCTCATCTTAAATATTGGATTAAAGTGCCATGCCTCGTGTTAATGGAATGATAAGGAGAGTGGGAGGGACTGATTTGAGTGAGATCGGAGGTATATCATTTGTCCGTCTCGAAAAGTAGTACTATGGACGTTGAGGAGATAAAAGGGGAATATCGAACAAATTAGTGCGTCGTTCCCGTATGTACATACTTGCAGGTGCGTTCACCGAAGCCGAATGGATAAGTCACCTAGTCTGACAGAGGGTGAGAATTTTAGGATCATAAAATATTCCAGGTGAAGGCATTGAAATAAAAAATCACGCTTTCGCATTTCACCTAGTCGTTCAAGCTATTCAGGAAAAGATGCGCTCAGTTATTGCCCGCGCAAATACCCGAGATACTCGAATTTTCAGGGTTGTATCTCGGTAACTACCGAAATGGTTGCACTGACACAAACTGTAATTGAAAAGAAATTCATTTCTACGTTTCTTCAGTGCCATCGGAAACTCATCTTTGGATTAACAAATTTTTTATCCGTATTTTTGTGAAGAAAGTTAAGCAACAATAATTGGCGTTAGCACAATTGTTATAAATATTCTACATGAAGCATGCTTGTGTGTAAAAGAGTCCGTCACTTCAGTTAATAAAACCTGATGTCAGTACAATGTATGTACTGAGAACATAGTGAATAAATAGCAAGTCTAATAGAGTCTAAGTCCAGGTTAAAAAATTGATACTGTGAGGATAAATTTTTGATGATATTAAAGAAACCTGGCATTAAAGTTCTTTCCGCTTTTTTCCAGTTTTTGGAAGGGCATATTGTGTGAATATTTACATCTTTATTTTCAATTTAGTAGGATGAAGAGTTTTCTGATTGTCGTCTCAGTCCCCAGAAGCGTAGCCAGATGGTATAGAGAAGAGCGCGTGTATTTGAGACCAAATTACTCAATGCCAGTGGAGACGGTAGTCACCTTGTTACAAGTGCTTATGTCGTTTATGAGCTGTTGACGGCGTCAAACACCGTAGCCAGTCCTTAACCTATTTCTCTTGTGAGGCGGCCGAGTTTATAAGGGACTAGCAGGGAACTTACATGAAGCCACACACGGATGTACACACGGAGAAGCAATGAAGGTCTCACCTAATATATTCGCGCATATGTAATTTGCTGGCCTCTTTTGTGAGACCTTTAAGCCATAAAAGTGTTAATGGAGGTGGTGACTTAGCGACACATAGAAAAGTAAGCGACATTTAAAAAAATAAGTGACAAAATTCATTAAAATCTAGGATTTTTTTATTTTTCTCGATTCATCCATTATTTATAAGGATGGAAGGATCCTTTCCTAGCGATAGCTGGATAAAACAGTATCCATTAAAACCAAATATTCACCTTTGTTTAAATAAACTTCACGTTTTATGGATCCATTTTATCCCAAAATCTTATTAATTTTAATTTAAATCATATATTATTAAAAAATATGGAAAAATAATTACTTTGATGCATAGGTTCTAGTTTCATTAATTTGGACCAATTCAATTTAAAATATAATGCTACTATATTCTCTTCATAAACAAAATGACGGAGTTGATTTAATATTCATTCAGTTTTTGCTTAAGCATAAATATCAACGGAAATTGCCATTTAAATCCGTACACACATCATTCCTATTCTCAGTAACGACCTTGGCCTTGGTGTTTGATGGTGAACTAGGATTCGACGAGACCCAGTGAGTCTTCACTTTGCTTAACATCTTGGCTGCATAGGTCATAAATTTCATAATAAATGTTAACTGTAGTTTAATTAGTTAATTTGGTGAATTTGAGTTACATCCAACTTAAATGCTATGTTGATATATCACGTTTGCAAAGTTAGATGGAAATTTTTGTTCACAGTGTCCGACGATATCTGGTGGAAATGTTTTATATCCATGAGAATAAAATAAAATTACGTGTCGAAACCGGGTTGGTATTTTGCAAATAAAATTGTGTGGAAATTTACCATCATCATCATCATCATCACTGGTCAACAATCCTAGGATTGGTTTGACGCAGCTCTCCACTCAGTTCTCCTATCAGCTAATCTTTTCACTCCTACGTATTTCTTCTCTTTCACATCTCTCTTTACTTGTTCCATATATTTTGTTCGAGGTCTTCCTTTTCCATTCTTGCCTTCCACCTGTCCTTCGACGATTGTCTTCATCAGGCCATCATGTCCATTGATTTGTGAAATTTACCATTTTATTTTATTCTCATGAAATTTTTGTTGTTTCAAAATCTAATAAGTATTATTTTTTGTGATTGGTTATGGCTCGACCAATTGTTTTAGAGGGGCATCGAGATGGCGTGGGGGCTAGAGACTTGGCTTCACACCCCGTGGGTCTGGGTTCGAATCCCGGAGGTGTAATTATCATGGGTTTTCGATCTGTGCCTGTATGGATGTCACTCCAAGCACTGCGTCCGTCGGACGAGACGTTAACCCGTTGTCCCCTTGGCGGATATCGTTAAGAGTGGAACGATGACGACGCAGGGTTTCACTCCACCCTTCCTTGCTTACCCTCTCCAATGGTGCAAGTCAAAGCTGTCGATCGCCTCCAATAAGTACCGCGCCGTGGCTGGTTTTTGAAATGTCTTCTGTTGCCTGGTATCTCCTGGCTGTACAAACGAATTACGAGAATACCAGAAGACACTATTTTTTTTAATTATCAATAGTAGCGGGCGTAACTTGGTGGAAATCCATAGTCGCAGGAATAGAAGGATCAACAACTTTGCTATTTCCACGTGGTAATTTATTGAGACCGACCATGGTTTCGTCACAGAGTAACATAATCAAGGTTTAGATAGTGTTATTCTGTTAATGACACCCTGATAATGTTACTCCGTAACGAAACCATGGTCGGTCTCAATAAATTACCACGTGGAAATAGCCAAGTTGTTGATCCTTCTATTCCTGCGCCTATTTTTTTTTGCTTCTGTTCTGCTAGGGTAATATCGCTTTTTTCATCCCCGCTCGTTGAGACTTATCGTTCTGCTTTCAATTTACTACGGATAGAAAATTCAAGCAAATAAATTGGTATTCATTGATTTTATGCCATGATTAAAAATCATAATTCCTGTACGTTAGTTTGTTGTACCCTTTGTTATAAGCATTTATCGATGTGGGAAATACATACATCTACATACTACCCCGCAAGGCGCCTAAAAGTCGTGTGGCCAGTTAGGACACCAGTCATTTGCACATAAAAAAGAAACGCTCCAACGAAATTACGACTAATATTTATTAAAGTCCTTTATGGTTCGGGGGATAAAAGAATTCCTATATCTATCCGTTCGGCAAAACATCTCTCTTAATTTATCGCTTTTATCAGACCAGGAAATATAGTGTGGCTCTAATATTGTTCTCAGTGTTACTCTTAAAGATATCCATTCTCAATTTTTCAAGCAAACTAAGCCTAGGATGCAGCCTCGGAGTCTCCAGCGGCTCCCAGCCTAATTTGCTTTATATCTGGTTAACGATTTTTGTACGACCATAGCAGTTTTTGATGAACCACGCAGCCTTCCCTTGTATTATAGGCTAGGGTAATATCGCACATATATATTATAAGTATTTAGAGTTATCCCTCAGATATAATAACGTTTTTGGTCTCTGTAAATGGAAAATCTTACAATATATCCATAGAAATTTATGGAAAAAAATTAGTCTGCGTAATCACTCCGTTGCAAAAAATTATAGAGATTGAGTTCGTGTGGATGTTTTCTTTAAAAATGTGTACAAAATGGCTCCCAGCTTTGGATAAGTCAATTACATGGTGAGTTAGCCCTAATAGGAGCGAAATATGAAATAGAGTGATTTTAGTTGCATATAATGTAGGAGACTCCTTGAGATTTTTCTATTGAAGAATCTTCTTCAAATGCTGGGAGAGAAATATTTTCAATCCCTGTTTATAAACTGTTTCTCTGCCGTAAAATTTCGTCTCCATTCATTTTTCTTTCCTGTCATGTATTAAAAGAGTGTACTTATTTTCGCTGTAATTGGTGTCCTGAACTCAATCAAGTAAAGTCTCAGCTGGTTATAAAACAGTCAATGAAATCAATCTCGGTGCTCCCTTAAAGCTTTTAAGTTATTCAGTATAGAGTGAAAAATTACCTTAGTTTTTGTTTTTGACATGGATTCGCAGAATTTCCAAAATCAGCCTAATATGCTTTCATAATTCTATTGCCTTCAGTCAGCGCCTTGGTACGCGAGTGCATTTTGACCGTATTTTGTTTCTTCAATCTTGATACTTATCCGGCAAAAATGCATCAAAGGATGTTATACCTCCTATGCCACCTTCACCTTCAAAAGGGGATATTTCCCTAGAGTGCTCTCCACGTGGGGAGACGAGGCTCCTTTGGTGAATCTCCACCCGTGTCTGCATTTCACCTTGTTCGTTAGCCACTATGCCAAAGCATTCCCCATTTTTAGATCCTCGTGGGTTGCTATAACGGTATCTTCCGCCGCAGAAGACTGTTTTTGAAGGGCCCATCAATCGGGAAACCTTTTTCCGCTCAATATCAATGCCATTCTCTCCCCTTCTTTGTCAGTTGCATCCTGAGACTCAGACATCCTCGCCTTTTTATTGCTCGCTTAACTCTCTCAATGAACTTTTTTTTTGAGATCTTCAATCGACTTGAGCGTTGCACAAGCTGCGTTCTGCCACAGGAATTTTCCTTGCGAGTGTTTGGAAATCCATGGGAGAATATCGAGAGCTTCTCACGTGTTCTTGTCCGCCTACGATAGAAATCTCCCCTAAGATGTCGGGGATGGTTTGTTTTGGCATTCGAGGCTGCTGTCTGCACTACACCGCACGCACCGTTTGCGTTAATCCTAATACTATCCCCATTGTCTGATAGTTTCTTAGTAATTTCCTACCCTACATCTAGTTCCTCGTTATTGGTTTTTGTAAAATTTCTTTTTGGGAATTGTAACCTGATACTTTTACCATATGTGATAATATTTGCTGCAGACAGTTGTCGAAACATAGAAAAACTTTTGCACATTTTTCCACTAAGTTTTTTAATCGCGTTGCGTTGTAAATTGTTCATGAAATACGCTTTGTAAAAATGTGCACCAGTATTTCTATTCTGGATGTTTTTTAATGAATCTTGTCCGAATATATCGATGTCATTGATAGAATAGTTGGTTGTTTATGAAGGTATAAAATATGAACCGGAAGTTTGCTATAGCATAATTATTTACTCGTCTGAAAAGATAGGATTGAAAGGATTGTAAGTCTAAAAGAAAATCCAGAGTCTTTTGAATCGTAAAGTAATGGATAGAGACTATGCTCCATTAAATGTATCCATGTCATGAGCCAAGCGCGGAAAAATGTCCTCAATTTTTCCAAAAAAGCGGCCTAAAAAGTCTTAGTTATTTTTTATCAATTTCAGGAGGTGGTGGATTCACTTTTATTTACAGATGTCTAACAGGTGAATTTGCCATCAAATTAGCTGGCGTTCGTGGTGAAATGGGTTGAGATAGATTTTAATGAGATTTTAGAATTTTTCGTCTGACAAAGAAAGACTTGCGCTGGGGCAGGAATAGGGCGGGAATATGCTCAAAGCATGTGCCCCTCTCCACCCTTGGCATAGCAGAGAGGGACAATTTCCTGCGGGAACGAAACTAAACCTAGGCCTCGTGTTATCGCTTCCCTCCGGGTCGAAACGAAATATTTTCGTCTCGTTTCACTTGCCATCCATGCTAGAACCACGGAAGGAATGAGCATCAATTTAATATATCCCATTTGAAAATGCGATCTTTCCTCCAATATAAACATCCTAGGATTAATGGACTTTGTGACATTCAATTTCTTCCAGGCTATTCTCTTTACGAAAAAAATGTGACGATTGAGCAATTGCGTTTTGAAAAAATATTAATTGCTCCTTAAGCCACGATTGAAACAATTTTGTCCCATGCGACGATTGTTCGAAATTATTTAATCTTAAAACCAATCTCTCAATTTTTATTGATTTTTCATCGGAACCTTGGATCATCATGTCATTTTCTAAGCATTTTTCTCAAGCAAGGTTATTTTTTTAACAGCTTAATTCAATGCGCCGTCAAAACGTTGGTATAACGAATAATTTTGCTATTATGCATAGCTGAGAATTAAATTCTCACTCCCCTCGCTGTGATGGTTGACGAAATATTTTATTGTTATAAAGGCACTTTAAAATTTTAATTCTTGCTAAAATAAAATAAATGTTATCGGCAAACGTCTTCGGTTACACGACTAACTGAAATCTCCTTTCAAAAATTAATTCCATGTTTACCAATTAATTACGCCATCAATCTTGTATAAAATGTGTGATTTTTGTTAGGTATTAAAAACTTAATTCATTTAAGCACAAATTATTACTGACTAAATTCAAATGTAAAAATTAAACTTGTTTTGCACATCCATACCTGAAAATTGCAGCTGAATGCTGTCAAGGGTAAAGGTAAGATTGAGTTAAAAGCAGGAATGGCAAGTGAAACAAAACGAAAATGTTTCGTTTCTATACCCGCAGTGAAACTATAATACGAGGCCTGGGTTTAGTTTCGTTCCCGCTCGAAATTAAAATCACCAAGGAGTTTAGTTTCGACCCGGGACGAAACTTTACTCCCGGGAACGAAACGAAATCAATCGAAACTCCGCTGCTCACAGTTAAGTTTCGATCCCAAAAATTGAGTGGAGGGAGATAAGAGGGAATAGTTTCGACCCATTACGTTTTACATACTTGTTGAGAGGTTAAAACATCGAGCTTAAAAATCGATCGGGCAGTTTGTGTTCACCGTTCTCCTGTGAGTGGTAAAAATATGAGTGCCCCATGCATCTAATGGTGGTAGGCCGAATCTCTACTTCATTCAACCACACTTCGTACTCGGTGCGTGGGTCGATACTTAACTGTTCGAAGGTGAAGCACGTGGTCCCTTCGGTACGAAACATTATCTGCGTTTCGTTTCGTCCCAGAGTTTTAGTTTAGTTTCGACGCGAAGTTGTTTTGACTCCGATTTCGTTTCGACCCTGAGTTTAGCTCCCTGGGATCAAATGCATTTCGTTTCGTTTATACATTTCGCTCCAGGGAACGCACTATTGAAATTTTACCGGTTTTGACTATCGTTTAGTTTCTATTGCAACCCCTGGTCATGAGTGTAAAATATTCAAGAGAGAAAATGAAGATATGCCCCTTAGGCTCAAAGTCATCACGGAAATAAAATTCGCGGGAATGCCACCGTTTCGCCTCTTATAACGTGTGCTGCGAGCGTGCCTCTCCGAAATCCAGGCTTACACTTCCTCCCTCGCACGCGAGCGCTTCCTCCCGCCTTTCCGCCGTTGTTGTTGTTGCCGTGCGGTGCGCGTGAGTTGGTCGTCGTCTGCTCTGGACGCGACCACTCCTCGCTTCCCTCGTCAATGCGAGCTGCCTCTAAAGTAGGCGAGGCTAGATGCGATTGTCGTGCACACGTGGGGGGCTGGGTTTCGGCGAGGGATGGGACGGAGGGACATGCCGGAGCAGATCGCACGGAGCCTCACTCTTTATCTCTCTGCGCATGCGCAGTCGCCAAGGGAGAACGCATAGCTGCTCGCTGATTGGTCCTTTAAAATGCGACTCCTTCAGAGGCCTCGTGCGATCCCTGAGGTTCCAACGTGACCGAAAAGTTAACCGCAACTTTCAGGAATATCGACGTTGTGAAAGGATTGCTATGTGACCTACTCGCTATCAATTTGAGCTTGCTCGGACAGTTCTATACGATCTTAAATTGGAGATGGCATGATTATCTGCTTGAGACAATTTATTGTTGTATTGAAGTTTTGAAAAGCTTCGTGAGTAATGAAAGTGAGGTCTTAGATAAAATTAGGTGGCCAGTAGCTATATCAGATTGAGCAGTTAAACAATTTGGACGGTAATTTAGAGGAAAACAGAGACAGCAAGAGACAGCAGTGAAGGCATTAGTAAGAGAAATGCGATTAGCGGTATGGAGGCATAGAAATAAGTACTTTGGGAAGTTCAAGAGGGACACATGTTTGGGGAACACTAGGAATTTGAATGAGCATTATTTTTATTTAAATGTTTGACGTCGTTTCACCTCTAGGCACCCTCATCACATCTGCTGGCTGGTGGACCTCTAGTGAGAGAATTCCAGCCACTCAAAGGTGAGCGATCAAGTGGATAAACTCTCCGTCTCAGAAGGAATGCCGATTCATATACACACATGTGTATTAGGGGCATCCCCTTTAGGGAGCAGGGTGTCAATCATTCGATGATGACGTGCGATTCAAGCCATTTATAGATCGCGGAATCAAAAATAACCGGAATCGCGAGAGATGGACGTCGGAAGCGAAAAGCGCTGGACCCTATAAATGGCTCTGTTATTGTTTTTGCGAAAGGAGTGAAAAATTGGAGGCGATCAAGCAAGGTGGGCAGCGCAAAGGGAGCCACACACAAGTGAAATTCCTCCGCGATGAGAGACTCCTTCCCCACTCCCTCTGCTGCACACATATTCTAGTCGGAAAATCACATATTACACCAGCAGAGTGGAGAAATTAGCGCTACTTCATGCCATACATTAGGATTGACATTCCCCAGGGTTTCAAAAAAAGTCTCACAGATGACAGCGTTATTACAAATATTTATCCTGGATCCCTAAAAAATAATCTAGGATTCGTTTAGCTTGTAGTGAGGTTCTCGGACAGAAAATAGTTAGATGGAGGCCCGCGATAGAGCCGGTCGGTTAATATTTACTATCTTTATGATAAAAAGAAGAACACAATGGTAATTGCCACACTTTTAATGTCACAACTCAGCAACCGACCATGGTTTCAACACGTGTCATTTTCAAGGTCAATTACACTTACGTGTTGAAACCATGGTCTTTGGCCTATTCACACTTTCCATAAATTTTAGCACTTCCTGTGGTACCACTAAATCCATTTACTCACACACATAATGGAAGGATTTAAACACACACCATAGTTCGCACACCTTCATAGCCACTCGAGAGGACTTTTCATAGACCGTAGGCTCCTTTCCTGCGTTCTCGGATCTACTTCTCTCTGAGCGTACGGAAAATTCACATTTAAAGTCCTCAAAAAATATAAGTCCAAAACTCCATGTAAAATCCCTATGGCGACGTCAGTTTCCGGTCCCCATCCCACCGACCATGGTTTCAACACGTAAGTGTCATTTTCAAGGTCAATTAAACTTACGTGTTGAAACCATGGTCGGTTGCTGAGTTGTGACATTAAAAGTGTGGAAATCGCCATTGTGTTCTTCTTTTTATCATGGATATAAAGAACTTCCACAAAATCGAGCCGGATACGATTTTATACGTTTACTATCTTTGTTGCAAAATTTGAAGTTTGTCAAATGGTCTAAATGAAATTAAGCTTTGCAGTGAAGCAAAGAGGAAAGATTGGCACTTACCCCCTAAGGGCCAGCTACAGGCAATGGGGTAATGGGGCAATGGTTGCATCAAAATATTCTTCGCTAATAAAATACTTATCTTACTTATCACTTCAGTTGGCAAAGTGAGTACTCAGACATTATCTGACCCTTGCTCATCAGGTATTTGTACAGTTTAGTCCCGAAGGTTACTGATTTGTGCAATATATCTTCTTCACTTTTAAGGTAATGTTTCCAGCCGCTCAGAGAATATTCTGGAGTAAAGCAGAGATTGTGTTGCGTCTACCTTCTTTTCGGCTTAAATAAACATAGTAAAGATGAATTTAAAAACAAGAGGACGCTATATTAGCGGAATTTGTTTTTCATTTTATTAGTAAGTATCATTTTAGAATGAAAAATGGCGTTGGAAGTCAAGTATGCTGCTGTTTTGCAGTTGCTGCCTAGAATATAAATTTGCTAGAAATTATTTCTTGTGTGCTTCTAGATACCGTATGTTTCAAAAATTTTAAAATCAATTGTAACTATTAAATAAAATAATGAGAGAATTATTTCGATAGTTGTACGTTGAGAGATAATATTTGAAGTTGAGCCAAAAACACCATCGGTACTACCAATACACTCTTAGCAATCAGCCAAGTATTGATCGAGTCAAAGTTTATTAAAACGTGGCGTTGATGTCCTACTGATATGACACATTTGATGGAACACAATAAGGTTGTTACGTTCTTTCCATAACATACTGAATTTATTAAATGATTAAGAATACACTGAGATTCAGTTCTCATCTAACGAAAATTCAATGAAGTGAAGATGTCATCATCTTCCTTTTCCTGAAGTTTGTCAGCTCAAATCAAAGCCAAACAAAAGTCAAATATAGCTGTGAAAGTGTATGTTATCTGGCAACCTAGATCTCCTTGGAAATTTAGAAGTCCCATTGCTGAGAGAAATATACTTATATGTAGTCAGGAATTTCGTTCTGTTTACTTCCATTCTCGATAAACGCCCTAACTTGTTACAGATATTTCAGCTAGAAAATGAAACTTTATTATTTGTAACATGTAACTTCATGACGAGAAATTCAAAAAGAAGTTATTCGCTTCATAGGTCCAAGTGAATTGTTTAAAACCGCTTGAGAACCGCTAACGAAAAATAGAGAGAATATAGGCGATATAGCCGGTTAGAAAGCCCCTC
This sequence comes from Ischnura elegans, assembly GCF_921293095.1. Taxonomy (NCBI): domain Eukaryota; kingdom Metazoa; phylum Arthropoda; class Insecta; order Odonata; family Coenagrionidae; genus Ischnura; species Ischnura elegans. The sequence goes on from NC_060256.1 coordinate 7,139,490, forward strand.
AGATGTATTTCCAATAAGTCCACATTTCACATCTTCAGCGTAAGCACTGGTGACTCTTGCGCAGGACGGTTCTACCATTGATTTCTCCAAATGGGATCGAAGGGATCGAAATTTGAAGCTGTGTTTGTAAGTGAGGTTGCGCTGCGATTCGGGAAATTGCGCACCACTTGCAATTTGTTTGCTCGCCTGCCTGAGTGCGTGGGTTTTGGAGCGCAGTCCAATGGCTGGATGTTCGTCCTCTCTCTGTTGATTAATGAGAGTCACTGAAGCTTACGATTTAGTGGATATAATTGAAATCACTTCAGTTCAATTACAGTTCAGTGTGTGCGTTATTTCTCCTTAAGAATGATACATGACGTCGAAGACGCGTTAATGCTTCGTAAACGCCTTCTAAGCTAATTTTCCGCAATTTTTTTTCTAATTTTGTTTGCATACGGCCTTTAATCGATTTAGAATAGTCATTAAGTGATAAAGATTCAAGCATCTCTTGAGAGTAGTCAGTGGTAATGAAAAAAATCAACTGTAAGCTATCGAATGTTCTCTTAATTTGATTTGACTATGCATGCATTCTTTGAGCTGTGATTGATGGAGTAGTTTAGCATTCGGTTAGGATGGCATTGAGTCAAGCTATGGCAATTTAAATTGTTGCAAAATTCAATTTCACATATGAATCATATTTATAAGTAAAGGTGTATGCATAATAGTGGGAAATTTAAAATTTTTGGAAACATTTTAACACCCAAAGAAAGTGCTTGAATTTCATTTCTTTTGAGGGCAAGATTATGCTAAAAAAACTTAATGAAACCGATAAATTCCATCCAACTTCTTGGATTCATTTTCCCGTTCATCAAGGTAATATACCAGCCGCGGTGGCGGCGGGGTAAGGCCCTCGACTTCCAAATGGAAGGTCGCGGGTTCGAGTCCCTCCTGGGTATATTCCCCCTATCCAGGGCATTGCTGTTTGTGTAAGCCCATTGCTGTTGTTCGATCGAATCCTCCGATGTATAGGCCTTCAGTGGGCACTCTTCGGGATAGTGGAGATAAATTTAAAAAATGAACATGTCTGATTGGCAACAGAAGATTGTCAATCACTATTTTACTCTTTAACATATTCTGTTGGTGTTTTCCATTCTTTTACTTGTATAAGTCTTTATGAGTGCACGAACAGATTATAAATCTGTTGGTTGACATCAATACTTATCGATACCCCGCCCTGTCAACCCCCAATTTAAGTTTCTATTTAACCTTCCTCTCTCTGGGGTGATTTTCGGCTATCTATGCTTAATAAGAAGACGGAATGATCTTATAGGCCATATATGGAGCCAGGAATTAAGGCTAGGGGGGGTTTCAGGCGCAACTAATACTTAGGGTTTTGTGGGTATTGCATACCCGCCAGTGTAAGCGGGAGGTGCGGAGGACTTCCGCCGGAAAAAATTAAGATAAATGGTTCAAAATGGTGATTTTTATGGCCATCTGAGGGATATTTAATTAATCCTCACACTATTCTATAAGCAATATTAATCCAATTAAGTAAAATAGATTTGACTTAAAAATTTATGTGAGCTCTGGGGGGGGGGGGGTTATCCCGCAAAACTCCCCCCTCGCTGCGCCACTGGCCTGATGAATACAATCGTTGAAGAACAGTTGGATGGCAAGAACGGAAAAGGAAGACCTCGAACAAAATATAAGGAACAAGTAAAGAAGGATGTGAAAGAGTAATACGTAGGTGTGAAAATATTAGCTGATAGGAAAATTGCGTGGTTAGCTGCGTCAAAGCAGCCTTAGGATTGTTGACCAGTGATGATGATGCTTAAGCGCGGGCGATATAGTTATTCATCTCCCATTCTGTATCCAAATATGTATTTCCGCGCAATAGCTCCCTTTGATGCCTCTACATGGTCTTAAATGCCTTTTATTCGCATGCATTTCAAGCTATATAGGATGCAATTATAATTGAGCTGTGACAATGTAAAATATATAGCGGAAATTCATTTCAATAGTATTGGCCGTTCATGCTACCTAACGATGGATTCAATTCTAAGTGTAGAAAGTTATTTCTACCGCTATTGCACTCCATCAGTCTGGTTCAATTATTCATTTTGAAGTTAGTTTTTCAGAGTTTGGCAGGTTTGAAGATCCACACATTGTAAAAGAAGTTGATAGGTTTTTAATTGGAAATGCAACACTTATTACTTCGTGTCTGACGGCCTTGCCTTTACCTGTAATAGGTGTTTGCTCTATTTCCTGAATGGTTCATTGGAGATTAATTGCTTTAAATTTAGATGCTAGGCTACGGAAAGCCATGTCTGAAAACTACAGCAAAAATGCCGAAATAAATTGAACGTGAACACAATTCAGAGAAAGAGGATTTCCAGTAAATTTTAGCTGGGGAATCGTAGCTGAATTATTTTTTATGCTTTACCAGATCCATTGAATATTGCCTATCATTATTTTAAATTAAAATTAAATTGCTAATTTATTGCTTAGTTCCTATTAAACTTGTGGGAATAATTGATTTTCCATTATTTTTCACTGGAAATAGGTTCCCACCTATTTGTTACTCGAGGTATCGGGGTTCACAAATTTCTTCATTTCTGTTCGAGTGTCTTTTGTAGCTCCCAGCATATACTTACCATGTTGTACGTCTTATCTTGAATGCTGCAATTTGCAATGCTTCCAGTTTTCGAGTGACACTTAGCATACTGAATTGGTGAATTTTATGGTACCACCTGGTATTACAAGAATCTCTATTGTTTTCTTTTGACATAGGATGCTTGCAGCGTCTCTGCTGGGACATTCACTCATGACGGTTTGCTGAGTTCGTGTTTTTATAAAATTTTAGGAAATGGGAAAGATGTTCTTTTGTTAATATGAGGGAGTTGAAGTATAGGGTAAATAACATATTACAATAAGTATATTTTCACAAATTTATTGACAAATAACATTTTTGAGCAATTGCTGATACAAAATATTCATTATGTCTTTGGTTGGCTAACCCTATTCATATCACAGACAGTCATGTACTTCACAACGATAACAATATACACAATGATTAGTTTCATTCCAAAATAAAACAATCCAACTGGTTATATAATCCAATTAATATATACATATTTACAACTTCAGTTGTGAAGGCGGTGATGAAATAATATCAAGTGACGTAATCGAGATTCTTTGACCAGTTCCATTATTAGTCTTTCAGGTAAAGCTTTAGAGGTGATTATTTGGAGCATTTTCCATGACTCGACGTGACTAGGAATTGCGGAATCTTGGTCTCGATTCACTTTGGACTATCACCTCCCACACATGGTAGGACAAGACATCATTAAAATGTTGCTAAGGGCCACGTGGCCAAGTTAAACAAATGACAATCAACAAGCAATTGGGTCCACCTACTATTTACATATATCATGTGAACCCAGATCTATGTTTTACAGCTGATTCTCACATACTTCAAAATGGAATATCGTCTGCTCGCTGCATAACCGTTCGGTGATCAGGAGCGTAGAAAATGAATTAGGCCGATGCTACAATCAATATCTCACTCTGAGGTGAAAACATCACAGACAGGCAAACAGCATACAAAATGATGACGCCAGCATAAACATGCATTCGTCACATAAAAAATTTCAGAAAACAAAAGTTAAGATGCTGGTCGGCGTTAGAGGAAAGCTAATAGGTTTACAATCAAGTGATTCTCTCTCCAACAGAGCGTGAGGAGGAGGTCACAAGGAAAGCACAACAACACAGTCAGCGTAAAATGAAAGTAACAATTTGCTCCGTTATTTCAGAATACATTAAATTGCTGCTCTTTGTTGAAGTTTCCAGCGTTTTAGCAGGCAATCTTTGCAGAGGAAAAATGTACATTCCCTATCTTATCCACACAGTTGACTTGTTTTCTATGGCTAAGTGTAAAAAACTCATAAAACAACATAAATATAAAATGAAAATTGGTAATAAATAAGTATACACGGCAATTTTGGATTCCAAAATTCTGCGAGGTACGAAGTTGTTGTTGGAATATAAACCCGCACATCAAATGCTGAGAATCCACATCACATAATCAGTCAAGTGATACAGAATGCAATGACGTTGATAATGTCAACAGAATACTGCTATGAATCGTGGACAAACGTCCGCGAGGTTTAAAAATCTTACAATGGTGTAGGTACGTTTCTTTGGTATCTTTGAAAGTTCGTAAATTCCCTATTTTAATTTGCTCAAACATTTCTTTCAAGAGACATCCGAAAGAATGAAGAGCTAGTTTTCGATGAAAACTATAGAGAATGGCGAAGGCTAGACTAGTTAAAAAAAATACATGTCCTCGAGACCAAAGGGAGAAGGACTCTTGGTGGGTCATCATTAGGCCGGCAATGTTTTTGTTTCTACGTGTCTACGTGCTGAGAGGGATATGGCTCCAATTAAGAGAAAAGGTGAGGGAAGGAGCCTGGATTCGGATCTAGGTGTGGCAACAGCAAGCAGTATTGGCGCTGATTATCGCTTCAGTGGCTTTCGCTCCGTTGGGGGCTTCGCTCATTAGCCACTCGCTCGAGTCCAACTCTCGTTCAAAAACAAGTTTTCAACGGCCATCGTTATCTGCACGCGCGGCGCCACCTCTACCCAGCACGCGCGCGAGATTGCCGGCTCAAAAATAAATCCTATAACGATCAAGGAGTGATCATGAAGGACGGGACGTAACAACAAGCATAAGTGCTTGCTATGCATTATCGAGACTTGAAAAACGCTGCCCCAAATGGAACATTGGATTGAATGAGATGTTTGAGCTCGGAAGAAATCATAAATATGCGATGATTAACAACCAATCCATCATCCAATTCATCACTCGAATATAAATTTTAGCCAAAATCTCAGTTTCTCAAACAAAGTTTAAAATTAAACTGAGTTTGAGTTGAGTTATTAAAAACTGAGTCTCGGTTGTCTTTGCCTTAAGTACTTTTCAAAAACTTAAATATTGCACCTTTCCAACACATTGCACATCATCTGATGGGCCAACATCCGAGACTCGTTTTTTTTTACTAATTTGTTTATAAGGATGTCAATCTGCAGTGTATGTACCACCGCCGTCAATGCTAGTTCCATAGCTATAACGGAGTAATAACATTTTTTTCCGAGTCAGTTGTTTTGACATTTGAAAAATTGTCGGATAAGTAGTTGAGATTGGGAGGCTAATTCATTACGATTTGGCTGGTGTAACTTCATTAAATACAGATTGACTCTTCAACTCCTTACGGTCTATAACATCGCCCCTTCAGTGACTGCATCACGCGCCTTGCCGTGTTCCGGCTATCCTTCTCAAAACCTTCCGCAGTCTAAGAGCATCAATCCAGCCCAACTCTTTCCATCGCTTCAAGACCTCGGCGCTCCTTTCAACTGGGACGCCTCGTAACTAATTCCACCGTCATTCTTTATTTATTCGCATTTTTCACTTCGTTCGCAGATCGAAAAAAAACAAACCCTACTTTTGGAGAGTCGCTACTCTTTCGCGCTCTTCTGATTTGGCACTGCTTTCTGGGTCAGTTTCCTCTCCTCTTTTTTTTTCGCTACGCGTGTTTGGAGCGACTTGAAGGCGTTTCGCGCCGATTTATATTTCAGTTCCACGCGCACGCCTTCCAATGGTCAAGCCGCCGCAGAGCATGAGGGAGGAGGGAGACGTTTTGGCAAACGCCTTCCCTGCCAACACCACAAACACTGCGAATCCTCCTGCTTTGTGGCCCCTGATTATGAGTCATTTGGGCAAGAAACAGGGGTTATGAAAAGCCATTACGTTTTGCCTTGGCCATTTACAAGTCATTAAGGCTACATTTTGTAATTAACATAGCACCAAAGAATGACTTTCATGTTGCTTTTTCATGCATGATTATCGTAATTAAAGCAACATAGGGCTAGAGGCCGTCAATGTTACATTTTTGAGACTTTTGCATTTGGTGGCAGAATGCAACACTCTGCAGTCTCATCTAGTCTACGCAAATTATGTCTTGAAATTACATTAAAAATACAATTCATAGATAACTCCTTAGAGCCAAATATTTTTAGATCATAGACGACTTGGCTACGGCGTAGGAATTTATAAAAAAGACAGCTTATATGGCTTTACGTGAATGGCTCTGTATATTCGTTACAACTGTTAATTGAAGTGTTGAAAATAATTGATTCGTGTATCTCTGTGCCATCGGAATATTTCATCGGTCGTGCTTTGGCCTAAGGATGAATGCGGATCGGATGCAATACTAGTCACCACGGACGTCATAACACCTCTCCAGCAGCAGATGCCGAAGTCTTCGATGCACTTCGCCAAGATGCATAATATGGTTCCATCCCCTCCACCTCCCCTCTTTATTTACGGGCGCACTGTGGGATTGAAATTACGAGCAGGATGAACTGCGCGTCGACACAGGGAGCGCCGCTCTAACTTCACCCAATTTTATGGTTTCTCCTCGCGACTTGCAGAGAATTGGGTTACGAGCAACAAAAAAAAACATAAATTAGGAAATTGTCTTTCTAGTGATGCAAGCGAGTATATACCTGCTCATCTAAAGACATACTATGTGAACATCACCCGCATGGGAGCCCTATTGTGTGGCCTATTTCTCATAATGAAACCAATCTTTAAAACAAAAGTATGACATGGAAAATGAGGAGACTTAGGTCAGTTCATTTCAATGAAGTTGAGAATAATATTTAATTTATCGTCACCATAAATACTTTTACGTGAAAAGGGACTTAAACGTAACTAATATCGGGTTTTGGAAAGACCGGAGCCAAATTTTAGTCTTTGAGGAGTTTAGAAGGAACGGAAATTTATATGGCATTATGGTGATATGCATTCTCTGGGATGCAGTAGAAATCAAAGAGAAATGATAACTTATCTCATTGTCATTAGTATTTACCGCATTGGTGTCTTGTTTCTGTTCCTATTTCGCCTCTGTTTTCCTTCGCAGTCTCCCCTTCATTTGTTCCCTTTCCTCCTTTGCTCCCATTCGTCCACGTACCCCCCTTCCTCTCCTCTCGCCTCGTTCCTAGAGGGGCCGCGACACCTACCAGTCTCTTTAAATACTTCTCATTCTTCTCTTCTCCCACCTTTCTACTCTCTAAATATGTTCGCTCTCACTCTCATAATACGGTCTTTCCCCTCTGCTGTTCTCTAGCTAAGGCTCTACTCACAATGTCCATCACTCTATGTTTCGCATCCCCGAGCTACCAAGCGACTGCTAAAACACTTCCGAAAAAAAACTTTGAGCTCACTTCTAATTTCACTTGCTCATTTGCTTTGATGAATCGCCGGACCTTTAGGTGGGATATTATATTGTTTATATTAAGTGTAGTGGGAAAAACGCCCTCTTCAAAAAAGGTCAGCTCTGAGGATAGAATTTTTAATTTTCCCCCATATTGAGCTTCTTCATTGGAAACAATACGCGTCTTCGTTCCCGCGGTTTGTTTTATGACTCCTGAAAGACTTTTTCTTCTCACCTCAAGATATTCAGCGAATGACGTCCAAACGTTTCATCGCGCGAACATTTTAATAATTTTTTGTGTCACTTCCTTCCAGGGGAATTCATGCTAAGAATTGCCCGGAGGGAGCGTGGGGTTTGGCGCGATGATATTAGCTAACTCGCGTTCGCCCTTCGACAGAAAGGCAGGGGGACGGATAGCAAATACAGAAATAAAATTAGGCAGGTAGTCTCCGCACCACCTATATCTAATCCATCTCGGGGCGCGTCCAACAATAAACGCCTTTAACCACCGCTCGCTTCCCTTCTCTCGGTCGTATCTGCGTCATGCGTGCGTTCGGAGAGATTATTTTTTCCGTAAAAAGGTTGTGGTGGCGAGGACTCTTTTGGCAAGGGACGTTTGGCAACGTCGCACTGGGCATTGGCGGCTAGAAGGTGGTGGAAGGAAGGAGGCTCGCGAATGACGCCAAATGTTGCGTGGGAAGACGTTCTCTCTCTACTTCTATCTCTAGCTGTATCTCTTCAGTCCTCTCTCCCAAAGACAACACGGGGCTGGAACGTTGGCTAGCGACCGAAATGCCGAATAGCCTGCGGTGCAATCGTGTTTTGGTTCAAGCGTCGATGAACGGTTATTCCTCTGCATTGGGTAATGGAAAACGATTGCGCATCACGAATCGTTCCTCTATCTCTCTCTCCGTCACCCTGAATGAACCGTTCATGACTTTAAATAGTCAGGGAAATGGATCCAGATCGCTCCATGATGTCTAAACTTCCGAGGCCCCTTTTTGGGGAAAAAGGAACTGAAGATATCAAGATCAATGGTAAATGTGAGGTGAAGTGCATCGAAGATTGACATTGGCGTTATGACCTAATTAGTGAATAAGAAAACAAATCAACTCAGAGTGGACGAAAAAGCATCAAAAATGTAACTGATGGCTTAAATGTGGAGGCAATCAGAATGCCAGGTGGTGGCTCCTAGCAGCCAGAATCTTAGTCGTTTGGCAGAGCGACTTACGTAATTAAGGCCATGGTAAGACATAATTTTTCAGGCAAGAGTGAGACTGAATCAGATTAAGGATTGTTAACCCCAGGGCATCCCAAAGCTTCTTGAAGTAGGGTAATAGGAGTTATAAATTACTCAGCTCATTAATTTGAATGTAGCTCCAGAGGTTGCGTCTACTTGCCTCAATAGCGCCTCGACAATTTAGCAGCAGTGCCAGTTTTGCTGGCCCGCAGTCAGAATAAGTAACTTATTTAAATCATCCTGGTACCTCAAAATTAGGACTTAGGCATATGTACACCAATTAGAAGGAAAAGAATAATCGATAAAAACTATCCTGAAGAAATTGGCGGCTTTTAGTTTGTCAAACTCGGTTGAATCTTTAGATTTTGTAATGAAAAGTATTTAAGAGCTATATTTTCGCACATCATTACCCGTTAGGAGCAGAGTACAATTCAGCCATTTTTACAGAAAAATTAAACGGATTCTCTGTTTTAATCGAGGCCACAAGGAAAAATATTTTAAGCACGAATATTATTTCCTTCATCTGATTTCCCGAGAAAGTGGAAATAATTTACTTTCCTGACTCGGTAAAAAGATAGAAACTCCAATGCCATGTTGGAGTGACGTCGTGTTTGAATGAGACTCGAATAGGGAAGATTAGGCCGATATATCGGTCGCAGCCTGAGGCGGAACCCACGATCCTCAAGGCCAGAGAGCTAAGTACGGACTAGAAATACTCTCACAACATGAGAGTATTTATCAGGACGATTCTAGAGTGAACACTGATTCTCCCGGACACAAGCTAGGTACTTATATTTAAACACATCTGAAGGTCAGTTGACCGCCAGTAGCACCATCCTCATTCCCAAGTCAGTGAAATGATCAGCTCCATCTTTCATCCGCTTTTCCCTTGCTCAAAACTACTGTTCCACTTCCCATCCATCACTTCGTCGTGCACTTCCCGCTGTGAAAAGAGCTCGACCCAAAATGTGATGCAACGCCATGATATCATCATGTCGCGGAAACAGCGGTGGAACAAGTACAAAAATAAAAGTGATGAGCAAGGCCGCGTTCGAATTTCTTTCTACCCTCAGCGATTACAATAAATCGCTTAGTTATATAAATTCCTAACTGGCAAGAACTAATACTAAGGATTCAATCGAATAGGATCTCGAATGAGTCATTGAATTCCGTCTTGATAGCAAAAAAAACACACACACCGGACGGACATTGAACCAAGAAGATTAGAATTCACAGCCCAAAAAAGATAAAGGTATAGTTCTTTGAGTTAGGAAAATGCCGAATATCTAGTAGGCTCAATCTCATCGACAAGAAAACACTAGGAAACAGTGCCACCATATTGCCACGACACAGATCTGAGCTTCAGTCTGGATGGCTATTGATATTTCATCTCTTAAGTTAAGAAACACGAACTACTCTTGCTTCTCGTGATCTCCATTTAATCCATATCGGCAGTTTGTCAACGAATACTGCCATTGAATAATTGCACCTCACAAGAGATGCTGTTTTTGGAATATTTATCAAAATACTACCTACATCGAGGGCAAGAAAACCAGCGCCCCCGACATCATAACAGCTGGATGCCATAATATAAGGGAGGTGGACTAACTTTTACTCTCCCAATAAAACTCTGGGACTGGCTCCAGCTATCTCTTAACCTATCAGGTGCAACTCTTGCTCAAGAGATTTTGCACCGTCGGAAAACGCCTCAAACGTCGAAGACATGGATTCGAGGTCGTTCTTCCGAAAACATTGTGAACACACACCGGAATGGAAGGTGGGGCAAGCTATACGTTTACATCTCGGGGACGATTCATCTGCGCCCAAAATGATCGGAACATCCTAAGGAAAGCCTCCCTGGGCTGCTACGATTAAACCCAGCCGTGAGCACACCACTGACGCCTATCAACATCAAAGAGTAGGCATTTGCGAGGTCGTCAGCGGCTCAACGTGCGAAGGGCCTCACCTCGAGGGGATTTACAAAACACCACGTCGACGGCATGCCGGGAAAGCCGGCTTGCGGACGCTGCGCCACGCGGACAAACTCAGCGTAAGGCAGAACAAATGATTATGAGGACCAGCCCACGCGACACGGGGCTTTCTTCCAGTTCGACAGTCACAGGGAGGCGGAGGCCAGGGCACAGTTGTTCCTCCTCTTTAGCACGCGGCTGCGGTGGAGGTCGGACTTTTCGAACACTGTAACGGTCCCACCTTGTGGTTGCACTGGCGGCACGGGTTGAACGCCGGTTGAATTCAACTGTGGCGTCTGCTGGTTGCCTCCGTTGTTGCTGGCATTGTTGCCTCCTACGCTCTTGCCGATCAAGTTGCCTATCATCTTGGAGACGGAGAATTTGCGCTGCACTTTTATCTGTTGGGCCTGTATGATGTTGTTCTTATTGTTGCACTGTGTCAGCTGGAACGGGCTGTTGCCGTTCTGATGGTTGCCGTTGTTATTGTTGTTGTTGTCACTGGAGAACGTGGTGAAACCATTCTTGGGGGGGCTGTTCCTCTGCCTGCTGCTGCATTCCGTGATCAGCGTTTCAAAGGCCTCGTACAGGTCCTTACTGTTCTCTGCGACAGATACCTCGTAGAATTTTGCATTACTGCTGAAGCGGCTTGCGGCTGTTTTTCCTTCGGTTCCTTGAACCTGAAATGATCGAAAAACGCTTATTTAAGTACTTTACCTATTTAAAACCTTTATTCTATAATTTCCTCGTTATTCACTATCTTTAATTGACATCATAGCCTTTACGGCAAATTTTCAACGGCCTATAAAGTTTTAAATGAATGACGTCCAGGGTTAAGCATTGCGAAGCTTAACTACGTTTTTCAGGAATTTTGTGCAATATTTCTTATTACGCAAGAAGAACCGTCTGCCTTAGTTTAGCTTATAAATATTAAGAGAAATCGTCATTATCATCTTGACTGAGGTGATTTTTAAAAATTTATTCCGAGGTCAATTACCCTTTTTCAATAGGAAACGTTTAAACTTGAAAAAAAATATGCATCAGCAACTTTCAAACTTCGTAATTGTGAAATATTTTGGTGAGCACTAGAAGACGCTAAAAAACTAACTTTCCATCCTGATATAGGGGAATTTTGTGCTCAAGGGCTACCGATCTCTTAAAAAAATCATTCGCAAATAACTTTCAATGTATTTTTCATGCATTTTTCGGATAGATGGATCTCCCTAGCAATTTTGGTGAATAAACTACATTAATGCCGAGAATACTTGGAGTTTAACCAGGAAGTCAGCCCACATAGCGATCGGAATTGAAGGTCATTGAAAAGGGACCATGTTGCCAATATCTGGACGCTCTTAATGAACGCGTCGCCATTTTTCTTTCCCTTCGCTGGAGCATGTCGCGAAAAGCAGCCGCAGGAGGGCGTCCTTAATTGAGGGCAGCTGTCTTGCGGGAGAAGAAGGGAATGGGAGAGGAGCATCTATTCACCTGTCTGAGGTGTTCCAAGTCCGCCTTGTTGCCGAGCAGCACGAGCGGTTGCTGTGGCGACGGGGACGGCGAACTGTCCGCCACGGATTCGGTGTCGCTCCCGCTGCTGCTCGCACTGTCATCTGACGGCGAGGGCCTGAGTCTCCGCAGCGTCTCCTCTGCGTACGCGAAAGAATCGCGGTCCGTGATGGAGTAGACGACGAGGCAGCCGTCGGCCCACGCCACTTCCTCGGCCGGAAACACGTCGTTCTCATCCTCCTGAAAAAATGCGAGAAGCAACGCTCAGATCTTGTTTATAATGACGTAACTCGCTATATTATTAGGTCAGTTAGAAACGACAAATTAAGAGAGATAGTTTGCCGAACGTATAAGAGTAGGAACTCGTTTTTCCACAAATAACAATAAAGGACTTAAGTGCAACTCAATACATGCATCTCCACTTCTTTTCTTTTGTCCACTCAAATCGGTTCTATGGTTGATACGCGGTTTGCGCCGGGACTCGTGGAATGTAACAACAGCTCGATTTGATTTCGCGCAGATATGCTGTTGAGAACTTAAGGGGAACGTCTGCCGATTCACATAAATTCATGCCAGAGTAACTGGCTTTAGTCATTAGCTAAGGAAAGCTCCAATTTATCCTCGTAACAATATACATTTCTCAATGAGCAATGTCCATTGACAGCAATAGAAACTACTTGTAGAATGGATTTGCACGAAAGATAGGCGGTGTGAAATGGAATGGTAGCAAAAATCATGCTTGGCCTAATGAAGTTGTTGTGAACGGAGCCTCATGGTGGCATTCCTGCCCTTGGATCTGAGTATCTGGGTTGCCATTGTGTTACGGGGAAGATGGGAGTGGTTTTATGCTCCGCTGAGCGTGTTCTCTTCTGGCAACGTCCTTGTTGTCCCTTTATTATGTCCTGTGCAGGCTCAGGCAGGCTTACGGGTGGTATTATGATGCACTCATTTGCATTAACAGACTGCTAAGGGTATCACGAAATCACAATGCAGGTACCGCTCTGTCCAGGATGAAAGACATTGGATCACGATTGGTATAAATACTAGTTGGGAGCAGAACTATTGCCGCAGAGAAAGCTTTACTTTGAAGATCGTGTTCGGGGATGGACATGGTTATTAATTATAGCCATTATATCATAAATAATATTTTACATTTGTAACTTTCGATGCTTAAAGTACATGGATATTTACGAAGTAATGGATGTGATGGTCGAAATCGCTCCGTCAGCAAGTGTGGATCGGGCTATTGTTCTCTTTTCAGAATAAGTAGAATATCTATGAATATTTTTCTATATTAATCCTAATCCTATTGCCAACACGTTGTTTAAGGCACGTTCATTTTTGACTCTCCTTTTTTTCCTGTACCTGCGTATGTACTTCGGTCAGAAATTCCTCAAATGGTTATTCCTTGACTTATATTTCATAACTTTTGCTTTTGAAGGACAATAAAATTATCTAAAATTTCGATCACAAATGAATCATTATTTAAAAAATTATTAATTTTTCAGCTTTCCCAAACTACTGGGGATTTTCAGCTTCCCGAAAATATCGATATTATTTGGAACAAATCTTCGTGGTCTCAGTGAAATTAGTTAAAATTATGTAGTACATGCGTGTGATATTTATCTGAACCGGATGATTTTCATCCAAAAGGGTGAAAAAGTGAAATTTCTTGGGTCTGCCGGCCAGTGACCCGCCTCTTTTCTAAAATTGGCCATCCACGGAGCGTTGACTTAAGATTATGGAAACCTGGCTGTGGTAGCTCACGCTGTTCCTTCAATCCCTCATAAATTCCATTTCTTTTCGTGTTTGTTTTCTCTGAAAATTCAAATCTTGTGCCGTCTTGAGATCCTTGGCGACTGAGATGCTTGGCACACTTCATCCTTAGGAATGCATAATATCCGCCATTTCCTGATTCGTAGGATCATAATGAGCTACAAACCACGCAATATCGTTTTAGAAGTGTGAGAACAGACTGACACAGGGAAGAGCACGTGAAAACAGGGAGGTTTAGCCCGGGAGAAGTGTTTCTCCGCCTTGTCAGACAAGCACAAAGTCGTTCTGGGTATCTCTCTTAGATCGCAGCAGATTATCGCCGCATTACTCAATCGAAATTGACCGAGTTTTTCCGTCTGCTGGGCATTCGGCTTCGTCTACTCCATTAGTCACGTCGCGGCAGATGGCTGTTAGTGATGCAACATGCTTTGCTAAGTTGTGATACGAAAATATTTTTTCTCATAACATGGTTGTCATCATTCAGGCCGAACATTTCTGGCATACATTTGATCTAAATTATAGCAAATGTGATTCCTTTTTTTACGCCTATAATTTTTTTTTACGTTAAATGTCATTAGGTTACCCAGAAAATGATGTTATTCGTAGCTTGTGTGTAAAATTTGGATTTGATAAGCACACATAGATTCCCAGTTTGAGCCATCTATGAATGAATGGGGATAAAAATTATAGAAGCAGTTTCTACGAACTTATACTGTTAGATTGATGAGAAATGTTTGGCTCGTCCCATCATTAAATATCATATATACCTATTTAAGTTCCCGTGAATTGTTTCCTGATTGTTCTGGGAACAGATGAAGAACAAATCTCACGGACTTGTTTTTCGAGAGTTTATTTCAGGTGCGTGAGGCTGTGCTCTTGTAATTGGGGCATTCTATGCTGAATATTTTTAGGGCGGGCATTTGTTACTTACCGACTCGCTGCCAGAAACATCCACTATCTCCACTTCCAAGGGGGTGTTGTTGATTGTCATGGTCTGGCGGTAAAGGAGATCTAAAAGGAAAGAAAAGAGAATAATGAAAGTACTGGAGATCAAATCAAAAATTAAAATTTATCAATATTATAATCTAACTATCCTAATACTTTAGCTGATATAAGTTAAGTTGCTGTAGCCAGTTATCTTTCATTACTTCGGGTTTATAGTGATTTGATGTACTTTTAAGGGCCTTATCCCTCCTAGCATGTTTCGTTCTTATACCTTATTCTTTCTATTGCCGAGGAGAACTTATAAAGCGTAGCTACTTTTTTTTAAGCGTTGAGTTAATGTGCGATTTTGATTTAGAAAACGATTTTAAATATCAAGGCCTTTAATAATAGCTTTACAGTATTTTAAGAATTAGTTCCGTTTATGAACGGCTTACGTCATAGAGTTAGGGGCTGACGGAGGCCCCGTGACATTTTAGTGTCTTGCATCTCCTCCTGATGTATATCGTCGTCAATAATATAGTTTCGCATTAGTAAACGAGAATGATCCGTATGAATATCGATGGCTAAGTTCTGACAACATGTATCTCAAATTCGGCCGGTATCTTAAACAAAGTGTAGTAACATAAAAAAAATAAAATACAAGCAAAAACAACTCTTTGTTTGCAAATGAATGCTTCTTTTTAGTTTTGTGGACTTTTGGTTTTTAATTTCAGCGCACGAGTAAAAAAATTTATTATTTTTTTGTTCTCATGAAAACTTTTTATTTTTGAGATACGTGTTGTTAGAACTTAGCCATTGATATGAAACATTATAAAACCTGGCCTTTGTTATCCCTTTCTGCTTGGAAGAAAATAATTTTGTGTTGAGTTTGTTTTTTTTACATATAGGAACAACGTGCTTTTGCGAAACAATGTGTGGATTCCTGTCTGCATTATTGAATCATCGTGAGGGGAACTTTATACATTTGAAGTGGGCGATTGAGGATTCCCTGAGCCTTGCGTTGTTTTCCACCGAATCACCAAGCCATAGAAACGCCCCTCCGTTTTTCCTCCCTTCCAAAACTCTTTCCGCGGCTCTTTCATTCCAATCGTCTCGTCTCCTCTCCTTCGCTGGCGTGATAAGGGGGTGGGGGGTCAAAGACCCTCCTCCCCCCCTCCAAACATCTCCCGAGTCTTCGCTTTTCTCTGCGTGAGTGTCGGAGACGGAAAATAAAGCGCCACCCTTCAACACGAGGCGAGAATCCATCCGGAGGCGTCCACCCTCTCCCCTTCTCCCCCAGACAACTTGTCTCCCTCCCTCAAGTAAAGGAAACGGAGGGAGCAAGCGGTGGTGTTATGTGACTGTGTGCTATCGTAACCTTGATTCCTCGCTTTCTCTCCTCTATCCACCAAATTAATGTCAAAGTAATATTTTTTTTTAAAATTATTATGCAAATTTTGTAAATCCAGCAGGTAGCGCGAAACTCCCGTCCTCCTAGTGTTCAGGCTAAAGTTGACATGTACTAAAGTTTGAAAAAAGGTTTACGGTAACTAACCAAAAATATATCGCTCTATCCCGTGTGATATTTCTTGTAAATGAATCCATTGCTCAAAAATGCATTCAATTCTGTGATATTGGAGAATGTCACTGGCCAGTATTAGAATTCTGGCAGCTGCATGGTCAAAAACGAATGAGTTTACTATGATTTTTTTGCTCCGGTTAAAATTAGCTGAACATATGATTCCTTCCATTGTTCGATACTATTTGGGAAACAGTGCAAGAATAAATTAGAAGTGATTTATAATGAAGGGAGGTGGTTGTTGTGGCTTAATTGTTTTGCTTTTTACTCTACTATAGCCACATAAACGTCGTTGCAAAACATAACGGTATTTTATATTATGAGATATTAATGTTAAATTAAAAATATTAACAATTTGTCCAGTAGAAAATCATATGTTTAGAAAAGCATTCAAATTATCAAATTTGCAATAGTTAACATTAAGTAAATTAATCGCAAAATTAATTTCCATGACTCACTGCACAATGATTACACCGAAAGTTTTTGGTTTCCATTTTCGGATACCTTTTGTACATTTTTATAACTATAGGTGATTGCAGATTAATTATGCTAAAACAAATTAAAGTTTTGTACGTGAATGAAAACTTTTTACCGTGGTATGAAAAGACGTGGTGCGGCCTTTGCCGTAAGATTGACGAATGTGACGCTCAATAAATTGTGGTGGAGTGGGTACTTCCAGTTTCATTTAAGATCGGATGTAAAATGTCAAAATATATAAAAAACAGTCGTTGATAATATATTGGTTTTCTGGCTCACTTAAACCTAAAAAATACGCTCAGAAGGGGTAATAAAATCCTCAAGCTGGTTCGCCTCCCTAGAGACCGACCAGCGCAGCTTGGGGGACCTTTTTTGTCTCGTCAACTATCGTTGTGTGTTAACCACGGTGTGTTTTATGCATGTTTAAAAATCCAAGCCAGCCGAATAATAGTCATTTGGAGGAGGAGGGTAACTTTCGGAGACAGCCAATAATAATCCTAGGCGCAGAGAGAGAGAGAGATAAATAGAGAGAGAGAGAGGCAGCGTCCTGGTGGCGCCAGTGGTCCTCCAGCCTCGCTGGCACCCTCTTAACGAAGCCGCTCCTTTATCCAACCTGCCGCTCCCCAATGGAATCCCAGCACCACTTCTCTCGCCTTAGTTTGCCTTGCCAATGACTTTGCTTCTTCATCGCTCCGTAGCCGTGGCTATTCCTTCCACGCTTCATTTGGCCCGTTACGTAAACCATGAGCTCTCGCGGAAAAATAATTCGGTTCGGGCTCTTCCAGCTTCGTCGGATTTCAGTGCTGGAGTGGCAGGCAGTGGAGTGGGGTTGGATGAGCAGCTGGCCACTCCTTCGCTCGTATTTTTCCAAGTCTCCTCCTGCCGAGATAGGAGTGGAATCCTTTTTGAAGAGCTTCTCATCAAATAAATTCCTTCCGTCGGCATCTGCCTCGCATTCAAATGTTGCGAGCTTCCCATACCTCTCTGCAAGTGAACTCAAATTTTTCATACTTTTGGTGTTGGTAATCGGTGCGCAAAAATCGGAATTAGGAACAGAGGAATGAAGATGCGCATTTTGTTTTTAAGGATTTCTGAAAAATATTTTTTGCAGTACAAGTAAGCAAATTAAAAAGCTCGTATCGTCGTTAAATGGAAAAAAGTATGCGAAGAATCATTTATCTGTGTGCTTTTTGAAAAATAAATGAGGACTCTAAATCATTCATGAAACTCATGTGTGTCGGTTGAAAAATGAACGCGTTGTATTACTTAGACTGATATTTGGTGTAATGGTTGTTATATCTCTTCAATCTTTGGGTTAATTGCTTGTATAACTGCGATTTTGATGGCATACACAATATGATCATCTAAAGTTATGTATGGGAATTTTTAGATATGAAGTTTTAAAAGTAATATCAGCACAATATAGGTTCTTCATATTCAATATATGATTTTATTCGAGGCAGATTTTTTATATATTTAATTTATGGAATAAGTAATTCGAATTTTATTCTAATATTAAAATTAAGTACTTCGTGCGATACAAGCTATGAGAGTTGAGATATATTATGATTTTTTTCGTTTCGTTAGTTTTCATAATGAACTTGTTCTCTGGTAAAATGAGATTTTGGGAAAGAAAGGTCTGAATAATCTTCTGAATTGTCTAGCAGATGGATGTGCTAGTGAAGCTTCTTGCGTTTTTGCACCGTGATCAATTCGCCACGCTACGCTCCGTGCGGGAAATGGCAACCTCTCCACCAGTTCCGCCTATCTTCGCCGCTGGACATAATGTCCTTCATTGGGATCGCTACAATATTTCCCTTGGCGCCGGTGACGACAAGGACAAGGCAAATAGATCCGGAAGCCTGAGTTTTTCTGACGGTCCAGAAAAAGACCCAGTGAATATTTTCTTTCAAATACTTTTGGAATTTAGAGCTGCCTAAATCTGATTCTCCAACTTGTTCACGGGAATACGCTAGTAACATCTCTTAGGGATCTAAGTATCTGATTATAGTATTGAAATACTTCCATCAAATGAAAGTAAATGATGATTCTGTAGGTTTAACTAGGTTAGTGCATTTTAGACATTTATGAATTATTGGGATCTAAACTTCATCTATTTATAACAAATTTAAGCGGCATATTTCCAGCATGTAAAGAGATGGTTATATGTTTGTGTGGAAAATGAGAGTATGAAGTAGAAAATACCTCAAAGGGATTTTTGTGGAAGGTAGTTATCGAGAATTATGTCTCTCCTGATGCAGCCAAAAATAAAAATTTTCCGTGGTTCGTCAAAGTGTAGCATTTATTTTATTCCTTTTAGCCCTATTCTGTGTTTGTTCTGTTTGGCGATAAAACTCCATGAGCATGGCATGGAAGAAAATTGAGAGGCGTTTACAGTCAAATATAATTTTTTTAAAATTTTACGATCCTTCAATTTTGAATTTGAAGTTGATTTTATATTTTTATTGCCGAATTTAGAAGTCTAGGGCTATAAAGGCGACGAACGATCCATGCGCTTGGAAAGATCATTGTTGCTTTTATTCTTCAGATAACTTGAATATGTGACGGTCAAAACATGTTATATTTTTGTGATATAAGATTCATTTTATGAGAACATTAAACCGTAGGAAGTATTTATGAGCCTCAGAAATGATATCCTGCACTACTAACTGGTGTTATACTCTTCGGCTCCAATATTTTATTCGAGCGTTCGTGGCTATTTTTATCCAAATAGTTGACAGTTGACTGGATGCGTTAAGTGATACAAGCCACCCACCTTCTGAGAGAAAGTTTGGACAGACACCAGTTTTTTAGGACTAGTGAGTTTAGAAATCTCTTTAGCATCCGTCTGCATTCTTTTTTAGCTATGAACTTTTGTATTCATACATATTTCAATCAATTTCTTAACACATTTCCTCTCCAATTTTCAATTATTGGTAGAAAAGGAGATTTTTTAAAGGTATTTTTATATAAATCGCTAATATAGGTACTAATAATTATGAAGGCGTATAAAAAATTATGTAAAATTTGAATACTCGGATCATTTTAGCTTCATGAAGGCTAGGATTGATTCAGTATTGATTTTTCTATGTGAAGATATGAGTGAATATCCCTATTTTTGTTATTTATAGGTTTATTTTGTTCTGGAATAGATGGTGCAGTATTGCATTTGCTCAAGCTATATAATTTTGTTTAGCGGCATTTTTTTTGATACAGATGAATTGTATTTTCTATAAAAATATGAGTACATTGTTACTACTAGTAGCAAAACCGCAAAAAATGGAGGAAATCTTGAATTAATTCCCCTGAGTGATTAAAAAATACTAATTTCCCGCTACGAATGCATGCAATGCTTTCGTTCCAAAACATAGGTGTATCTACCGAGTTTGCAGGTATTAAAAATAATCGAATTCATGGATACTATTTATTTTAATTCCACTTGTCACAATAAAAGAGCGAATTTTTAAATAAAGATATAATAAATGTGACGGGGTTGGGTTGGTTGGATGGCTATTGCGTTGGCTTCCTTTGCATTTGGTCCGAGCTCAAACCCAGCCGGTTGCCGAGGTATTTCAGAGTCTGACCGATCCCTACTTGAGTGCATTGTGGAGGGCACTTCTAGTTCTGCACATTCTAACCGTTTGATCAGAAGCTCAGCCGTGGTCTCAAGATTAGTCTCACGCCAACACTGGGTTTCCCTCCTCTCCCTTCATGGCGCATATGACCTCGGCATTCGGTCGCCTCTTCCAAATACCACGCCATCGAATGACTAAGATTATGACTTCCACTGGTACCAGCCTTCCTCGGGGTGCATTCCTTCATAAATCCCACCCACTGAATTAGTGTCATGGTTCCCCTACCACCTTAACACCGACTCCCACTCCTCCTTCCCACCCACCCCCCTCGCCCTTCCCGCGTCTAATCCGGATACAAGTGAGAGCGTCCGACCCAAGACTGCTGGCGCCGTGGATTCCACGCGCGCCACATATCTCCATATCATTCTCACCCCCCACCTGCTGCGCCGATATATCCTCCATGCCTGACTTCTTCAGAAGGAATTTTGGTCATTTAATACGAGTCAGTATCGATGTATATGGTGGATATACAGGTTACTATCCGCTAGAATTCATCATTTATTTTTTCACAAAAATTAACTGAAGGCTAATTTTTTCGATGGGTTCCAATAGCTTCACATTATTATCATGTGAATAATTAATATGAACTAAATAGCCCCCTTATTAATTTAGTTTAACTATTTTTTTATCTAATCTAATGTATCATTATATGTAAGTACTGCACAATCAACTCCAATTCGTACCACGAATCCGTCTTTCCTGCAGTCATGAGTCAGGGTCACGGTTATCTTATAACTCCATGCTTGAAGTATTACCACTTGCAACATGGCAAGCAAATTTGTCAACTGCATTATCTCCTGTAAGATCCTCCTTGAACGTGATTACGTCTTCAAATTCAACTAATTGTTTTCCTTTTAATCCGTGGTGCACAATATTCCTTTGTATAACATCGCTGTCTAACTGCAATAAATTGATGCACATCAAGATATAATATATAATCATATCAGAATATTTTAAGAAACATTACGAGATTAATTATGTGAAAAAATGATGTTGAGGGTGCCAAATATCAGAACATACCAGGAAATCATAATCACGGAAGCCATAGCTCGATATTGCTAAAATGCTTATGAGGTGGTAAGATGATTATCAGATTAATAACGTTTACATATTTTGTAATTTTATTTATTGGTATTGGCGGATGCAGTGATGTGGCGAACTACATGTTTATCGGCGACTCTTGCAAGTTATTCTCCGCAGCATGCTACGCCCGTAGATCCCTTCACACTCCCCCTGCCAGAAACCGGTCGACCCCCTCCCCACCACCACTTTTAATCATAGCTGGAATTCCTGTGCTCCCTCACCTCGATTACTCCCTCTGGAATTCCTCCCTCGCACTCCTTTCCTCCCTAATTCCACCACTTATCTCTCTCGCGACGACGGGTTTTTCACCGAGACTTTCTGAGTGCGCCCTGTCTTCTTGCGAGCGTGGGAATAGACGCCATAAAGCGAGTGCCTCCCTCCGGAGAGAGCCTATCCCTTACGGCGTCTTAATCACTCGCCAAGAGAAAGAGGGCATTTATATTCATTTGCGGTGTGAAGACCGTGGACGGTGGCGCGGAAATAAATGTGAGCACGGTTGGATGAACTCGTGTGGAATGCGATTCGTGCGTTGAATGCCAGCCTCTGTCCGTGAGCTTTTTATACGCATTTAAAAATTTATGCGCTAAGTCACCACCGATTTATGACGAAGTTAGATAGTGACTGAAAATGCAGCATTTTTTCTATTTTGCCTTGTATGTTTTACTGCTAAATCTTTGCTACCTGTTAAACTACATGCCTAACTCATCAATTATAAGATTTTTTGTCTTCTGCATAGTTGATACATTTCATTTTTACTGATCTGAAAGTGACTAAAAATCCACGTGATTGCAATAGAGGTGTATATTAGTCGAAATAATAAAAGAGCTATGCTTGCATATTCTAAGTAAGCATTATATTCGAGTTCTTTTTTTTTGTTTTTAATTATAGCTATATTGTATTCTAGGCAAATGTATGCAGCAGGATTTTATGGATATGCAGCATTTTTCTACGATCTGTCACTATTGGTGTCATTTCATATTTTTGAAGTAATAAAATGGTGATTGATTCTAGTTTTGGGGCTAAGACAATGAAGCTTGATTTTAAAGAAAACTCTGCCATAAAAAATATTATTATTGTAAATTAATGGGATTCAATTCTAGTGTTGCGAAGTTTAATAAATGTGTGATATAATTCTCCTTTCTTTTTTTACAGACGCTGAATGGAAGCAAGAAACCACCAAGAAATCACCGATTGTCTTCCCCTTGATATTGGCCACCCGCATTACTTATATGTCGTACTGGGCACATGAAAGAACGGCGCAGCGAGAAGGTGAGTACCTGCCTATTGTATGTATATCTGGTCTTTTGGTCGTGCTCGTTGTGTATTTATTCTTGGATAAGGTGTTGATATGGTGAGGGATCCTTCTCTTAGCTGTCCGTTTGCTATGTTTTCGTCACCTTTCGTGTCTTCTTTCTCGCGTGGAAAGTGTCAAGGCAGCTCTCTGCCTTGTTTGACGAGGACGTACGTGGAATTAAAGAGGCCGCTGAGGGATTCCCAGCTCCATTCCGCGTGCTTAAGTATATTCCTCGACCGACTTAGAACCAGACAACCTGGAACGGTAGCCTCTCTTGATTTCACAAGCAAGTTGGGCACAACACTATACTCCCTTCTCTTGTTTCATGGCAACCTGTCGCATACCTACTCACACCACTGGGATGGGCTGTTGAAACTTGGAGACGACGAGGACGGAATTTTATAGAGCAACCACCTTATATGGATTCGTGTGCTTTATTTATAGCATGTGTGTGCCATTCATGTTGCTACGCAACGGAAGGAATAATGGAAGGGGCCGATTTGGTT
Source organism: Ischnura elegans (assembly GCF_921293095.1). Classification (NCBI taxonomy): domain Eukaryota; kingdom Metazoa; phylum Arthropoda; class Insecta; order Odonata; family Coenagrionidae; genus Ischnura; species Ischnura elegans. The sequence continues at coordinate 7,162,727 of NC_060256.1, forward strand.
TTGCACCAAGTGTTTAATTGCACGAATCCCATATTTTGTAAGTATTTACTTCATTATTGAATATTTCCGCTTTAGTTGACATAAATATACTTTTTAGACCGTAGTACTTAAAAATATTTATAAAAAAACAAATTCTAGCCAAAGTTTTCTGCGATAGGGAAAGTAATTTTTCGCTACGTAATGGAAGGATGTCCTCATCGAAAGAGCTTTCACATGTTTTAGAAGTAGATTTGACAAATATCCATAAATTTTACTGTGAAATTTTCATCTCCACTGCTATCATTATTACGAAACCTTAGGAAAAGCAAATGATATACGTTCCTACGTGCTTCACAAATGTGAGATAAAAGTGCAAATCGTATTAATCTCGAGCTGGTTTATCTCGAGGCATAAAAATCGTGGGTGATCCCGTGAGAAAGACTAATGCACCATGCATTTCTCGGTGTGGCGTGAGAGTTTCTTAAGTGGACAAATCGTGTGGATATTTCGAGGAAGAGGGAGATAATTTAATAGCTTATGCTCGCTGTTCCGCCCCGGATCATTGGAAGTTTTACTCTCGGTTAGTGACCTAGGGTCGTCGTTCTGTCTGTCCAAACGGGATTGAGAAACTTCATCCACCAGGTATCATGAAATACCTACACACATCTGGAAATAACTCTTTTATGACTCGAAAATTAAAAAATTCTCTGGTATAGGCATGATGAAAAATGTTTATGCATAAAAACTTTTAGAAGTAAATAGCTACTTCGTTTCCTTCGATTGGGTGATTGGTAGTTTTTTTACTTGAATGGACCAAACGCTTCTGATAACCCAGTATAAATATGTAACCACATCATTTTAATAGTTTTGAACATCTAAATTACGAGAAAGAATTAAAATATACTTGCCCCAATCATTGAAAATGATATAAGCATGTCAAAACTAGTTGCATGTATAGTTTTATTAATAAAAAAGAAGGCATAACAGTTGCAAGTCTCGCTGTAGAAATACTGCCCGAAATCAGGATTATTTATCCTATGCCATCTGAACCAAACCCGGTAACCTCTCCTTGTAGTTTACTCCCCGTCACGTCCAGAATTGTGACAAACGTAAAGTGGAAGTGAAATGCAGATTTTCTCTTCAGCGCTGCTAGCTCTGAACCATTTGCTCACGTCTGTTTGTATCGAATCTCTTTGCATCGTATCGTTGCAATCATACGAATGTGAGCGACTGGTTGTGTGGCTAATCTGAATGGCTGCCCATAGGATAACAGCACATTGTATCTTCCCACTTCCCCCCGCTTGAGTGCGCTGCTCCTCCTTCCCTTTGCTGTTAATGTGTCGCAGCGCTCCTTCTATTTCCGTGGACGGACGGCGGGAGGGGGTGGACGGAGGAATTTTTCGTCGGGGAGCATAGCTAAGAGAGGGGGGCGGTTGGTGTCTTTCTCCCGGCCGGTCCCTCGCCTCCCTCCCGCTAGAATCGTCTCCTCGCGTCCCGGCCTCACCCTCGGCAATGGACCTGCCCCTCACCCCATGGCATTCTCACGCCGCCAGAGTTTCGGCAACTCTATTCCCTCTCTTCGCCCAATCGTCCCCGCCAACCACCGAACGGAAGCTCTATCGCTCTTATCCCCATGATTCGATTTTCTTTGTTTTCAATACCATTCACATTCATTGGTAATGGAATTATGGTACGCTGCTTATTGGCTTCGAGTAAATTTATAGATAAATATGTACAATAATTGCTTGGAAAATAATAATTTTCGTCACTGGTTTTTCGTTTGTAGTAGGCAATCATCAATAGGAGTTAAGCTGTGGTTAGCTAGTTAAAGTAATGGTGTTCGATAATTTCCTAAGCCCACAAAAAACTAGTTTGTTTTCGATATTTGATATCAAAAGTAAATAGCACTCAGATATTCACTTCCAAAATAATTTCCAGTATTCGTAATCAAAAATATGGTGAGGATGTGATTTGGTCATTTTTAATTTTCCATGTTATTTGCTACGAGAAATTCCAGTGACAAACAGTATTTATTTTTTCACTGTGTTAGCTGCTCATTTGAAAGATGTGGTCGCAGGTTTTTTTTTAAAGAATATGTAAGATGAATAATTTTTTCCATATTTTGACTCTTTATTCTTCATTAAATATTCCTCATGCTAGTAGTATCAGCTGAAGTATTTGTATTAAATTAGGCTGTTGAACAGAAATGAAAATGATTCTGTAATTGTTATAAATCCGCTATCGGCCCATACGTTTCATTCTGGATCTTTCCTTTTCTGGATCATTTATTCTTATTAGATGTCTTTTGATTTTTACCCACGTGCAATATATAATTAGCTTGTATAAGGAATAAAAAAACAACGCGTCGTTTCATTGTCTACCTTATTTTATTCCATTCTGCCTCTTTGCAAGGGTGGATGCGGTTTTTGAATGCCAGTCACTAAACACGTGCGCCCGAGTGTGAAAAAGGCAGAGAGGGCGGGGGATTGTGGTCACGGGGCAGCTCATGCATGGTTTCCGTCGATCCGCCGTTGTTTGCCATGCGATTCATTTGTTAGGAATCCTCCGATTGCGGAACTGGAGTGGGTGTACTTACATCGTGTATTGCGTGTGTGTTTGAAGCTGCGCTGCAGAATGCGAGTAATTTTAACACGCCCTTGCGATATACTTTAATACGGAGCGAAGATACACGACGGCGGCCACCCCATTGGCGGACATAATCACTTCTAATATTGAGAGGTTTATTACCTTATGTAAATATTAAAGTAGAGATAACTGTGTATTTTAATATCAAGAGAAAAATGCCTTGATTATAACGTATGTGTCAGAATCCTACCGGCAATGAATTGTCAGCCATTCAAAGTGAATTTTGTTTTTCTACGTGGTCGTTCCACAAAATTAAGCTCATGTGGTAAAGCGAAAGATTTCAATATTTAATGGGCATGCCATTCTGTTTTATTGATAACTGCAAACAAGATTTGCGCTTCAAAAATCGCCAATGGCATTCAGGCATTGATTTAGGATGGGGGTCGCTGGTGTGGGCGCGAAGTTGATAGAGAGCGTTGACATTTAAGCGTTGTTCATAAGTCAATTGGCAAGTTCCGTGTTACTTCTTTATTCATATTCTTAATGTTTATCTTAGGGGGAAGATGTTTTGCATCACATTACTACGAAAGGTCGCGAGCAATGGAATGGATTGCCGTGCCCCTGATGTTTTCCTTAGGAGAATATTTTATTTATTTCCTTAACGTTACGTCTCACCCCCTCCCCCTGACAATTTTTGGCACCCACCCCTCCTCTTCCCCCACCACTCCCCCTTTGCGGCGTTTCTATGGCAACGACACTCCGCCCTGTCGCCCACGGCAACCCAAGCATGTATCACACGAGCAGCTAGAAAATCCACGGGGGTTCTCGCATTCCACCTCTCCAAGGAGACCCGAACCCCCCCTAATTAGGCGCCCCCTCAATCCCCCTCTCCCACGAAACAACTGTCACGTGCAAACCTGCGAAACGCGTGCGATCTTATCCGAAGTAGGCTCAAGGACCGTTCTTTTATTCTTCCTGCCTCTAATATCCACTCTCCACATATCCTCCCTATGTGGGTGAAATTCTCTTTCGAGGATAATTGCAGGAGCCATCTGACCGATAAGATTATAAATAGCTCCTATTTATTGGAAAAAAGCTAGGTACTACACTCCCTTGATGGTGTCGAAAGCAACCTAGGGTTTGCTGTTCTCAATGTGTAAAATGCTCACTCCTTTTCTTTCCTGCATTTGTGCAAGTGGAGGAGATATTTCTTTCATTATTTATTCTTTGGTGTATATTTTATTAAATAAGACTGGATAACTAATATGTGTCCTTAGTGATTGTTAAAAAATCTTATATTTGTTCATTTCGAGTATTTTGAAGGCTCGTAATGTTTTTCAATGAATCACACCGTTATTTAAAGTCCTGGAAAGCGTGAAAGTATTGCCCTGAATGTGTTTATTTCGTCTATTTTTCTTTTTCTTACTTATCGTCATTTTTTTTACTACGGATCGGTGTTCGTTTCTGCAAATAATTATTATTAGTGGCGATCCAAATCGCATGGATTTGGACGATGAATATTTACAGTTACCATAAATTGAACATCTGATCGTGAGCTATTGTCCATTGATCCATTCTCAGTGGAAACTCAGTTGAATGCGAAGAATTCCTCGCCATGCTTTTTCGTATCTTGTATTCCGAAAGCTGTCCGTGTTGCGTTACGATAAACTGCAAACCTGACAAATCTGGCCCCGGGAAACTTCCTCAATATTCTTTCAGCATTTGCCTTCATTGATAAACACAGCATGCCTCATCGGGGCAACCTTTCCTTGTTCTCCCCATCCCTCCCCCTCCTTTCCCATGAGCCCACGCCTCTCCCTCTCCACCCCCTTCGCCTCCAGCTGCCAAATACTTCCTTGACTCATCCCGCTCTGTGGAATCCCCGCCTCACTCCCACACTCCCTCTTGTCCTTCCCCGCGACCTCCAGCAGAACGGATGCTCTGTGGCCACAGCCGAACTCATTGCACAGGAATCCACGTCCTGTTTTCCTCTGTGGCGATTCAGGGAACCGCTCGTGCTTATACCTGCCCGTCTCTGTATAAGGGTCCCCTTGGCCCGACTCGCAGGCGGAATTTCCACTGAAAATCCCACCAGTCGGATCTTTTGAGAAACTATGAATGAGATGTCTTCAATGGCGCACCGTCAAGTGATTTCAGCTCGTGCTTAACGAAAATAGGGTGCTCATAATACTACGGTCGTTCCCTTAGCGCGGTTTTACGAATTTTAAGGGACTAACGAGAACTCAAGTGACCATCTTTGCTCGACTGCAGGGCATGAAAACTGATCTTACGCGGTTGAATTCACTCACATACTAGAATGCATCCCAGGAAGCAGTATTTTTAAATTTCAATTTTGAAGATTTCATAGTATTTCTTTCCGTGAAATTGAAGCATGAATTTAAATTGCTATTCCAGAAATGACTTCAAAAGTGACATAAACTTTATATGCGTAATTGAGCTTAATATGCAATCCTATCTTTTATAGTTTTGGCCTGATAAAGATGCTTTGGATTTATAATGAATATGCAATGCAAAGTTTTTCTAATTATGTGGTAATAGCACGAGATATATTCATTAAATAGTTACCAATACTCGTAATTAGTGATTTGCTTACCTCATGATCGGCAGACTTTCCGAAGAAAAATATTTCCACGTGTAAGGGAAAGTTTTAAAATGACAAATATGATACGAGCAAACTTAATATCTAATAAATCCTTTCTATGATGTTTATATGCGTTGAATTTACATGTTAAACCCAACGTTCCAGTTTTATTTCGATTGATATTGCGTAGTTGCTGCAGGCCTGTAGCAAATTTGACATCGGAACTGAAAGAAGTGTGCATCATCATACGTTCAATTGTCAGTATCTCTCTCTTAAAATCAATCCGAATTATGTTATGTCCGAGTAATGAAAGTCCGAGTAATGAAAGTAATGAATTCGCATCGCATGCCCAATTAGTTTTTGTGCTCTCGAGTGTGTGACCCTGAGATCTCCGCTGAAGTTCGTCATGATCGTTGGCCGCTGAGGTGGAAGAAATCCTTGGACGGACGCGCGACCTTGCCACTCGAATTGCGACCGCCGCATCTTGCATGTGTATCTGCCGCCCCCAAAATGTAGCCCTTTCAAACGCATCACGTGCTGACCCGTCTGTCTCATCGCCATCTCTCAAAGCGATGACCTTCTGTTGTTCACTCGTCATGAAATGTTACGTGCAGAACTTGTTTTCGTGACCAACACTAATCTAGCATTTCATTACGAAAAATCAGTCTTAGTTTTTTTCCTAAATGTCTTCGGTATGCTGTTGGTCATTTGGGAATGGTAAATAATTTCTTAAGCGTGATGAAATTGTTATCACCTTTTTATCGTTTTAAGAGGAGTGAGGATCTTATACTCTATGTTTAAAAGTATCATCTGAATAATTATGGACAAAAATATATCAGTTTCATGGAAAAGCGCCGCCATCAATATACCTCTCCAAAACGTATTATAAATAATATAATGATATATCTATGTATTAGATAAAAATTTTAATGCATTGACTACTAATAGATACTTTAGTATCAACATTTTAAGTAGATCAGTAAAATCTCATTGATCTTTGTTGTCTATGTATAATAATCTATTGATTGAACCGTAAAAATGGAACTAGAATTGAATAGCGCCATCACAAAGGGTCATTCTTACACATGCAGGTCTTTATTTCGAGAACTATTGTGATTCTCATTGCGCAGAGAATCGAGATAGGAGCAGAATAAGAATTTCTAACGGAATAGTCCCTTCTGAGAGAAGGTGATATTCGCATACGCACACGAGTCGAGGGAGTGGACCATGCCTTGGGTCTGTTTGGATGAATTGGCACTTGCATTCACTTGCTCTGTGGTCTTTCGCGCCATTAACATTCCACGTCCTTTGAATTCTTCCTCCGCATCGGGGGTTTTTCAATCTGAGTAATAAGGAACACAGTTGCCATGGGATATCGTCAAAGTAAAAAAAAAATATTTCGGAGAATATTATTGGAAACTTGCCTGAGCTGCTCATTGCGTGGGTTTGGTTGGCAAAAGTTTCCCCAAAATGATCGTGACGAGTTACTAAACGTCGTATTCCAGGGAAAGAAATGACTTCATTTGACATTCCTCCGGTGTACATTCCTCTGGAGCATTCTGCTGCCAAAAGTGACGAACACATTGGAAATTTTAATTCACCGCATGCCGTACTAGGTGTTGAGATGCACAAGAATAGATTTGAAAAACTTATAGCCTCTGAGATTTCGAATAATATATAGGAAATAATTGATATTCCCTCTCCAATTTCTGTTGGATATTCATTGTCATCTGTTCGAATGGTGTGAGGCGTAGCGACACATTGGGAATTTTTTCACCGCTAATTTGAAAACTTGACCGTTGCATTCCTCGGTTTCTCTAAGAATAGTGGAATTAAATTATTTTAAAACTGATAATATGGTCACAGTGGCTGCTTTATTTATGCATGTTTGGGATTCCAAATTTGTTGCAAAGAAAGGGGTACGTTTTTTTTTCTTCCGATCGACCAATCAATATTCCCACCCTCTTTGGATTCTCTAGAGTCCCTAAAACATCCGTAAACGATTGGCCAAGATGTATTTTCAAGAAACATTCCTCTCTCATGAGATCTTCATAAAATTGTTTTCTTCCCACTCAAACATCCTCGGTTTCGTTTTTTTAATCGGCCCCCCCTTGAACGCTATGATCTCAATGGGCGGCGTGGGCGGCGGACACTATGAAGGGAATAATTTTCGCCGCGGAAGGACCTTTCCGTCGCCATCCCTCCGCCCACGTCCCGTCGCCATCGCTCATTCTCGCGCAAATTCAATTCGGAAGCAATGGGATACTGAACCCGTTAATGTCACGGTGGAATTTGAAGAGTTTAAGCCACGAAAAATCGTTGGTGGAACTTTCGGAATAAAAGTCATTGACATATGAGGGCAGGGATTATGACTCGCAAAGGCTAAACTTGCGACAATTTCTCAGCTAACCATCTATTTATGTGGGCATACTCTCAACGCTACCTTTGCATCGGTGTAAGATGTTTCCTTTGCCCTGTGTGATCATCGCTGATTTAATTATCCTTATACTTAGTTATTACCTTGAGTTTGAACGATAATTTACTTATATCATCAGAACTGGCAGTATAGAAGTAATAATATGTATTGATTAAACGATTGAGTTAATTTTGTTGTTGATTTGTTACGTGTTCATTGGGAATTATTAATTATATTTGATATTTATAACTTAAATTAAACTTTTATTGTTTAAATGCCACCGCTGTCTGATTGAAGATTGCATGATTTTTGAAAACTTCTAAACTAATAACTAGTTTAGGCTAACTAACGAGTCATAGATGGTTGTTTTATAAATTCATCTTATTCATTAAATTTTGTAATTTATTTTATTTTTTAATACAAAGATCTCAAAATTATTCAAAGGCGTACGAATTTTTAAGTTAATGATAGAAAACTTAGGCCTAGATTAACGTATTGTATTGCTAATCCTTCCAGTAGCGAGTTAAAACATACATCATGAAGCTAATCACTATCTACAATCTCTCTCATACTCCTGTTGTTACATTTTCATTACCGAATTTTTCCCAAATTCTAATTCTTTTTTGAATAATGTTCTCACTCTCAGTTGGTGCTCGAATGGAATGCTTAAATGACATTATTTCATTCACTGCCGCGGCTCTCTAAAAAGCCTTTTTGTTCGTTCCCAGCAATCTCTCGCCTCCGGCAATCAATTAGCGCTAATGGATTTAGACTGGCTGCCACGGAAAGGTCATGCGTGAGAGGTTAATACCCTAAAAGTCACGTAATAAATAAAATGTAATAACTACTCCAGCTTCATATACTAAATACATGAACATACTCGACTCCCTTAATTTTTAATGCATTTATGACCTTAGATACTCTTTGCTAAAATATTTACCTGAGCAGTAGGCAATCGAAAGCTAGTCATTTATAGGAGGAAATAATTATGTTTTCAATATCTAATTTTAAGAAAATATTGTTATATTGCAAGATAAAAGATTCCGTTTTGCGATAATCATCAAAATAAAAAAAAACATATACCGTGGAAAAAAATATGCGTGAAAAGTGAAAAGTAAGTAAATAGTGTAATAAGAATTAAACGAACGGTTAAAAAGTTATATTTAGGATAGAATACTTCTAAATTCCGTATTTCGTTCCCACATTAGAAGAGGTTATGTAAAATTGATGCATTGATTTTATTTTGCCTCCTCCAATTAACGCCCTCTGAATTATAAAATATCAACTGTTTTGAGGGACTAATGCTTTAAACACTATGGTAATTTTAATAATACTGAGCTGAATTTTTGCTGGGCATCGAATCATGTCTGTCACTCACACGTCTCTGAGAAACAGACTTTATAGTGCCGTGCTATTGGAATTTTATTTTACCCAATCCAATCTGTCATTCGTTATGAATTGAGTGCTTGTAAATTGTAGGAGGAAGTTTTGCTGGAGGAAAATGATATTCTCTGTCACCGTATCTTCCTCGCAAGTGTGCAACCTAAAAAGTACGCGCTCTAATGTTTCCAAAAATTCACGTTCTATTGATTACCGCGCTGACTCGACCAATGGGTTTCTGTGTTTACATATTGCGTGGCAACCCATGTTTACAGGCAGAGGCTCAACCAATCACAAGCAAGGGATCCTTTCCTCCAATAAGGTGATGGTAGACAGATGGTTTGTCTGTTTGGATTTGTATGAGGAAGCAAGTTTTAACTCTCCATGAATTCACGATCTGAAATAAAATATTACAGTTTTTTTTTCGTTTCCGAAGGAACAAGGGATCCATTCCTTTAACAATTAGTGTTTTATTCAAAGCCTATCTTGAAAGTGATGAAAATCTGATGACTATGAGTGCATGTTAGTCTTGAAAGTCTTGTATTCATCTTTAATTTAGGAATATCTATTAATTTACCGCGTTAACTTCAACTATATAGTAGAATTCAAAATCGTGTTCAGTAATTCTTATGTATCAAATATAAATTTTATTTTAAAATTTGTTTCCAGGGTTAAATGCTGACATTTTCTTATTTAATTATTAGTCACATTTACAATTGAACTATATGTCCCAGTGTTTATGGTAGGAAAAGGAACTGAATACCGATTGGTTTTAACTGCGCAGTTGGCAATGCCCTTGGCCCTGGGCGTCTTTTAGGGTATCTGGAAAAGTAATTTACGGCATCATTTTGATTGCGCAATTAAATATCAGTCATCACAACCCTATTAACCTCATTATCGGTTTCCATCTTGGAGATTTGAATCCCCAGCAATCCAGTCAGCGTATAATGAGTTTCTTTTCAACCCCCCCCCCTTCACCCCCCTAAAGAGTCTGTTTACACGTCCCCCTCCATTCTCCTTCTCTGCTTTAAACTGCTGCCGATTCCTCTCGGATGACCCGTCCTTTAAAAGCGTGATGATGACATCGGCGCAGAAAACATTCAATCAGTAAACAAGAAAGGATCGCTAAACGATAGCTGTTCGTAGAAACGCGACGCGCAGTAATTTCAGAATGGACAACGAAGAAGGGAGTGATGACAGGTTTAAAGGGTATAAAATTAAGCTTTTTTTTCTTGGAATATAGTATTTTTAACAACATAAATTCAAATAATTAGGATCATGATACTATTATTTATAAACGATAGAGGTTTTTTATGGACTTAACTGAGATAATTACGTAATCAATCGCGTCCAGATTTAAATCCACGTTTTTGGGCATGGCGTGATTCTTAGTGTTATTATAACTCGAAATAAAATTAAATTTAGCTAAAATAACATAATAATCAGTGTTATGAGAAAAAAAAGTGAATTGGGTGGAAAGGCTTGCAAGTTTTTCTTTGGAATCGCATTCCTTTCCTTGGCATCGGGCTATTACTTTCACCTCTGTGAAAGAACTTCAAGCTGACCAACATACCATCTTTTCTTGGAAGTTAATTATAATTACAAATTGCTATCTATGATGTTTTTTGCTGCAACGATTTCGCAAAAATAATACTTTGACCATTTATCACCAAGTAGAGATCAACGGGCTTTGCCACATTCTGATTTCGCATTGAGCTCATCGTATAAGGTTATTTTGGAGGACTTATTATGCAGGTTCAAATAAAATGTTTTGACGCCAAGCATTAAGACAATATTAGGGTATGCTGGTGAAGTTCTCGGCGTATATTAGTCACGGAAAACATCATATTGGATGCAGATATACGAATGAAATTTATTTTATTTCGAAGCGTACCGTCCATCGTTACTGCGTCTTATTCTCTAGTTGATATCCCTTAGTTTCTCTCGAGAGTAGTCGCAGCGAGCGATGACGAAGCCTTTTAATTTTCCCCTTCCCGCCGACGGGCCTAAAAGAATTATCTAGCCATAAAAATCCTGCTACCTTCCAAGCTTAGTACTCAGAGAGACATCGCATGGTTACGTGGCAACCCGAGTCGTTATCTGAGGAAACTGCTCTATCCCAGCACTCGAGGCCTGCGCTATGGATTTACGACAATATTAAAAAAAAGAGCGTGTCACGTTACTCTTATCTCTCTTCAGATGTTTTACCGATGCACAGAGGTGGGAAGATAGGAAAAAAAATCGTTGTCCCAGTTTTGAAGAGCAGAGGGAATCCCCGAGACCCAATTCTTTGTGGCCATTATGTGTTGCAGCTGTTTCGCGAATCAACTACTTTTGTTCCTACGACCATTACAGATCGAATTTCAAGACTCAATTCCGATCAACAGCTACGATTTCAAATGCTGACCTTCAGTCTATATTGGCTATGGATCTAACGAATGTTTTAGGAGCCCCGTAGCCTCTTTGAAATCCATTTAATTTCGATGGTTTCCAGTATAAAGTTAGGCAACTAATGGATTAAATATACTGGGAATTTAGCTCTTGGATTGGGAACATTTCTTCCGGGAAATGTTTTCTTTGATAAACCGCTATTTAAAATGGCAACTGAGATTTAATTCTGGCGGTGGCATTTAGAATCGTGTGTCATGATTTCGCTTACCCGATTACAGGATTTTTGAAGAATTTGCATGAAGATTAAGGAATAGGAAATCACAAATCGCGTTGATGATTGACACATTTCTTATTCAAAAAGTTGAAAAGGAATCGTGATATTATGTGCATACGTTGAGTTATCCTCTGTCAATCTAACCGAAAAATAGTGAATTGTTTGAATTTATTTCAGTGACACTTAAGGCTATCGTGATCTGTAAATGATTTTATCCCTAATCCTAAGAATTTCGATTTATTAAAAAAAGGACTTATTACCTTTTCAATAGTTGAATTTTATGACATTATCTAATGGTTTTTATCATCTGCATTAGAAAAAGTCATGCTTTTGTTCTCGATGTAGAATTTCACGTTTTGTGCCGAAGTGAATGAGATCGTAAATTAGAATCGTAGAATAAGTATACTCAAATTGTTATGCAAAAGTAAAAATCATTTGTTCCCCAGTGACGTCCTTGGCTTAGATTTTTGAGCGCCTATATTCGTCACGAGCCGCTCCATTTTTTTGAATCTAGGGAGCGTAGGTGAAGCCACACACTGTTTACGCGAGGAAGAGTTGGTGGATATCTGGTATCCGCACATCACGAAGATGATGAGTCGTAATTAAAGCGTATCTGCCACGGTGAAACCGGTCTCGCGACTGGGATTTGGGTCGCCAAGGACGGAGAACACGCCGGGAGGAATTTAGGACGCGCGCACTCAAAGAGTAGTCGCTGTTTGCAATGACGGCGGAAATGTTGGTCGTGAGAATGTATCAATGAAATGCAGATATTTCACTGCCGCAGCGAGTATTTTTTCACCTTAATTACCAACGAAAGCAGTTCAATAAGGCCTTCACAAAGGGGTTTCAGCAATTAGCAATCACACATTTCCATTCCCTGGATAGGGGAAAACTAATCAGGCGGAACTCGAACCCGCGACTCTCGATATGGAAGGCTAGGAGTTATCCGCGCCGTCACCGAGACCGGAAAATGCTACTAATGCACGGAAACTCAATTCATTGACCTTTATCACTGGAAATCCCATGCGATAGCTACCTCACTGCGGCGATAGATAACGAGCTAGACTTAATCTAGTGAGAAGAAGATAGATTGCCCGGATTTATTGCTGAGAAGCTGAAGCGTGGAAATGAAATTAAGGTGAAGCGTAACACTCCTCCCTAAGCCCAAATACAGGTGTAATTTCTCATGAATAACTTACACATATCAGTATTTTATTACGGAGGCTCCCACGGTTAGTTAATTGGTGATTGTTTTTCGGGTTCATTCCGCGTTGACTCATATTTTGCGGACAAAAAAAACAAAATTTGAGTCCAAAAATATGAGTCAACGCGGAATGAACCCGAAAAAGAATCACCATATCAGTATTTTAGCAAAAACTATAATAATAATCAATAAAACTTGCCCACGAGCAAAAGGAATGCACGAATGATTGAAGGTAGAGACACGAGTGAGGATAGGGACACAGTATGGCAGGTCTAATCTAGTTTCCTTGTATCAAATCCTTATCTTTTAATGACTATTAATAACAATGGTTAATTTATCACTTCCCTAGCAATATCGTGCTTCAGTTTACATGGCATTTAAAATTTCAAGTTGTAGTTATTTGCTATCACTAAAAAGTAAGTGGCCTCGTATAAACCTGAATCCAAAGCGGAAGTGAAATAGTACGCCACCACATTTAAATGGTATTTCTCACGATACTGTAAAACAGTATTACGAAAAAAATGCAATTAGAAATGAGGTAATAGTGCCGAAATTCGTTCCCGTCCTTAGCAATTCTCTAAAACTCTCCGTGTAGATATGGCTGCCGTATGAGATGTTTGCTCCTTATTTGTTGGAGGCAAGACAACACTTTTCTCTTTAAGAGAAAAGTAGTCCGATGAGGACCAAGGGACCCACGACAAAGAATAGGGACATGCGTGGGTACGTTGCTAAGGGATACGGTGGATTCTGGATGAATAATTGAGGTCGGCACGTGGATTAGGAAGGACTGTGATGGGAAGATATGATGAAGATGCTGTTGGACAGTGAACAAGAGATATCCCATTTTTCACGAGCAAACGCCAAGCTACCGGAATCGAATTTAAACGGCGAGCGATTTCTATTTGTCATTATTCCGTGACACAATGCGTGAAAAAATGTGATCAATAGGCCATTAGGCCTTGCTTGAAATCGATGTGAAGCCATAAAAGCATAAGGATCCAGCCCCTAACCTTAAAGAGATATTGCCAAACCATACAGGAGGCCTACGTTTGTAAGAATTTGAAGCGTATTTTATCTACGTTTGCTATGTTATCTCCCTGAGTGAATACCTTCAGAGCTCTATCTTTGGCAGAAATTTTACTTTTTACGTTTAAAGCCATTTTAATTCGCTGTCTAAAAAGAATTGGTGTATTAGAACTTCAATGACCTGCGGCTAATTTTTACAATATTGCTTTTATTGTTTTTTATTCTAATTTTTTTATAATAACGCTCAAAGGTTGTGCACAATCGATTAGAATTTAAATTATATTTTTCCAACTTTATTTCACTCTTAAATGTTTAATTAAAATGTCCTCATAGCATCCAATTCTCAATAATTTTTCCGAAGACATTTTTTATATAACCAGGCTCTAAATTTCATTAGAGGTTGAATTAAGCAGAAAATATGGCATTCTGTTACTTAACTATACATTTCCAAATCTCATTAGGGATGCCATTAGGAAATTCCTTCTCACGAGCTACCTCTCCGCCAACTGCAGGCAAAATCCTTGCTAATGGGAAGCCTTCTCATCAGAAGAGTATGATTTGAAGAATCTTATCCCTGGCATGCTTCATTACTACCCCTGTCTCTTCCTCCCTCGTCTGGCTGCCAGTGGGTTAGCAGGCCACGGGGACATCCGAGACGTGACCAAGGGGTGGGGAAGGGGAGCAGGAGGGGTTGTATTGCATGGCATCCCTGTTCTTAACTTCTGGCTACAGGAGGAGTAAATCGATCGCTTCATTTCTTTCCCATCTCCCTTATTGTGGCAAGAGAATCATGTTTCAGCGCCCACAAGAGAGGCTGGAAATGAGGGGAAAATGCCAAAGATTATGAAAAATGTTGGTTTCCACGAAAGAAAGAAGAAGCGCGAATCTCATGTGATTAGAAAAATGTAAGAATTTAACTAATGATACACATTTATTTTTGTATTTTTTCTATCTTGAAGGATAGGTATTTGCTGGAATAAAAATACTTTTCTCATAAAATCTAGCCCGATACAATATTTATTTGAACATCATTGGAAGAAAAATCGAAATCAATCTACAATATACCATTAATAATAACATATAAATGTGATTTGCTTACTATGGGTTGCAAAATAATTAAGAATAAAGTCTTTTTCTTTAACAACCAAATCAAATGACCGATTTTGCTATCGAGAAAAGCGCGTATCCTCCAGAATGAGGTTGTAGTAATCTTGGCGCGGGCAGAATTTTGGAGAAATTTCTGCGAAGAGGCAATAAATAAGGAAATCTACCGGATTCCTTCTCGCAAGAAATAATTCAAGATGCACCTCTCCTTTCATTACCCAAACAAGCTCGAAAATAGCTGAAGTGCCCTGGCTGGAGGTTTGGTTTTGACGGGAACATGACATAGTGCACTGGATTTCCCGAAAAGCTCTGCCTTCCATGGAAGAGATAACTCATAAACATCCGAAGCTATGGACCGGATGGGAGAGTTCTTCTCCAGAAGTTACATGAGGTAGGGTAGGCTAAGGCACTCGAATATTTTCAGCTAAAGTAAAGATATACAACGTCCTTACTACTTACATTTTTTTCTTTTTTAAATGCTCTGTTGTAATTGAGAACGTTAGATAATCCTAATTTAAAAATCGTGTCCTCCCTCGCTCAAAAGAGGCGTTTTCACTTCCAAGGATGAAATAACCGCTGAAATGGCATTGGGTCTCTCAGGTAAATATCCTTGTTCCAGAAACTCTTGGAAATATTTGGGTTCGCTTAGGCCCAAGGGCTTCGGAGCCAAACATCCGGCAATGATTTACTTTACAGATGACCTTTGAAAGGATTATACAGATTATAATGGTGTTAATTTGATATTGCCAAATGTGAACCATCGAGTTCATACATTTCGTAATGAGAATTATAATACCTCCTTTGCTTTATGTAACACAAGGCTCTACGCAAAAAACGAGTCATCTACATTTGGTGTATAATATTTTAAAGTAGAAGTAAACGAGTAGGAATGCTAATCGGCAAGGAAATTTAAAATGCTATTAAGCTAAATTGGAGTCCTTACTACATGCATAACTTTTTTTTCACAAGGTAGGTAAAAGGAAGTTTGCGCTGAGGTATACGTTCCAAAATAAACGCCATCAAGATACCTCTTCAAGAAAAGAAGTGCAAATGTCGGCCTTCTCTCTACAAGCACACTTTTGGAGTTTCCTATTGTTTTTTGAAGACCTCGAGTAATCTTTGGAGAGGCGAGGGTTGTGATCTCGTTCGAATTAAGCGTTCATATCGCTGAGTGCACTTGAGTATCCATGTATCCATCTGGGAGCAGGTATTGGAATCAAAGCACCGTCTCTCCCGTTGACCCTGAGACGTAATTACTTTGTGCGCAGGGCTTTGAAAAGTTTCGCTGTTTTTAACTCGAACCTTTACACTCACTCTGGTTCTTTATATATAGGAGTAATGATTTAATGCGCTTTCAATGAAGGGATTACGCACGGCTTGCAATTTTTAGCCCGTGGGCCTCACCTTGACCTCTGCTGGCGTCCCTGCACTTGCGAAAAAGTCCTCATCACTCTCCAGCCTCCCTCGAGCGAGTTGTGGGTCGGAAAGTGATAACTCGCGTCGCTTCGGCAACCCAACGAAAGAACTCAAAGGGGAAAATCTATCACCCTTGTTTATTATTTTGGAGGCATCGTGGGCAAGGGTGAGCCCTTTGGTCTCTTCAAGGTCGGGCGCTTAGTACGCGACCGCAGAGCGGAAACGTTCGATTATTCATCGGCGCATACGTAGTCACAATAACGTAACTGGCTCACTCAGTCTCCCCCCACCCACCTCCGAATTTCGAATCATTTCGATCTCCTCTCCGCCCATCTCGATGTCTCCAACCAAATCTCCTCTCCAGCTTCCTCCCTCCGCCTCCACTATTTTAAAAACTCTCTCTCTCTCTCGGGACCTTGGGACCATTCTGGCCTTCAAAGCCCCCTTCCCGCCTCCATCTTCCCGACTTCAAGGAATCGAAAAGTGTAAACTTTCATTTTGTCAACTTGGGAACCGCTTAGCTCTCCCTTTGTGGGACCGATCACTCCGGGTTGAGCGGTATGATTTCCTGACGTTCTCACATCTTTTTTTTTTCAATTTGCGCTCTCTTCTTGAAAATACCTCAACTATGAACATGATCAAGGGCACCTTGAAAATCGCGCTCCTTGCTGAAACTGTGGCGGGTGCGGTTGAGATGTTGTGTGGAAAGATTTATTGTATTATTAGTTTTGATACGTATATATGTTTGCTATCCAAGTATCACCTGGAAGACAAGTTAATAATGGCGTTGTAGAAATCCACTCGATTTGTGGATGTCATCATCCCTTATTATTAAGAAGCTGGTGTTAAATGCTCTCACGTACACCTCACTATGCTAGTCTCTTATACGGCCGTATTTTTGTTTCTTTCATAGAGGAACACCTGTTCTTCGTTATCTCTGGAGCACAATTGCTTCCGTGACACACATCAGCGAAAGGATCCAAACTCATAGTAATTATAACTGCATCACTGAACCTCTCCTCTGAACATCCTCTCGTGGTGTTCATCCTCAGCAGAAATATGTATTATGAAGAGTTGGAATGAATTCTAGTGCCAGGCTCCTGGGAAACTCCGTAAAGTTTAATTTTAAAATCTAATGGTAATTTAAGTTATGAAAATGAATACTAAAAAATCTGAATTGAGGCAATAGATCTCTATGCTTAAGATCACAGTAAAAAGGAAATATTGACACCAAAACTCTCGTATATACTCTTTTCACTTCATACACATTTTCTGAATCATAGGGAAATCATTGAACATGTGGTAAATATGGCATTCTTTCGATTAACCTTCTAGAGCCTTCTAGTAATTATTTCTATGTTACTAGTTTTCTTTGTGTCGTGAAGAGCTATACGTTAGTAGTGTCTTCTAATAAACCTTTTATAGAAGTAAAGTATAATTGTACTCACCAGTCTTAGATCTGTACTCCCCGATGAATCGCCTTGTGAGGTACCGCACTGTTAGCGCTGTGTAAAAGAAAGCGATTGTTAATACAATGTTATTTATGATATTTGGTAAATAAATATTATTAATAACATCATTAAAAGTGTTATCGACTCCATTTCGCTTACCGGATTTCCCCACGTTGACCTTCCCAAGCACAGCGATGCGAACCTTGGCAAGGTCGGCTTGCTGAGATGCGGTTGTGTTCTTCATTTTAGAGAATGAACTTGAAACTGCTCTTACTGATGACCTGTTTGGGAGAGTCCAAAAAAAGCATTTTCTTTGTAGTTCAATGTAGTAGTGTAAAGAGTAGCGAAAATAATTCACTAATAACTCGCTTAATTTTTATGAGCGAATCCAATTATGATCTATCATTAAATAGCCCTCATGCCTCATATGAATTGAAGCTAATTGAGTGAGGATTCTTAATGAATTCACATTATTCCTTTGATATTTCATCATCATAACAAAACACATAACTGCAGACACTTCAGTATGATTATCTCATCATAGTGAAAATAGCCTATTTTTAAATCCCTTTATGGTGTAAATTTTTTGAAAATATTGTGTGTATTAAAGTATTGTGTTTCGTATAGATGTATTTTTTTGATCTAATGAAGATACTTTTACTTTATGAAAATGGCACCACATTTTCTTTGCATAATTTACGCTAATTACTTGAATAATAAGGCATAAATGGAAAATTTGAAGGCTTACGTGAGTGGTCTTCTCGTTTTCAGGGGAATTTTCGATATTACAAGTCTCGTTTCTATTTTCCCTGCTTTTCGCCTGTTTGCGCCGCACGGAATAGTGACGTTCAAATGTTTCCCTGCGTCCTTAAACCCGCGATGCCCCTCTCCATCTGTCGCCCTACCCCTTTGGCCCTCTTATAATTAGAATTCTCCGTCCCTCCCGCCCTCCGCATTCCATTCCGTCCTCAGCTTTTTCTCTTTACAATATCGACGCTAAAATATCGGGCGCAGACTGTCCCCAGGGCGGTTCCGAGAGAAAGTGTGAAGGAGAGAAGAAATTATCTCCTCTTCGCCTGCGGTATTTCGCGCGCGCTGCGCATAAATTTTCGCGTTGCGGATGTGCTGAAAAGAGATGAAGATCGGGAAACGCCGAGCAGTCGTCTTCTTTTTCTATTTCGCACCCCTCTCTGCATTGTCAAGGCCGCAGAGGTTTTGATGGCCGTCGCGTATTATGAGCCAATTTATTTATTGGTTTCGCACCAAGTTCTGGGACATTCTGCGAGTTTAACACATTTATTTTTGTCCTCGCCGTTCATCAAATTTAATTGGTCGGGTTGAAATGAAACGGATGACGTTTATCATTCGTCATTTTTACATTAATTTTTTTCTAAGGTGTGTTTCTATGTTACAGCATCATTTTTTTATTTCTATATTTACTATTTATTTTTATTCACTTTTTATCGGGTATTTTATGCTTAAACTGATCTGGATATCAAAGAAAACAGTATTTTAAGACAACGTATGAGCAAATACGATTTTCATAGCATAAAATGCGCTCGTTTTCCACTTTTTACTTTCTCGTTCAGTATATACTTTCGTGCCAACTTGTGTTCGCCAGTAATAACACCCTTTCTTTAATCAGTATTTATTACATCTCTGTTTTTGAAACCCATGGCATGAAAGACGATGCATGAATCACGACCGAGGCGCAAGAGAATTGACCGAGACCGAGGCAAAGGAAATTGAGGAAGGTATTTTCCGTGCGCTTGTGTCCTGGGATCGATTCCAGGTTCATCCAAGTCCTATTTACTTCCTCGCTGGCGTCCGCGTTGAAGTCGCCGCTCCAAAAAAAGAACACTCATGTTCGGGGCGCCACCTCTGCCTACTTTCACGTCTTCCCTTCCCCTTGCTTCCTGCTTGCGGGGCGAACCATAAACATGACCAGTGGCGGCACCAACCGGCATCCTACGCACTCAGCTTCTTTATAAACCCCTTACGTCCGCGCTCTTTCTCCTCAGGGCAGCAAGCACTCGTACATCTTGATTTGCGTGAACGCAATACAGTGCGGATGGCGCTTCGTGCGCACGGGGAAAAGCAATATTTTCTTACCCCTCTCTCTCTTTTCCTATAGCGGAAATGTGGACACGATTTGTGGTGTATGCCTCTTCCCAGCGCTGAATGTTGGGCAAGAGCTCTGAATGAACGTACCTCGGGAATCTGAATTCTAATTCGCGTGGTGATTTTTCTTCGCCCCATTCATATCACGCCAAACCTCGCGATGTCCATTAATTAATTTCCCGAAATATTCTTCTTCTCCCAATTGTCCGTTATATTGGAAACCTAGTTTCTCATTCCGCCATTTTCGACAGTTAACTACAGTTACCTAGAATTTTTTTCTGTTTTTCTCTCCAAACGCATTCTTTAGATGAATTTCAGGAATTCATAATTTATGCTCGTTACGACTCAAATGATTTTCCTTTTTCTCATTATAGCAGATTAAAGTAGAATTTGGTGAATAAGCGTTCATTGATAACTAGGATATTTTATCATTTATGTCTGTCAACCATTCACCGTCTTGAAGCAATTCCCTCTCTCCCTGAAATTCCTTCATTAATTATTTACTCTCACTATTAGTCTAAGTGCTAAGTTAATTAACCATTTGATTTAATAGTGTCATTATCATTATACATCCCATTAGGAATGCTTGAGTCGGGCTTGAAGTAAATCGTTCGTAATTTATGCCCTCAAATAGAAATGCCTTCCTATGAAATCTTCGCGCATCAATTTATTGCCCAATCGACGTATGCGTAAAAAGTATGCATTTCGAAAGCGCCATCTTGAGATTTATCATTACAATCATGAGTGTTCTCAAATTTGCCGAATATTCCCTAGTGCTTCGCATGTGCGATCGGCAGATTGAATTACCCTGTTGGCGTAGATAAACATATGGAATGGCTCTCGAAGCGTTGTGGGAGGTAGGATAAGCTGTCGCCCCATTGGCGGGAATGTCTTGCATGGGGTGAGCCGTGTCCTCGAGCTAAGCGAGCGAGGGATCATCTCCGAGGCAGCGTTCTATGTCTCCCTTATCTTTGGAGGCAACGGGTAGGTCGGGGACTTTTCATGAATTCATCGGTCATTCCGCTCAGGGCATGGAGAGTTCGTTTTGCATTCGTTACACGCGCATTCTTACTCATGTGCGTTAATGACCCTATGAGACGTGAAAATGGTTATTCCAGCACTCACGAAACGTCTTCTAATTAACTAATGCACAACTCAATGGAAATGATTGCGTAGCTGCACTACACTAACCCTACTGAGTTATCGCGAATTTGGATTAATCTGTGCGGCAGTCACAAAAAGTAATAATATTTCTATTGAAGCGGCATTGATCCAACGAGGCAAAAAAGAGGTTCATGCTGGAAGAACAGGATTGGCATCGTGAAAAAGTATTGAATCTCGCCTAGTCGTCTTCTGCTTTTCACTCCTCGTTTTCGCATGAGTAATGGTGAATGAATATCTAACATAAATAAATTTAGGCATACATGCATAACTTAAAAATCCTCCCGTCTTATTAATCCTGATCCTGAAAATCAACCTGAAAATTATTCTTAAATTGCTGGATTTGGGGAACAAGAGAATATTTGCACTCATGTTGCACATTTAACTTTCTGCTAGGAAACAAGGAACAGGTCCGCATGATTATTTTGCTGCGCTTTTATTCCGTGAAACCTGTTGCGCGCACAAAATCCTTTGCGATCACTTACGGAAAGAGATACTACGTGCAAAATTTATCGAATTCTCAAAAGGAAGATAGCATACCCCTGAAAAATACTCGTTTATTTTTATATGTGGCGACTTTATATTTCTGATGGAAAAATCCGTAGTCCGATGAAATCTTTGTGAGTGAATCCGTGACCGCTTCGAACGCTTACATTGCCAATGTTGGGGTGTGACGTAGTTTGGTTTTTACGATCGTAGGGGTTGAAACGAAGAGACTGTGACGTGCGGTTTCGAATTTACAATCCCCCCCACTCCCCCAATTCCCTTCCTCTTGACAAAATTAGGAATCGCCGCCGCGTGCACCCTCTCGCCCTGTCCGTGGCATTGCTTCGCAGGCTTAAGGCGACCTTCTCATTCCGTTGGTCGCCTCCTGCCCTCCATAACTAACTCAAAACCCGACCGAAAAAAGAAAAAGACTTCGTGTTCGATTTTAAAGGGGGTAGGGTGGATACTTGGCGTCCAGCCGGGATCCACAACTCTCTTGTTTTATCCCAGCAGCCCCATGCCCACGACATCTTTTCAAGTAATCAAAAAAATTATAACCTTAATTTTTATTACTAAGCAGGCTCACTACCCCAGCGTAAAGCGCTGTCAAAATATCCCGTGTCGTACCTTTGAAGTTGTCTTACTTTTAATTTAAAAAAATTAATTAGAAAAATGCATTCATCTGTCCATTAATTACGAGACATATCTCTTTGTAATGTAGGTGATGAAAATAAGCTTCTTATATTCAGTTGGCAATCTTTAGGCATTTGAGCAAAGAATTAAATCCTTTTTAAACTCCTTAAAATATTTTGTTATTTTTTGATTTACCATGGCTTCATAAATGTTTATATTTACATTATGATGGCTAATTTACAGTTCCAGTGAAATAATATGTATACAAGAAATTTGGACCACGAGATTCATTGCCCCGAAGGTGTTGAGAAATATGTCTGCGATGACTAACATCTGAACTCCGTAAAACCTTCGCAAACAACATTGGGTCAAAGTGAAATAACTTTTCGATTGAACGAGCCTTTACCGTAGGTAGAAATGTCTACGCATAAAATTTAACTCATTTCAAAGCTGAAGTTTCAGAATGTCAGCGGTATATTTCATTCATTTTGTTTCTTTTTTAAATTCTAAATGCGAGAAAGACGCAAATGAGTGGTGATGCTATGAGAAAATTTGGCAGAATATATTCCCTGTAGTATTCACAAATATTTTCGTCACATCCGAATTGGCCTAGCTAAATGTGCAATGTAATTAATTGCAGTAGGTACCTAGTGGGTATATCGTATTCCCTTCCCCGAAAATCATTTTTTTCCTTACTGAGAATGCTGTAAAATATATTCCGTGACGTGATTACTACCAATTTTTATCTTTATTATAAAATATCACAAATTCTGAAATTTCGGAATCTGTTCCACTGGCCTCTTTTTCTTCTCTTTGTGCTATTGCCATTCCTAGTTCCTGCTGTAGGTCAAAATATTATTCGAGGAAGGCGTATCCTCTTTCTCATTGGCCCTCGAAGAAATAAATAAATGTTTTCGCCGAGAGAATGCCACGTGAAAAACATCTTCTGTCTCAGGACAGCAAAATATGAAATTCGGATTCGTAGCGTTCCGTGGACTCGTCCAAATCGGTAGCACGTGTATCACAAGGCGCCCTCGATTCTCTTAATTGTCCTCAACGTCTCAGGGTCATATCCATTCTCCATGACTACGCGATTGAGCAGGTCACGGCGGGGAAATACCACGAAATCACGACACCCGACCGCAGAACATAAGTTGGTAATCGACCGCCGAGAATACATGGGTAGGCTTATTATCCCGATCAAATTAGTGAGTTTATTCGATGAGGTCAATTTCTTGAGGGGGATGTCAATTTCGTCAATGTCGTTTTGATATCTAATAAATTGTTTTTGCATCAAATGTTTCTTAAATTCCCCATTAATTAAAAAATCAAGCTTAAATAGTTACGCTTAATAATTTTTGTGATTTCTTGTGGTATGGTGAGAATCGGCTACGGAGCCATTCATCCAGTTGGAGACCATTTTGATGTCTGGCTTCTCTCGTTCTTTATAGAACCTTTATGGTTATACATTTTTTATTGCAACCCAGCATTATCGGTCGAAATAAGGGAAAATAATTTTTGTACATTTTTCCCTGATGGTTTGTGATTTGAAAGAAAGGTATTTGGGATAGTTTTCAGGGTTATTTTATGACCGATATAAAGCAAAACATTCGAGCTGCTATACAATTCAAATTTAAACACAACTTTCGGAACCACAGGTTGGAATGACATCCACTTAGGCCGTCATAGTTGCTTTTAAATATTGTTCTTGGTTTTTGCAAAGATTTTTTGATTTGTTAAATGGACAACTCTAATGTGATATTCTTCTCAATCAAACGTTTTTGCTGCTAAAATGAGGATCGGAAAATTGAAAGCAATGCCCGAAAATCAGAAAATAAGAACCAATTTTCAAACGCATTTTTTCAAATGAAATATTTACCATGACTATTGGAGAAAAGACTTTTTTCTCTACATTCCAATGGAATTTTTTGTGTGCCTTTCTCGTCTTTTTAATTTGACACTGCCTCGAAAGGAATCTTAATCCTCCACGTCGGGTGTTCGGTGTGGTATTATGCAACACGTCCCTCTGACATGTGATATAAACACTTAGCAGGCGCTTGGGGACTAGCAACGGGCGGCTGCGCACTCGGCTTACAAAACAAGGCTGTCCCACACACCCCCATTCCTCCCCCTTCCTAACTGTCTCGGAAACCCTCAGAAGCGTCCGTGTGTGAGTGGCGCCGTAATTCGAGCCACACCCCAGCCATATCCATGCTTTTCCATCGATGTATACGTTTCTTTATCAGCTCATTTAAGAATTTTTCATATTTCGGCTGCTATAAAAGATGTGATATGAATCTGATGATGGCAACACAGTCTTAGTTTTTTTCACAAAAAATCTGCTTATAATTACAGGATAGTTAAAAGACATAGGATGTTGTTTTCATATTCTCAGACTAGCGTTACATTGAAAAAGGCGAAGTTAATTGAAATGAGGCTGTTCAAACAAGTATTTGCAGGAAAATACTTGACAAAAGAGTTTGCAAGGAAAGATAAACTGTTAATTTCGATTTTTTCTGTAGACAGTTGAGATTTCATATTTTTATTAAAACTGAAATGCATGCAATAGCGGTAATGATTTTGAATTTAGCACATATCCGATTATATAGGACTTAGAAACGGAGAAAATAGGATAGCCGATTATAGCCGATATAGGGTTTTTAGGTAAATTTGTATTCTTACTTAAATAGCTTGTATTTTAGTGTAACCTTATCAATTAATAATAATTTGGGACGGGAGATTTTTTGAAGTCATTACAAGGATTTAGCTTTGCATGCATTAGTAGTATATAAACATTGCATTAATAGTATATACATTTTGTCTCCATTGACACAGACATTCGTTGTATTCCACAAATGCCCTACTTAGCTGAGATGAACCTTTTGGAATGGTGGAAGAAATAATTTCGCAATACCCACGAGGAGAGGAAAAATGATAAACGTGGCATTCTGATAAACAAAGAATGTTTCGGGGCTCCTGAAATGCCGGATCTATTTATGCAACCGGGATAGTGGGGCTTCAAACAAACTATCACGATGGCAGTATCTGGAGCAGTTAGAATGGGCCCGAGAAATCAAGTCTGAACGATTACGAATGCTAGAGAATGGGATGAGCTATGGAGTTGGATGAGTTAAGTGTATCCAAAGTGTTCCGCAACCTCCCCCCCCCCCCCCCCAATGCCATCGCCACTCCACTTTATTTTGTTTCCCTAAATACTTTTTAGTTTACGCGCCCGTTCTGCTGTGAAGTGCCTTGCGCCCCGTGCATCATTGTTACGTAATCGATGAAGGCATGATGAGAGCCATATGAATCAAAGCATTCAAATGTTATATATTCTCGTGAAAATGATATTTTCAAAGTCCCTAATATGTTAGAATCTTTGAAGTTGCTAAACTTTTCAGCGGGACATTGAGGAAAGAAGAGAATTTATTACTAGTTTTAAGGGATTTAAAGTGGGAAAAATGAATGGTACTTATTGGCTTATTCGGTTCCTTACTTCATTGAAACATGAATATTTTATGTTTGGGAGCATTTTTAGCCAACTAGCATCATGGTAAAATCGTGGTATGTAGAAAAATTTGAATACTTATATTTAAATCATAGCTATTAAAAAATATGAAATAAATGGCAGTTTAACTGTTTTAGTTCAACATTGCTCTTTTAAAATAGATGATATTATGTTTAATTTTATCATATTTTATCTTGATCCTTATTTTATCATTTATCAATCAATATTAATTTGTAGGTCGTATCTCTGAGGACCATTGTTTGTTTCAAAAAAGCAGTTTACAAAACGTTGTGTTTTAACATAAAACAGTTTGAATTTTATCCTAGCTCCACTAAATTTTAAATCATTTCTTTTATCTGATAGCATTTGGAATAGCAATAGAAAGTATTAATAAATATGAATGCAGTTGATAAAAATGCTAATGAGTTAGCTTCTCTAATTTCGACTCTTTCTCTAGGGATTACTTTTTATGGAATATTTTGTGGCAACTAATATTTTATTCCGAGGCAAATACATGAAGGTGTTAGAATAAGACTCATCAGTTACAACTTTTGGGTCGTATCGCTGAGGTTTTCATTGTAAACAAATAAAAGTGGACTCATCTTTGCGTGAATTCCGGTTCGAAGGGAAATTTCCAGTTGGAGAGGCGGCTGGAATTAAAAGCAGCGAGTGCATGCATCATGTGTTTGCGCACAAACAACCGCGGCCTGCACGGGGCCCGTGTTTACTCCCAGAGATGCCTTCTCATCTTCTAGAATCCGAGTATTTTTAGCGGAGCTTTCTTAGTTTCCCTCTTGCTTTCCTCCACTGCGAATTTTTAAAGCAATCCGAGATATCTTTTCAAATCGCGAATTCGTTTCAACGGAGCAGATGTCGATTTTTGCGCGTTTGGCGTTCGCTGATTGATCAAAAATTCACTTTCGTTTGAGAATGAGAGCAGATACACATTTGGAACCGTAATGTAGATGACAGTGAGAGACACCAAACCAAACTCATTTGAAAGAGAAAGCGCGGCGAGAGCAAAATTTACACTAATTTTATTTATCCCTGTATATGATACATCTAAATTGGATTGATAAAGATTTTTTAAACTAATAATTCGATAAATATAATTTTTCTGGAGCATTATTTTTTGTCAAGTGTGGTATATGGTTCCGCGAGAGAAGTGGGCCCGTGATTTAATTTTTACAAACACGACGTTTCTAATTCATATGCTCGCATTGAAAATTGAAATATTTCACACTTGAATGATTGATCAGCATTGGAAAGCTAAACAATTAAGATGAAAATAAGGGCTATTTTTGATTGTAAGTTTAATAATTCGTCGATAAAAAAACAAGATACGCTGTGAGGATTGAATTTCATGCTAAATCTAACCTATCAAATTAATTTCTAAGATTGTAGTGATGAATTTAACAACTTAGATACAATATTTTTTAAATCTATTATAAGTTGCTAAGCCATAAATTTAAGATATAAAACAATTGTCGTGGGCTTACTTTAAAGTCGCCTTCTCTTCGGCGTCTGCTCTGAGGGATCTGAGGATACAGCGAAGTTCTCGTCCTCTGCTCCACAAATCGTTGGGTAATTGTTCAGTGAAGACGTCGCCGTATTCTTGCGGCAAGCGCCCTCCCTTCTTTACGCCCGAGGACCGGAAGCAATAACTGCGCCTTTGACGGCGATGACAACTCGGGAGCTGTGGGACCACCGAAGTGGAAAACCAGCGAATCCCGATAACACGAGTGGCTCACTCCAAAAACTGTTCCCTCCTTTCGGCGGGGGAGGGTTGAGGTTCAAATCTTTGGAACTTGCACCACGCGTTATGCCGGTCGAGAAAATCTCAACGCGGGCAACTTCGCTCTTCTTGCACTCCTGGCAGAAATTGTCACAGCACACGCAAAATTCAACACGTCAATTGTTGGAGTGTATTTTTTCTCCAAAAAAGTGTATGCAGTCCAACCTTACGCCGAAAGCAGGTGCGGAAAGCGTCTCAGTGAATTTCACTTCGAGGAAAAAAACAAACAGCTCTTCTCCTCCGAAAAATATATATTTTAGCGAAGAGGCACAAAATGGGCGCACTCACACGCGGAAAATGTCTAGAGCTATACGGAGTATGTCTCGGGAAAATACAAGGATTATCCCTGCAATAGCTCCTTCTTCTCTGCGAATGCACTTGTTGTGTTCTGCTTCTGAGCAGACTTCTCTCTCCTTCTCTCTGTCCGACAGACACGCTGCTACTGCGATCACTTGCGGCTCCCGCTGCTCTTTTTATAAACTCTGGGGCGGTCGCCGTGGCGACGGCGCGGAGTCTCCCCCCTCCCCCGCATGCATTCCACGTAGGGGAAGGGGTGGGGGGTTGTGTGTTTGTCGGGCAGGCGCAGAGCGAGCAGACGAAGCCGCCGCCGATGAAGCGGAGTCCCGCCGGAGACACACACGCGTATCCCGGAGGCGCGTGGGGAAAATTAGTTGCGCAGCTCCGAGGACGACGCCGCTTCGCTCGTGGGGGTCCGCGACTGCAGCCGAAGACTTTCTTTCATAACATTTCCGTAATGTCGGGGGACGGGTTTAATAAGTCGGTTCCATTCTTAGGATTGGATGGGAAAAATAATAATGAATGAGTTTTTGAATCGAAAAACCCCTTGTGCATTAGCAAGTCTCATTTTTTATGTAATCATTTAAGATCGGTACCTTTTTGCCTCTTCCCGGTTTAAGGGCGTGGAGTGCCTGATTATCGCATTATTTTAATTTTCGCAGGGTTTGGGTAAGTAATACTTATTGATAAGTATTTACTGTAAAAAAATCCGTTGAATTTATAGTCCGTTGAAGTATCTGCATGAACATGTCACCCTGCAATCTGCCTCAACAGGTGTACGGCGGGTGATGATAGGACGCGAGCCGTCAATAAAATAGGATATGCATGTATTGAGTCCTGCCTAGTATTTATTGAAGTCTTTTATTGCTCAGGGGAAACACGAATTCCTATCCGTTTGGCAAAAAATATCTCTTAAATTATCGCTTCTTGAAGGTCCTGAAGTATAGTGAGTTTGTAAGAAAATATTCTCTTTGTCAGTTTAACCCAAAGCGTTGCCGTGAAATACGAAGGGTGTGCACTGTGACTGCTGATTTCGGCTGCCGCCGTGCTGTTCCCTTCTCGAGCACTTTTATACTCACATCTTGAGGGATATATATCGCCATCGAATGAGCCAACGTTTCGGATAAAAATCTCATTTTACGCTTTGCATTCTCTCCTCTTCTCTGTTCAAATTCTTTCTTCCTCCAACTCTGGACGCAGTCACAGAACATTCGTGGAGTATCATTGAGGACATGTTTTCGCTAGTGCGGGAGAGATCAGCAACTACATTTCGTGATTTGCCCTCTACAAAGTGTGGCTTGCAGGGAATATAGTTCTTTGAGTCTGTGGAACTTTTTTTCATACTAACGGATGAGTTTGGGAAATAATTTTGAAAATGTTTTGGGCGAAAATATCACTTAGATAATTTTTAATAAATTGTATCGAGAAACTTACGCAGTGTAGGATGGAGATGATTCTATTGATTTACCAATAGGCAACCGATTCTGGTCTCATATTTAATGTCCGTTGGGTTAATTTACTGTTTAGCGTTGAGAAGTTGTTCTTTAACAAGTGAAAGCCATTCACACGCAAACACTCACAGTGAAAAATATCACAGTGCCGAACGAAAAAGGTGCCCGTCGTCACAATTTTATTTATTTTTATCGGAATTCACTTGTGCTGAGCAAACTCAGGGTCTTCGGACGAACTCCAGTGAAGAACAATTTCCCACTACCGTGGTTTCAACCTGAATCCTTCGAAATTTATAAAAATTGTACACTCCGCTTTACTCTCTCGGTGTCAAAATTCTATAAAATTTCATCTTATGAGTGTGAAAACTGCCGTGGGAATCGATGGCGTAGTGGAACGGTCTCCGAAGCGACCCTGAGAGCCAAAGGCCCACAATTTGCTTCCCGGTGAAGAGGAAGTCTTCCCATGGTGTTTTATTTGAGTTTCTTCGTCAATAACACCGTAGGGTAAAAGTATCAGTACTTTTCTGTTCGGAATTAGCGGAAAATTTAATGCTTGAACTACCAACCGGCGGTGGCTCTGCAAATGTACAAGGAAAAGCGGCGATGTGTAAAAAATTATGTTAACCTTTTTTTTCAAGATTCAATCTGTTTTCTTTCATCTAAAAATTGTTTTCACTGTTTTGGGGTGTATGGATGGAAATAAAGATTCTCGAACTTGTCTTTTAACTAAGACTACGAAATTTTACGTATTTGTACAACGAATTTCATTTATTGTACCACCATTTTTTTTGTTGGTTTGCATTCTCAACGTAAAAATTTAATACAACCTATGAACTTTGCGAAGAATGAATGCCAGTAGTTGCTTTCTCCGAGGATCCGAAACCTGATTGACATGAGGAACTATCTTCCTGGCCAATGGATAATTTAAAATTATAGTTTTTGTCACCTAATGACTATACTTTAGCTACGCCAATTTAAGTCGTTGTGAGATAAATGGCAATGGAATGATTAATTGCAAAAATACCTTTCTACACCTTTCATCTTTCCCATTTCCAAAACGTTCTCAAAGCAATAAATTGATGGTTATGAATTGGAAAATACTCAGCTAAACGTAGCGAGATCGGTGAAATAATCAATATTTTGATGCTACCCGAGTGAATGCCTCGATAGATCATTTATGAGGAAAGTGAAGGAAAAGGAACCAGTGAGGAAGAAATAAACTTGATGGACCTATCCTCCTAAATTTTTTAACACATCAGCAACGCAAAGTGAAAACCAGCTAACTCGTTGCGAAATAGGCTTAAGATTCTCTCTACCTCAGTGACCTACGGTCAGAAGAAGTATCTCGATTATCGATATTATGATGCTACCCTGATGAATACTTTGCTAATCGATGGGGAGTATTAATAAAATAGAACGCAACGACAAACATCAAGGGGATCGGGTTGGCATGTTGCTATCTTCCCACCTGGAGGGCTCGGGTTCAAATCCCGGCGGTGGCAAAGAATTTTCTGAGACGTCCGACCCCAGCTTGAGTGCCTTGTGGATGTCCACTTCAAGCGCAGCATTCCGACCCTTCGATGGGACGTCGAACGCCTCTTCTTGGCGCCTTTCAAAGCAGACTAATGCCTGTTTTCTCTCCACCCTTCAACCACAACCCTTCCCTATTCTCGCGAATAACCTCAGCCCTAATCCGCCTCCTTAAAATATTATAATACCGTACATAAAAATATCTAATGGTGATAGGATTTTTTCTTCCAAAGTTCTTACCTTATAGTTAGGCCAAGTTGAGTGCCAGCATTAGGATGTCATTCTCACAATCTCCCTCAGAGGAACGCCTGAAGTGGGAAGCAAGGATTGGAAAGTGTTACGCGCGGAGAAGAATGTTCGGAATGTACCTAGCAGTGCGGGTGGGCATGTGGTCAGTAGGAGGGGTGTGGTGAATAGCAGGAGTAGTAAACGGTTGGCTGCGAATGCGATTCATTCCGAACGACTTGGGAGCGATCGAAATGATTTTATCAGAGGAGCGGACGATGGCATTGAATCCGCTGTTGCAGCATCCGGCGTGATGGATGTGTCTGAGGCAGAGATTGAAGGAACGCACCGTGAACTCAGTTGCAGCCACTGGAAGTCCTTCAGCTACAATGTGCATTTGAAGGAATGTCTTTCGGGGTAATTGGTTTGCCCAAACGTAGGTTGAACACAATATATGCTAACCTACGTCCACAAATAGGAAACTAATGTATCTAACTGTTACTGTTAACACATAGAAGATTTGAATATTGCTGTATTATTACTACGCATGCTGTCAGTATAAGGATTCGAACCCGGATTTCCATGAGATCAAATTTCCACCGGGAAGAATGTAGCTTGGCTTTAGCACTCGACCGGAAATTGTGGGATCCGGGCT
Organism: Ischnura elegans; assembly: GCF_921293095.1. Lineage (NCBI taxonomy): Eukaryota > Metazoa > Arthropoda > Insecta > Odonata > Coenagrionidae > Ischnura > Ischnura elegans. The sequence goes on from NC_060256.1 coordinate 7,194,418, forward strand.
CGAATCCTGGTCAAGGTGAATGCTTATTTCTCTGTGGATTTTTCGTAGATCAATATTATTTTTTAGATAACATTTTTAAAATGCTTTAAGAATTTATTTCTTAAATTACTTCAACGTTCTGTATGAATCATTACGAATAAGTGCGAATAATTGCTTCGAAAAATGTTCTATATTTTTTGCTAATATTTTAAAAATAATTTTATTTTTGTAAAAACCGCTGTTCATAATTATTATCATTCATTGACCAACGCTCGCTGTGATGCATGTCAAAGGTTACTATTAACACTTTTACTACGAACACTACATGCTAATGGAGCATCATGTTTCTTTATTTGTATTAATTTACATACTGGTCGCAATATATATTATGTATCATATAAATATATTCATACATGATCAGTTGACGTAATTATTTTATTCTTAGTTATAGGTATAGCTTTATAGGATATGTATTACCTTGAGGACAAATATCATTTTGAGGAGCCACTGCTATTCCTAATTTATTATCTGCAATTCCGTATTTAGGAACAGCACTAGTACAATGATGTATATCCCCCATCTTCATGTAATAATATGCTTGCAATTTGTACTAATACTGCAGATGCCGTCGTGAATATAGTAAAATGAGGTGCAATGCATCGATTTGCATGCGGGGCAGAAGCTCTCCAACTGACAGTGAGTGCATTTCAAATTGCCCGCTCCGATTTCCCGCAACGCGAGTGCCATCTGCCCCCGCGCGACCCTTTCGCGCGAAAGTAGGTCGAAGTGGGTGCATGCGAGGGCGATATCTGCCCGAACAAGGGACGCCGCCGCAATTCCACAATTTCGTCGAACTGCCGCGCCGCAGCGCTTTCCGCAGAAAGTGTGTGTGCTTGCAGTGTGTGCGTGGGAAGGGCGGGGAGGGGGTTCATTCATGCGGAGGTGAGGTGGAGGGGGAAGACCGATGGGCGGAGGGGAGGGCGATTCTCGGAAGTCGCTTGAACGCGTACTCTGCTCTTGTGTTTGTGTGGAGGAGGCGACACCGAGGAAAAAGAGATAAGCTGCCCACACGCCGCCGCCTCCCTCTAACAGCTACCCTCCCTCATAACCTTCTTCTTTTTTTTTTTTTTCGAAACGTTCAACACGCCTACTTTCCTTGACATATACCAAAAATTTTCATAAATGCAGATAGCTTCATTGATGTTTAATGTAAACTCCTTTTTTGCTTTTTTATTTGGCGTTATCCTTTTTCCTCTTTTTTTTTGGAATAATTTTGTTTTCAAAGTTCAACCTACCTAATTTCGCATAGTTATAACGTGACTGGTCATACATGCGGACAGTTTTGTTTAATGATTTATTTAATTTTTATTTATTTGGCTTTTCTCATTTTTATTAGATATTAATGAGTTTGATTTAGTTTTACTCGTTAGATTTTCGACCATCTGTGCGATTGTTGCGTTGCTAAGGCGAATGAGAGGTTTCAATCATCTTTAGTACTTCAATATAAAGTTTTTACCACTGCAGCCCTTTGTTTCTTCCTTTCCCAAGAACTTCTGTTTCTTTGATTTACCTCGTCTTGTTTTACCCGACCCAAATACATATCTCTTGAAATTAATAGTTTGAGGCGTGACTTCGTGAAATTGCTTCATATTTAATTTAAAAAACCTTGTAAATTTCATAGAAAAGATTTTAATAACAACCAGTTTCTTCGCTGTGCGACATCGTCAAGTGAAAAAAATGTTATTAAAATATTATATGTGAAATTTACAGTTTTTTTTAATTTTACATATCTCTTGATTTTACATCATGCCTGGGGTGGCGTTTTTTTCCCTTGTCCCATCTAATATGATTATTCTTTATTCTCTCTTTTTCTCAACGCCTAATTTTATTTTAATTTGGTTTTGCAGTGATGTATAATTGTTTTTAATGAGGGGCGACACTAATAAATAAGCCAGCATCATATACACGCACCCACTAGAGCATTTACTTCATTGAGCTACAGCAAGAGGATAAAGTTGCTACTTTACAGAAAAATAATCGAGAGTTTTCTCAAAATTCGTTCCGCTTTTACCTCGTATATATTGTTGACTCGCCGGTGTAGGAAAAAAGTTGTATGGAAATTTATGCACAATTGAGTTGTGAATGTTTCAGAATCCTCGATTTTTTTTTAAGGTTTTGGACAGTTTTTTTTTCTATTTCGGTATATTGTGCGGTGCCGGTGTTTTGTGATCCGGAAAATGAGATAACACATGGTTAAAAATGAACGCTTCCGTGGAATAGCATTTGAATAAGGACATCTGCTAGACGCATCTTTCGTGAGGAATTGCTCTATCCCACTATCTTGGCTATTCGGGTGGGTGACGGATGGCTGAAGTCGTAATCACTTCATTCATTCTGGCATTGAGGAAAACATTCAGTTCAAAGTGGAAAAATGAGGAAACCATGGTTATGCAATGCAATACTCATTTTGGTAATTATTTCCTCCTATTTTACCATGCTTAATTATACTCGCTTTTATGCTTGTTTGTGTGTTCGTGCTTTTGGGTAAAACATTGCCACTCAAATTACGACCACTTCCGGATTAGTTAGAGCGCTGAAACTTTCAGGTTGGCGTAGACCTGGATGACCATGCAATGTTCTTATACGTATACCATGATGGGAACAGTATTTTCAGTAATTTTCAGAAATGAAAATTAAATATAGATATGAGTTCTAGTGGAGTTTTAGGAAAAAAATTCATACATCGTAAACGAAAAACGTGGTTTGCATTTAAAATACTAAAATACTTTCTGGTCAATAGATACCGTCCTTGTATCTTAGCGTGAGCGAATCTAAAATAACATTGTAATAATTATACAAAAGTTGTTGTAGTTATATTTTAATATTATTTTTCACTATACTGCCAGATTTTTTGCTGCTGCTTTTTAACGGCGCACAGTGGTCTGAAATCGGAAAAAGCTGGACAAAAGTCCAAAATTGCGTTTTTTGAGGTAGAGACTTGAAACTTGGCGTATATACTCACAAATAGTTGGTGATCACGGTATAATAAGTTATTTCTCCTATATCTAATCCGTTACTGAGATACAGGGGATCAAACATGACCAAATTTCCAAAAACACGCCCGATCTCGTTTTTCTCCGAAAAACTTCGGAGTTAAACTGCTGGTAGAGTTTTTGAAGGATTTTAATGCAGTAAAAAACGTTATATTCCAAAAATATGGTACTTTATCTACATTTTCCATTATTTTTTAACTTTTTGGTTAGTATTGGTGCAGTATAATGTCGCAAAATGGCGGACCCTTTTTTCTGGCCAAATTTGACATAAAGTAGACAATATCTTTAGTTTAAGAAAAAACATATCTCCAATTTTTCCTCAGAGTATTTAATAGACATCATTTAAGAGAATGGAGCAAAAATCTTTGAAAAAAGTTTGCCCCTTCATTAATGAACGCGATTTTTCGATCGCGCTGCACGTCCCGGCTCCGCGACACGGGGGCCTAGAGACTCGGGGACACCGTTGGATATTTCACTTTGTTTGGAACTTAATTATTTAAAATCGTAATTTTAAGCACACTATACAGTCTCTATTGACCCAAAATACTTAACTGAAGACATTACTAGAATATTGGATCGATATACTTGGTTACTGAACGCCGTAACTCTGGTAAACATGCTTTGGTTTCGAAACCTAACTGAATCATTACACTTTTTCTTTCACTACGGAAGCACATTAGGAACACCCTTTGGGTAGGATTTAAGTTTTCTCGCGAGGCTTGCCATGCACAGTAACCAGGAAAGGCTGCAGCCCGGATTCTTTCACTAATTCTTTCCCTTTTCACCCACGCCGAGGAGGAGCGTGCGAAAAGGGACATTTTATGATACCGCGCGGCCGTTGAGGGAATTTCCGAAGGGGTTTTTCCAAAGGGTTTTTTCCGCTCCCTTTCCTTTTTAACCATGCAATATTACCACGAGGAAGTTTTAGTAATGATGGGATTGAAATGGTTAAATAGATTTTTTTACCTTATTTTTTAATAAAATGGCGTATTATATATAAAGATGGAAATTATGAAATAGCATTTTTATTCTTCCATTGCATGTTTAACTATTGAACATCCCATCCAATGTAAATTATTTAGAGAATATATCTCAATTAATACTAAATCAAAAGACAGACCAATAAAAATATTTTTCAAATTTGATGAAGAAAAAGCAGGATATACACTCCTGAAGGGAATAATTTGAAATCATAATAAACATGTGTACAATGAAATAAGGAAAACATGCTAACTATAAATCTTACGAATGAAATAAAATTAATTTTAAACACCTAGGAACAAGAAAATGTAAAATTTTGATGTTGCCTAATGCCACCCTGGGTGTTAGTAATTATGATTATTGTTTGAAACTTCAATCAATTCAATACTTCAGTCCTCCGAAGAATCTTGGTCATCACCACTATCTGACTCTTCTCCTTCACTTTCATCTAAATCTAGTAGTTCCCTCAATTCTTTATGCATTTTCCTTGATATTTTCTGTTTTACTGTTAGGGTTGATGAAATAAATGGATCCGACGTAATCAACAGTCTTTGAATGAGATCCTGATTAGTGGCCACTCTTGAGTGCTTTCTAGTGAACCTTTGACGAAATTTTCGGGAGTCCTTATTTCTAGCTTCCAATGCCTCTTCGGATAGTTGCCCTAGTGGGAGAATTGCCTCCTTCGCAATTTCTCCTCCATGCATCAGCACTTTATGGACCGTGGTTGGCATATAATACCATGGGTACAGGTCCACGTACAGTTCCGCTGTTCTCCGGCAGTAATCCGAGAATACTGCATGATTGAGACTAATTCCACTAGATATTGCCCTTAGAATTATTGAAAATTTTTTTATAAGGTCAATATTAACTCCTGTAATGAAAATATGAATAAATTCGCATTAACCACAATAGAATATTCGAAAAACATAAGAAATTGATATTTTTATCACAGTTCGTGCGTATAAACAAACGTAACTTCTCCTATGCGTGGCTATTACTCTGAAGTGATGTTCACTTAATACAATTACCTGTTATATCAGCGGCCAGCTCTGGAGAATCGAAAAAACGTCTTGCCGTATTGCCATCGTTGGTGTTTCCTGAGCCAGGCCTTGGCACATCCACAATTAGCCCCATCCTTTCTCTAAACGCCTTCTGAAGACTATTTTGTAAGATGCATTTCTGAAGGGGAAAGAAAAATACCCCTTTGGAAAAACCCCTTCGGAAATTCCCTCAACGGCCGCGCGGTATCATAAAATGTCCCTTTTCGCACGCTCCTCCTCGGCGTGGGTGAAAAGGGAAAGAATTAGTGAAAGAATCCGGGCTGCAGCCTTTCCTGGTTACTGTGCATGGCAAGCCTCGCGAGAAAACTTAAATCCTACCCAAAGGGTGTTCCTAATGTGCTTCCGTAGTGAAAGAAAAAGTGTAATGATTCAGTTAGGTTTCGAAACCAAAGCATGTTTACCAGAGTTACGGCGTTCAGTAACCAAGTATATCGATCCAATATTCTAGTAATGTCTTCAGTTAAGTATTTTGGGTCAATAGAGACTGTATAGTGTGCTTAAAATTACGATTTTAAATAATTAAGTTCCAAACAAAGTGAAATATCCAACGGTGTCCCCGAGTCTCTAGGCCCCCGTGTCGCGGAGCCGGGACGTGCAGCGCGATCGAAAAATCGCGTTCATTAATGAAGGGGCAAACTTTTTTCAAAGATTTTTGCTCCATTCTCTTAAATGATGTCTATTAAATACTCTGAGGAAAAATTGGAGATATGTTTTTTCTTAAACTAAAGATATTGTCTACTTTATGTCAAATTTGGCCAGAAAAAAGGGTCCGCCATTTTGCGACATTATACTGCACCAATACTAACCAAAAAGTTAAAAAATAATGGAAAATGTAGATAAAGTACCATATTTTTGGAATATAACGTTTTTTACTGCATTAAAATCCTTCAAAAACTCTACCAGCAGTTTAACTCCGAAGTTTTTCGGAGAAAAACGAGATCGGGCGTGTTTTTGGAAATTTGGTCATGTTTGATCCCCTGTATCTCAGTAACGGATTAGATATAGGAGAAATAACTTATTATACCGTGATCACCAACTATTTGTGAGTATATACGCCAAGTTTCAAGTCTCTACCTCAAAAAACGCAATTTTGGACTTTTGTCCAGCTTTTTCCGATTTCAGACCACTGTGCGGCGGGAAGTTTATTGGTACCAGTTGAAGAAAATAATTTTTTTAATGCAAAAAGTTTTAGTGTTGTTCCCAATTTTTTAGTGTAAATTTTTAAATATAAACGTTTCGCACACAATATACGCACTCCGTAACGGAGATACTAGTTTTTTCTCTAAATGAAAACGCTTATTATTTTTTGGAATTTTGTAATATTTAGAGGCTGATAGACTAAGAAAACCTTGAAAGTGATCAAATGAATCAAAGGATAGATAAGTGAAGCATTACTTTTTCGTGTATCCGTATTATGTATACGTTTTGGATTTAAGCGCGGCTATGACATTGGTAAATGTCTTTATTTTGCGGCAATGTCGTGGAATCATGTAATTGTATGGGATTTATTTCACTCGCCATTATAAAAGTGAGCCTTTCATTGTAACATTCAATATTTCCCCATTTTAGACTTTGTGACTGCGGCTTGGATTGTAATTTATTCCAAGTGAAAAGTGAAGTGAAAGTTTCGAAATGATTCCCCCGCACAAGATAACATTTTTAGGTTTTATATGTTTTCAGCCGATCATTCTGATTTTAAAATGCAATTCATTGATCAAATCCGTCAGATGGAAACGAATTATTAGGTACGAAATAAATTTTTCCGTATTCAGCCATTCTCTCGAAAGTTTAAAATAAAAAAAGCGAAAGCTGGTTTGTTGGCTTCATTACTTGATCCCTTCATTGAACTTGTTCGTAAAGGGCAGAAATCGCTCACATGCGAGGGGCGATGCAATGAAGGAGGTGGTGAGAACGTGGACTTGCTCGGAAGGGCGACGTGAAATAATTTACGAAAGGGTTGAGACGATGGACTGTTTTCTCCGCCAATAGTTGGAGAAGTAGACGACGAACGTAAAACAGAAATATTCTGTAACAAGCAAATTGTAAGCGTGGACTCTCGCATTCGGCCAAAAAATCGTTTGATAGCTACCTGCTTATTCATTGTAATAGATGCTTGGGTGTGGAAAGGTGGAGAAATACAAGTTTTCCTCCGACTTGTAATTACTGCTGCGAGTTTTCTCTTTGGTTTGCTCGACTGATTTTGGTTTAAAAATATAAGGTTGATCTCCCAATCAGCTGAAATGTAATGTGGAAGAGTATTTAGGTACTTAAGCAAATTAAAATGGTCTCCGAAACCGGTTTTTCGGTTGGCTTGGCAACCGTCATCGAGGAGAAGAGTCATAGCCACCCGGTGGCTACGGAAGAGTTCCTGTTAGAATTGACACATGAATATAATTATCTAAATTTAATTTTTTTGGTTTAAAATTAGTTCATCTCTCTAAGATAAAGAGTGATTTGTGCAGTAAAAATTGATATTTTTCCTAAGTGGTTCTAGTGTTGGTAATCGTAGTTTACTTTTTAATAAGGATGCTAATTTAAAAAATGCCACCTGAGAAATTCACCACTGCCTAATGCATATGTTCTAAAATTTTGTTTTCTGTTTTTTTTTTTTTAATATTTATTGTGATATCTTTTAGCAGTTAAAAATTATGATAACAACCAACGTAAGAGCCTTGGTGCCGTTTTTGGTGGTGAAATAAATAAATAATGTGTAGACATCGAAACAAATTTTAGCCGCGCAAACGATTTCGCCCCGGTGAAGCGTGTTTGTTCAAACGTGTATGTATGTAGCGATGATTGTTTGTGTGTGTGTGTGATCACTAGGGCGCAGTGCAGTCTGCTTGTGCGTGTCCGCTTTATTCGCTTAGCCATTTCCTCATGTCCTCTCTTCTAACCGAAGCACTCGCACGCATGTAAACTCCTCGAGCGAAATGCCAGAAATGGGCGTGGGGTTGAGTCCTCCGAAAACAAAAGACTGCGAGACAGGCGTCCACTGCCCCAGTGGGCTCCCCTGCGGTTGGCACTCCTCGGTATCGTCATAACTTTATTTCTAGCCAGGAAGACGAGATTGCAGCGCATTACGTAGCCGGAAGAGTGCGTGGACATTTTTATGACAGCTATTTTATTCGGTGACTTCGAGCTGAAATTAAATGCAAATTAAATAGCAAAAGATTTTGTAAATGCAGTCAGCGCACGTGGATACATAATTTTAATGCTCAAAAGATTGCTGCATTAGTTTGGAAATGTTTAAACATCTGTAGGGTGACGGTCGTTTAAAATGGTAAAAAACTCAATTTGCATACTGTTTTAGACCCCCATACTGATTTTTCCTTCACTGTGGTAGAAAATGAAACAAATTCATATCGACTGATTTGAATAATAAAAAAAAATCTTGAGTTGTCTGTTAAATCATTAATACCTTTTTAGCCATGATGTTTCTTGATAAATATGGCGAAATGCTGGATAAGGAATTTTGTTGATCATCGGAAAAACCCTCAAGGATATCACTAAATAACAATGAAAAATAGAGAACAATTTGCATATTTACGCCGTGACTTGTAGATGAATCTGTTTTCTCATAAATAGCGTGGGTATAATGAAAAAAATCGAAACTGTTTCCACAAAATTTGCTTTGCTTCCTGTTTGAGCCCCGATCAGTTCGAATGACTTTTATGGCGATAATGTTCGTATTCAGAATTGCCCTTGCTCAGTGCGACTCCGAATCGATTTTAATCGCTCGAGATCCCATATTTATTGCCGGTATTTACTTTTGTTCCTGAAATACTATAAATAGTGAATAATCATAATTGGTTGGCCATGGGAAGCTAGTGTTTATTCTATTCTGCTTCGTATACTGTGATAGTGATCTTGGCACCATGTCCTCAAGTGACATTCGCGCAGGTACCACGCTGTTTACAAACGAAAATACGTTTCTTCAGCGTACTTGCTGGCGACTCCAAGTGGACGCGTCCATGACGAAAAGAGATAATGAATTGAATGATTCAGTTTTACACTGCAATTCGCATTAAAATGAGTAATTCAGAAAAGAGTTTCCAGTTTGCTACCACGTCTATTTTTTTTAGCAGAAAATCATTTACTGAATTTTGAGTGACGGCCGAACCTTGTTAGTACACTTGAATTATCAGGTTGTTTATCAGAAAATTTCGTGAAATATGCCATGACATTTGAAAGATAGAATTTTGAGATTGATTTGATTTGAAGATGAACTCATCCATTTTACAGCTAATAATCATTCATTGAATTCTGAATGATGGCGACACTTGGTTGAAATGCGATCATTCACAGGTCCCAATGGAAACTCAAGTCTGTTACACCTGCCCATGCATACTAACTAGAGATTATTTGCTCTCCGATTTTCCCTGACGACCAATCAGGAATTGAAAAGGGGTTCCGTGCCGCAGTAAGTGTTGGACTTTAATGTCGCGTTGGTGGGATTAAATGGCTGTTTCGGTCGATCGTTGATTGAGATGACGAGGTTTCTTTCGACGTGCGAAACCGCGCACGTCCGTCCCTCCCATTCCATCCATCTATCGCAAACCCAAACTCTCTCCGTTTTCCGAAATAGGACAAATGTTTACTAAACTCCCGCTTTACCCGCACCTATTTTCATCTTGACCCTCAATCCACTACTTGACGTCATTTGTTGGTTCCGGGGGTCGCTGGGATTGTGAATAATTCTCGCTTGACCCCCGTCAATTCAGCGGATCACTTTTGGGGCCATAGGCATTGGCAATCCACGGATCCAGGGGCAATTTCATGGGTGAAAATGGAAGGGTATAGAACCAACGTATTGGACTTTTCCAAAGAGCCGCTTTTGATAATGCACCAATTCACAATACTAATCAATTGTATTTGGGAATGATATGGAGTGCCAAAGACCGCACCAGAACCAACCATAGAGTGGGCGAGAAGCAAAGGGGTAAAAGTGATTTCTTATTCCTAAACATAGTTAGGCTCATGAATAGGAGTCCAATTAGATATTTGGTAGTGCATTTGATTTTCCACTCGATGTCAGCACAGAGCAGAGACTAACTCTTATTTCTTGGCTGTTGTTATTTGAAATATTCACTGGTGTTCGTTGGCTAGCGACTAAATGTATTCATTTGTGTTCTCTGTACAACAATGCTCAACTGATCTGATGTTCCTTAAAATGAAATGTCTGAGTTGAGGTCATGTTTTTCATTTACACCAAACCAGTGTCTTCTATAAGTTTGCGTTAAGTTGCGACCCCTCTATTGACGTCAAATAGTCGATTGAATTATCACGCTTCTTCAAGTATCGCACGGTATAATACGCTTGATGCATGCAACGATACGATATGCTCGCTAAAAGGAATCGGTTGTAATTCAGACTTTACCAATACAGCTGGACAGCTGCAGAAGATGCTCGTTTGTTGCTGCTGTGGACAGCATCGTCATCATCATTGTTGCCTAGTCCTGAAATTTGTTTAACGCAGCTCTCCATTCTATAATCTTATCAACTAATCTTTTCACACCCGCATATTTCTTCTATAAAAGAATTCTGAGTACTTTGCTGTTGTCAATACGTTAGGCATTGTTAGGCTACCAATAAACATGGGAAAATTATGTAGCTAAGACCTAAGTTTAAAGTTCAGTTGTGGCTTTTATCTTGTGAAAAATAAAGTTTTTAGCCTCTTTCTTTTTCAATCTGAGCATATCATAAATAATACTATCATCGACCAATTTGTAAGTGTAGCTTGTCGGGTCCCTCAAAAATTATTTGAAGTCACTCAGAGATTTCTAATTTCAACCAATTCAAGTCTTTAGGTTGAAGCGACGCGGTGGTCACAACGCTATTTCCATTCTATTTCCCTGGAGACTCGTACTACTCATAACAGTATCATTTCGGCCCTAATAGCCACTTAAATTGTAAATTAAGAGAGTAAAATTAAAATGCTTCCCCAGAGAATCCTTTTGCGGACCTGCAAAAGATCGCCCACGCAGCCGGTCAAATATCGATGGGAATTAAATTTAAAAAAAGAACAAGAGAAGAGCGGTGGGCGGTAATGGGCTTAATGGGCTGTACCCTGCGGATGTTAGGGTTCGGCCGAGAATACCGAACGAGAAATCCTGAGAGTCATTTATAGCACGAAGCGGGCTATCATTAGAACGGAAATGCACCGCGAAATCTATTTTTGGGAGGCCAGGAAAACTCATACCCACTTTAAAGTGAGGATGGCCTCATGTATTCGATTGCGTTATTAGTTGACGCTTGAAACAGAACGTCTACTGAGTACGGAATGAGCTACGGAACAAGTAGTTGAGAGGAAGTTCGAAAAATATGGCGTTTATTGGAGAACATTGGCTAGATAAACCTTGTATCTTATGCAAAGGATGTAGATCACACATTTCAATTTTTATTACAACACATATGTCTTATTAAAACTTTGTTTTGGCAAGGCCATTGTGCCATTCTTGTTATTTTATTTTCTCCGGCAGTTTCTTGCAGCTTCCAGTCTCATTCATGTAAAAGCTACGTAACGCTATGTTCGTTCCTAGCAGTTTTTGTCCAATTATTTTCCCTGCATTTTTCGAACTATGATTTGGAATGTTGAATAAGCAGCGAAGTGACTGTCAGCCCTGAGGAATAAAAAACAGTGGGTTGAATGAATAACTGTAAATGAAAGATTTCCATTCCATAATTTTATTGATAATTCTCAAAGTATTTTCTTCAAGCTTAATATTTTGAATTCAACTTCAATATTTATCTTAAATTTCCGTTTTAAGACTGTGCTATATTATTTAAGATTATATTAAAAATTTCCTTGGGATTTAATCACCCTAATTAGTCCATTGAACATTTGGTTCAATGCTTACCATAAATGGTAATTCCAGCCGAACGTTACAGGGCCAGGTAATGTTTTAGAATGATAAACACTTCTATAATCGATAGGTTAGTATTGAAAATTAATGTTTTTATTGCATCTTTAACATACGATATAATAGTAATTAGCTTACCTGTACGCGAATTAATAATAAATATTGCGTAAAATGACAGCACATTAACCGTATTTATCCCAGCATTAAGTCATGGAAAATCATCATCATTAGTCAACAATCCTAAGATTGGTTTGACGCAGCTCTCCATTTCTCTCTCCTATCCGCTCATCTTTTCATAGACGTATATTTCTTCTCTTTTACATCCTTTATAACTTGCCCTATATAACTCATTCGTGGCCGTCCCTTACCCTTTTTCCCTTCCACTAGTCCTTCAACAATTGTCTTCATCAGACCATCGTGCCTCAAAATGTGGCCAACTAAGTTGTCCCTTCTTCTGTATAAGGTATTTAGGAGGTTTCTCTTTTCTCCCACTCTTCTTAAACCTTCCTCGTTACTCACACGTTCAATCCATTTTATCTCCATCATTCTTCGGTAGCACCACATTTCGAATGCTTCCACTCTTGACTTCTCTGCTGCTGTCAACGTCCAAGCCTCGCTTCCATAGAGGAACATACTCCATATGTAGCATCTGATGAATTGTTTCCTTACTTCTATGCTGGTCATGGAAAATAAGTTTCTTATAAAAAAGGGTGCTATCGGTTCACGAAAATTCACGGAAATATGATTCGAGAGAAAAGCACTATGAGACTTAAGGCGAAAGACCACTGAAGGTGCACATTCGCTACTTTTTCCGAATTTATGCTGATATTAGGTGCGCTCTTGGCGAATTGGAACGGCTTGAATCCAATTTCTGGTTCATTTCATCTCGTTGCTTTGGTCCCAAACGCTGGTGTCAACGTGACCATGGAATCCCTTGCCCGCTCCTTCTGAGTCCCCGCTATCATAAGTGCCTGCGCTTATAATAAGAAATTTCGGTTTACCAAATGAGGGCACCAATAGAAAAAAGCCGCTGCAGCATTTCACTTTAGTAGTCAATAAATTATTTGGAAAATCCAATTATATATGATAAAATAGCAACTACTCTCAAAGAGATTTCAAAATTAAAATAAATTTTGTGAATTTTTAATTTTTAAATTCCGCATTGATCCTTTTAACGTCGATAAATTTTCTACCACTTCATTTTTTATGAAAACTATCGTGAGGATAACGTATTAATTTTTAGTATTTTTTGCGAATCAATGGTTCTAAGGTTTATCAATTATAGCATGTGTCATAAATTGTCGCTTTCTATTTTTTTCTGATTATAGTTTACACCGCAATACTTTCGTTCAACTAATCGGTGATCATTATTATGTATGCTTGTATTTTCATTTGGTAATTTATTTATTACCAAGAGATTCATATTATTATTTTTTAAATATATTGTAGTTAAATCTTTCCAAGAGGATACATATGTAATATCACACCTGTATATTATTTGTTGCGTAGTCCTATCAGATTATATTCATCGTTCAAAAATGATGCATTCCGAATCCTTGTTATTTTTCCTCAATTATTTACGATTAATCATCTTCATTAATTTTCCTTTTTTGTATGCGCCGAAAGAAACACTCGAGATGACTAAGGGGTAACATCCTTTAAATCTCTTCCTAAGATATTCGTCACGCAATGCAGATGAATGCGCAGTGCGACAGTGTTTTGTCTTCTCCTCCACACCCCCGCCTGCTTCCCTCGTAATGTGCTGTGGGGCGGCTTCGAGTAGGCGTGGAGTCTCCAATGAGTTCTCTTGTAGGCGTTCCCACGAGCGATCAGCGGACTATAGCCATTCATTTGAGGAAGCACTCTTGGCGTAAATTGGTCAAAAGGTTAATGAGGCGTCGGATGCCTCCGCATGCTATCGCATATAAAGGCCGTCTCGTCGTACGTGAACGGCAATTCATCACCACTGAGATACCGAAAGTTTATGTCGTGGCATCTTCTTTAACTCTCTCGTAGGATACATTAACCCAATGTTTGTAATATCTTCACTCTTTAGAGTTACATTCATTATAATGCGGAAAACATATTTTCTATATTTTTTATTTCTAAGGGACAACCGAAAGGGCATATCCCATGTGAAGTCATTTAAGTGAACTAATGACTACCACTTGACTGGTCTTGCTTCGTAGTACATGACGTATTCATAACTTTAGCGATCATCTTGATATAATTTTGGTAAGAAGAGTTGACCTTTTTTTATCATTTTTCTGTTTTTCAAAATTTGAAAATTTTCCTCAGCATTTTTTGTATGTATTTTCTTTATTTAACAAATGGAAAAAATATGGAAAATTTTTACTTAATACAGCGAGAAAACATGAAACTTAATTTATGACCTAGCTCTATAACCCATCATTATAAAGAAAAAATATGACCTGTTGAGCAGGAGTGATTAGTACTCTTGAATCATTATCAGAGTGTATTTCTCTCTCTTGTCAGTTTCCTGGATCGTAAGTACCTACTACCATTTTGCTCCAAAAATTGGAGAAAAATGAAAATGTAACTCTGGAAGTTGGACGAGATAACATAATGAAGACGACGTTCACCTCTTTTTGGGCACGTCTTCTTTGGTGACGCATTACTCGCGAAGAGATTTTGAGCTTTGAGAGCTTTTGCAATCATCTTGAATGTTTTAGGATAGGCAGAGTTCGCTGTATCTCAAACATTAGAAAATTATTTTTAAGAAAATAATTAAATGGTAAAATTCCCAAATTTTAGGTATGGGCAAATATTGACGGCAGTGTTTTTAGTAGTATATCATGAAAATTCACGAACTCACGACGATATCATAAATGCTGGATGAATAATCTGTAACTAAAAAGACATGGTAGCCATCAAATGCTTCCTTGGAGGGAAAGCACCGTATTTTTATCTCCGCCAGTCGAAGTAAGGGTGCCCAACTATGGGCTAGCTTTGCGCCATACTACCGGGTCCGATTACGTCAAAAAAGTACCAACATTACGCACTAGCGATGCCGTCACGCCTTGTGATAAGAGACTGGGGGAAAACCAACGAAGATGGGAGCTTCCTCCGCTCCTTGATAGCGATGAACGGGTGGCCATGGTGACGTGAATCTTGATCAATGACCTCTAATCTCGACGATCGATGTCCAACTCTAACCCGTACTTTTTGAATGACTCTCGGCTAGTAGACAATATTCGAACCTTCCTGTATTGGCGTTTGGTGGACCCGATTAATATTATTGGTGATATAAGAAGTTTTTACCTACTTTTACGGAAGAAATGTTTGAAATTTTCTGTCGCTCAAACGTTTATACACCAAAATCTTTAGTAACGCATCACTTAGTATACATATAAATATTTTCCTTCAAAATACATTTTTATCTAACTCTTTGCCAGGGAAAAGTTGTTTTTGTCTTTTGAAATTACATAATCTTAAACGGAACACAATAATCAGTTGCGATATAGCATGTCAATTACAGCATATTCAAATTCCTTCCAGTTACACGATTTTTAAAGAGTTTAATAAGGTCAGGGTTATCGATCTCCAGATACCATACAATTCATTCGCCCTCAGTGGGGGCTGGGAGACTTCTTCGCCAAGACACTCGCCTCTCCACAAATCATGAAATTTCTTGACGTGAATATCTATGTGATTTTCCTAAAAGTTTTATTTAGATATTATTTTATATCTCCGTATTTGTTTGAATGAGTGCAATGAAATTTCATCAAAAGATTCGTTTTTTGTTTTTAATGAATTAAAGATATGTATTGGCTTACGGTAAAACTTTCTACATTAGTTATAAATAAGTATTTTGCGCAATTGGAGATTTGATGGCCATATGAAAAAGCGACACAGGCCGAGAAGTTTAGCCAACCGAAAGGTCGTGGCCTCTAACCTCGGATGCGTGGATTATTACTACCCAGGGATTGATGTATGTGATTATTAAGGTTTGTTAAATGCATGATAAGACTACATAGTCTTAATTTAGCAAGTATAATTAGGAAAGATACCTATAAAAGTTGATACCTCTGAATGATGAATCACCATGGTGATTGAGTATGACGTATTCCGGTGCGCACTTTTTTATATTTATAAAAAAAAAGTTTCATAAAAAACTCATTTGCATGAGATTATTCCCCTTGGTCCTTAAATTAATTGTGATAGAATTCCCTCAAAAATATGGATAACAGCGCCACAGCAGCTGTTGTTACTCATGCCATCGCAATGACGCGTCGGTTGGTTGATGATTGGAGTAAGTTCAATGGAAGCCAAAATGGAAGGATGAAAATAGAGGAAGTAGCAACCTATTGTAAACCTTTGATTACTCTCTTAGCATATTTTTAGAGACCGTGCAACCCTATGAATACCATTTATTCATCCTAAAAATTAATCTTTGGCAACAATCTTCAGTTAAATAACAAGCGTAAAGCTATGTACGTGCTAATGGAATGGATTCTGTTTTTCGATTCTTCGAAATGCATTCATGCTTGTTAAAGATGACAGTATGTGTTGCTAACTCTCCATTTATTACTGCTGTTGTGTTCCAAAGATTTTCTATTACAACTGATTTCCCCATTTTTCCTCCTTTGATGGAAAAAAATATCTGCTATTTTCCCTCTGTTTCCATAATTTTGAAACGTTGTATTTGTCCAGCTTGTACTTATGCTACTTTTCATATTTTTTTAACTACAAGCAGATTGAAGGCTGAAAGTTGCGTATTCAACATGCTAAATATTATGTACTTGTAGTTTTTTTTCAAATTTCTCTACTGATGGCGGTTAAGTACAGGTTTAGTGAATTCTTGTTTGATTATTTGGGGGCCATGGTTTTATACGTTGAATGAACTTGGTAACATCTAATTTGTAATGCTTCCAGTAATAATTTTAAACTCTATTTGATTTTTTTTTCATTTTAATTCTAATTTTATGACAAGCAATGAAGATATTGGGAACAAATCTGAAAATAATTACACTACGGTGCTAGGTTTGAAAATGGAAAGGGTAGAATCAATGGGAGCCTGAATATTTATGTACAGAAGGAAGAGGAGAGGCACTGTCCACTAATACACAAGGAGCTCCGCCTCCGATGACTCCCACTTCAATGCCATCGAGGAACTTTGGACGCTACGCTCAAATGATTGCGTATTTTAGCCTTCGTTCCGAGAAGCGCCTCCCTACGCGAAATTGCGATCGAATGAGTTGACGACCGTTTCTCGAGACTTAAATGGTTCGCCCTCACTTTCCGTGGTGACAGGCGGTTGACGAAGGGGTCCAGTTGGCGGAGTACTGGCGAGGGGTTTAAAAACAAATGAGTACCCCATTGCGGCCCTCCTTGCTCCTCCACGCAACCATTCGAAGAAATTTATCGAAGACACTTTGTAAGAAGTCGAAATCAGCCTCTTATATTCAATTTTAGAATCTTCGTCATCTGAAGATTATTGCATTTTAAATAACATGTTGCATTATCTATGCCTTTCAAATTTATCAAGATCTATGGAATCGATTAATTTGCCATCCTGAAACCATTTAATGAATTGCAAAAGCTGTGTGTTTCGATATAATTTCGGGAAATGGTTAAGTATCTCCTCGTGTTTGTGATTTCGTTTGTAATTACACCAGTATTTCTTACCACAGGATATAAAATAAATTCAATTTTTAATTTTATTTCTTCGATTTGAAAACATGCAGAAAATATTCAACCAAAGTAACGATGCATTGATAGTAATAAATACCCAACTGCCTCATGACTGCACGATATTTCATGATACATCAACCGCGTTAACTTTATCAAATTATTGGTGTGCAATCGAAGTCGACACGGTGGAAATAATAACAGCATGTTTGACTAACGTCATTAATTCTAACTGTGCATCAATTCTAATTAATCATAAGTAATTCTATGACAAACAATGAAGATATTAGGAGCGAATCTGAAAATAATTGCGCAACGGTTTGAAATTGGAAAAGGTAGTATCAATGGGAGCCTGAATATTTATATCTAGGAGGAAGAGGAGAGGCACGAGGGATTGAAACCCAATTGCGATTGTTATTGCGCCGGAAAAGATGGGATCAGAGGAAACCGTAGAATATTGTGAATTCAATCACCCTTTTCTCTCCACGATCACAACTCTCAAGTCGCCGCGAGAAGTTCCGTTGCATTCACTTTCTCTCTCTCTCTCTCTCTCTATCACTCTCTCTCTCTCTCTCTCTCCGCCCACATCTCTTTCTTTTCAGCAACAGGATGTTTAATGCTGCTCCCCATCCATTTTATTTTGTCCTCCCCTCATCTGCTTCGCGAAAAACAAATTACGCACAGCCGCCGCCGCAGCGCCACCGTCGGGGGAGTCTTCTTGGAATCGCGTTTCGGGGCAATGTTTTCGGCCAATGAATGGCACGTGAGTGGATGAGACACGCGTGTCAGTCCGCCTGCGAATCAATCACCCGGACGAGCCACTCTCAGGTCACGAAGCACGCGCTGTAAAAATGGGAGGTGGCGACCACGGCACATATCTCATGCGCCAGAGAGTACCCACTGAGTATCTGCCCGGACTCATTTCTTAATAAAAACGAGCGGCAATGCTATTCACATGATTTTGCATTCTTAAATTAACTGCTGCTGCGATGTCATCCGCGGTGTGACTATTATGATCTCTGGCCCTTTCTTCGTCCCATAGTTTTTCCTCTGTTTCCTTAAGCTTGATAGAAAAATATTTTACCTTGTAGGTCGAATATTAGTTGCTTTTCATGTTTTTAATTTTAAAACAGAGTGAGGGGGGAATTTTACTTGTAAACGATGCATTATTAACAACGTACATGATGCATTATTAACTTGATAAATATTAAAAGTAAATTTGTTAACTTTCTCGACTGATGGTGGTTAAGTACGAAAATACTAATATTAAACAGCAATCACCTAAAATAATTTTAATATCACGGCGACCTGAATTCGCTGACTTTTAAAAAGTCCATAACTATTGTTGATGGCAACATGAACTCTGTAATACCGGGAAGAGTGCAACAGAATTCATAATAAAAGAAACTTCGGTCATGAATTTTTTCCACAATTTATCACAAACGTTATCTCCTGCAGGTTGCAGCATTCGGTGTCATTATCAAGGGTTCTGTCAATGGTGGGCTTTTAGTGCACATTCGTATAGCAAGAGACAGGCAGGATACTGCAAGAGTGATTGTTGTGGATGGGTGGGTATGAATCGTTCTGGTGAAATTGAGGTGCTTACTAGAAACATGAATGGAGGTATTCTTTTCAAATGCCAAACGTACGTGGCTTAGTGCAGATAGCTGAGTGAAATAACAGAACTGTATTTAATACTAGTATGGGTCACAGAGTTCTATATGAAATGGCAATCTCAACGTTTTGTGAAAGAAATCAAGAAAAAAATTGTGATCATGAAAATTTTTCCTGTCAAACAATCCAAAGATTTCCTTGGATAGGTGAGGGTAGGGCCCACAAAAAATCAAGCCAAAGATAAATGCATGAATTACATTCAGGGTCGGGGCTTGCTCCCTCCCCTGGTTCACCTAGTGCTCCGAGCACTAGTTTTTGTTTATTGATGTCCACGGTATTCGCCCGACATTTGAACTTGGGACCCTTCCTTTAGCGAGCTCCCTTCCTTTTGCATGTTAAATTTGTACCAACAATCAGCCAGGAGATTTTTTTCCAGATTAGTGAGATGAAAAGATGACTTGCTGCCATCTGGAACAAAATCAGGTATTATGTAACCGACCGGGATTGTTTATTGAGGTTTGCTCCTTTCGATAATAATTTTTCTCGCTAACCATCACGCGTTCCGACAATGGTTAAGAGCTTCCGAATAACATCGGGTACGACCGAGACTGTGTAGGCATGAGTGAAAACTTATGGTATGTACTGACAAATATTCTGAGAATTATTTTTTTTACCAATTGCTAATGTTATGTCTACCTAGCCATGACGACTCGCAAAATAAAAGATCGGAAACTTGGTGGCAAAATTAGACGAATAATAATGACGACTGAGCCTCAATTTATCATAATGATTTATGAAATAAAAGGCAAAAAGTAGAAAATTGGTATTATTTGACGCCCGAATTAATTCAAGTTCCGCGACTTGCTTTCGTCCCCTTTCCACCCACAAATCAATCAATCATCCGCACGAACAAGCAGGATGCTATCGAAACATCAGCTTTCGTAAAAGTGGGATCGGATAACGCCCACGGAATATTTCATGCGCCTCGAGTATCGAATAACGAATGCTTAAATGCGAATGCGCAATTTTTGGGATTACTACACCCTACCTTAGAGTGGTCCAAAATTTTTTGCTTGAATTTTTTCACTAGTGAGGAGGATTTTTTTTGGTGTAGTCTCATTAAAAAACAAATCTCAGAAAAAAAACTTTGATCGCACAATATTTGAGCCTGCCGAATCGCGTTTGATATTTTCAGAAATATTTTAAGAAAATTACCTTCTTTAAAGGGATATACTATGGTTGTTTTCGTAGTCTACCGCATTGTTATAATCGGTGAAAAAATAAACTTTTGGTGATAAATGGTACCATTCTCAATGAAAGTCTTAAATTTTAGAAGGTTAGCAAGTTTTTGTGGCAGCTTCAAACTCAATATCCCCATAGTTGAGAAATAGTTCCGTATTAGTCACTGCTGTCTTCTGCGTTCCTTATTAGCAATTATTGTCATCAGAATAAAGTTTCTTGGAAGAGATAGGCTATTTAAGGAACTATACCGCGTTTTGAGGTGCTTACATGCCTTAGCACTAAAGGTATTGCAATTGAAATATTTGTTTTGAAAAATAGTTGTATTGAAAAATTTTTGTTCTTTCCCGTCGCTTGATATTGGTGAAGTGTTCTCTGGTTGTCTGGTGTCCGGGTGAGGTTTCCATTGCAGGCTTACAATCAACTCACCCGGTAGAAACCCCGAAAAGATTTTACCAAGAGCGATTGGGTTGAATGATAGAGTATGAATAGGCATTTTTGAGAAACGTGTTGAAGGTTAAGATAGAGGAATTACTTTTCAATGCGAGCATGCAATCAACTTGTAATTAAATCTCCCTTTTTTCAGTATGTCATTCATTACTCCTCTTTTATCAAGGTTAAATCACATGCGCGA
This sequence comes from Ischnura elegans, assembly GCF_921293095.1. Taxonomy (NCBI): domain Eukaryota; kingdom Metazoa; phylum Arthropoda; class Insecta; order Odonata; family Coenagrionidae; genus Ischnura; species Ischnura elegans. The sequence continues at coordinate 7,215,491 of NC_060256.1, forward strand.
TTTCATATTGTCAATTTAACGACTAAGGTGAAAAACTAGCCTTTTTTTGGAGAAATGATGTCTGATTATTTAAGGCTTTGAGATCAAAATTGTTGGATGGATTTGTTCCGTTTACATCGTTTCCACTTCACCACGTAGCACATTAAGGTCCGTGTTGCTAGGTCGTTCGTCGTTTAGAGTTAGGCTCGATGCTTATGTCACTTCCTTGGATCAGTTCCAGTCGAAGCTGTTGCTGTATTGCGTTTCGGGAGCGGAAGCCAGCGGAGGAAATACATCCACCCCAATTTTTTATCTATTCTCTGAATAGATTCGGCTAAGTCAAATGGGCTTTCTGATCGGTCCCACCTATTTGAGCTCTGCTAATGCAATGCTGCATGCATACTGTATGCCTAAGAGTATCACTCCTTACTATCGCAGAGACATTTACAGCGCATATGGACTAGGCATTGCGCTAAAAATGAGACTAATAATTTAATTTTTCAATGGTACGAATGTTTCGTGAAATATTATTTGCATTTATTGAATATAGTAAAAAATCCTCTTTTCGTAGGTCGACGATAATGGTGCCATTTAATCTTCAATAAAAAATATATTTGGTATTTAATTAATTAGCTTTCTCTTTATAGCTGTTGGATTATTCTGTTAGTTTAGGATTATTTCAGTGAGGATGCCCTGTGAGTGTAAATCAGCTTGCTCATCATTTGTGGTTGCAGTTTTATGAGATGGCACAACTCACGCTGGAGCGGTCTTTTGTCGTGACGTTTCCCTCGTTGAAAGCTTCCTCTGTAGTCTGAAACTTCTTTGAGCATTTTAAAGTGATAGCCTCGTCAACGCTTCATTCAATCCAAAATTTGAAAATTTATCCTCAATAGAAATTCTCTGCTGAAACTTTTATTTCTAAGTTACCGGAAGATGCTGGCTGAGTTTAGACTTTAGAGTTTCAAGATGATGGCTTAATATTTTAAACGAGTTATGTGTCTCGAAAAGTGTTTCGTCGAAAAGAGTTCCGTCAGGATTAAGTAACTCATCGTCATTTAATATCTTATTCTTGCATTAATAAATTAGACTGTGGAATAATTTAATGAGAAAATAGAATTAGCTTTCAAATCCTACTGTGAGAATTTCAGAGGAGATTGCATGAAATTCTTATTTCTGATTCTGTTTTTCATCTGATCAATTTCCCAGTATCCCATTTTTTCCAATCTTAAGATTGTATTGTTTTTTAAAGAATAATTTGTTTTTATCCGTTCAATTCCTAAAGGCGGTTAAAATTTTTTGCACTATGGTTTTTGGATTTGAAGGTTAGAGATCTTCTAACGAATACTATACATGCCACAGATCATCTTTCTAGTTTATAAATGCCTCCAATTCTAAATTTATTGTCGTCATAGTTCTTTTCATACGATAACGGTATCGTGTCACGTTGAATTTTATTTATTTCATAGGATAGTATCTGGCAGAAATTTGTGAATTTATAATTCGAATGGAACTAGTGAAAAACATTTATTTCTAGACTTCCACAGAAACATTGCGGATCAGTTGAAATCGAGGAGAGGCCTGAGGATGTCGACTGTTCTACGAATCCATGGAGACTATTCACTGAATCATCTCGCGGATTAAAACAATGTTTTTTTCTTGTTGGCTCAACATTTGATAATCCTCGTATCCGCACATGTTGTCAAAAATGCACTCAATTCTCTCACTAGCCTTCGATCGATCACTGAGTTTCCCTAAATATTTCGTAAAAAATGGCACAGCGGCTATGTGAGAAAAATCGCAACTGCTACATATCCCCATTTACCGTTTTTTTACTGAACCCTTCGAAGCTCTCACAAAATGGTTGCACTTGTATATCTTCCTTAGATAGCTGCAACTTAATCGCGCTTGTCTGGAAACTTTTCTCGCCTGGCATTTCATTGTAGGAGGCTCTCTCCAATCCTTGATTCACTCTGTTATGAAACGGAGGGAATTCCGCATTCATTATATTTTTCATCCTCTACTCGGGAATTCCAGCCAAGTCATCCATATGTGCGCTCTGTCGTAATCTCTTCGAGGGTGTTTACCGTTTTCTTGCGTGGCATGCGCGAAAAAATCCGCGTCGTAAATCGTCCTCCCACGCCAACGCCAACAAGGATGCTGCATTGAAATCGCTATCCATATAGGTGTATACTTTATACAGCAATTAGTTACTCGCAAAGTATTAGAAAGTTAAGCGCAATGAAACTGTCCATTATATTTAAGCATAGAAATGGTTTATTCAACTCAACTTTGATATGCTTTTCGCATCTATGAAGATAACTTTTTGTTTTTCAAAAAATATTGTTTTATTTCAATATCATTTTAATTTTAACACCGATAATTTAATTTGCTGGAATTGTCAACGATGAAAATTCTGAAATCGGTGGTTTTAGGTTTTTTATACGTTTTTTATGATGCTTACTTTATCACATTAGTTTGTTACAAAGTGGGTGAAAATTATGTATGCATGGAACACGTATGTTTCTTTGCTGCTTGGATGAATACAGGAATGTTTAACTGTATTTTACAAAACATTCAAAATATGGAAAAAGAGATTTCATTTTAGCATTGAACATATATTTTATCTAATTTACCTGTTTATTTTTTTCGGTACTTATCATCGCATAATTTTGATCACCAAGTGCTATACAGAGCTTGACAACAATGGCTTAATTGATTTTTTTATACGGTATGCAGGTATTAATATAAGCGTAACATCTGTAATACTTGTCATGATTTTGTGCCTTCACTTATTTAACTTTGATGTCTGAAATTCATCGATGGCTTTACGAAATTCGAAGCGCTTAAGTTAATTGCTTCGCAATGATATACCGTGATAATGTTTGTGCCAAATTTTTGTGGCAAATAAAAATAAAATAAATTATTGAATTTTCCCCGGCGTTCGTGATTTGAACTCGATAATAGCGTATCATGCAGTGATTTATTGATTTATCAGTATAAATGGGAATTTGTGCATGTGTTATTAATTTTTCGATAAAATAAGATTTCATCCTATTTATTTTTCAAATTTAATGAATTGCCCCAAGCAAATTTTTTTAGGGATATACAAATGGTATTGAGAAGGAATTTAATTATTTATTTAAAAAAATTAAAGTCGTATAATGCTTGATTTATATAAACAAAGACCTTTTAAAATAAAACGTACAAGCATGAGGTGAAATGCGGAATTAGTATGCGAATTCTTCGCATTTATTTTTTGCTGTTGTACCGCTCAAAAACTGGGAAATTTGAAATAAACGCTCAGGGTGGAAATTTGATCAAATTTCTAAGGATAAGAATTTTCCTTCTCAAAATTATCAAAATATTGGCATTTATTCGTTTGGTGAATTGAAAGCTGAAACATGGCCACTGGTAAGTTTAGGTATTAGGTAAAAGAATAACTCATGTTCTACCGTAGGTTTTTTTATGGGCAAAATTCTCGCGTCGGGCGTGGAACCGAAGTTCTCAAGGTGTTACTTCACCTGGGAATATCCTCGCCCGCAATTAGCGGGGAAATGGAGAGGCTCTTTCGCTTGCTCTGGTCGGGTGAGGGGAGGCAGTGCCTCTCCGTACGGGATCTTCGCACGGATTTCCCGCCGAGGACGCCGTGCGCGCCCCCTGGCGTCCTTGGCCCAGTCCGAAGGCGCGAAACGAGATACTAAGGGTCGTTTGCAGCCAATATTCGTTCGTGGAAGTTTCCTCCACTATCTGCAATCCTTTAGCCCTATCAGCTCAAATAAAAAAAACTCGTGTTTAACCTTGATAGCGAAGTGTAGGGGTGCCATTACCTCTTCTCAATATTCCAACTTTGAAAGCTCCGCTTTAATTATCGTTGTCTCATCTCACGTCGAGGGTTAAACCTAAACGATCTACAATACTTTTTATTCGTGACGGTATATTAAAAAACTTCCCTAGCAATGACCAACTGGATTGAGCGCTCTTCGTCAGGGAAACAAGCTGTTTTAACAGTCCGCCTATTTTTATACATGATGATGCAGTGATAAAATATCATTCTATTGTCGTATTTCTAAAAGGTGGGATACCAATGGTGAACCTTTATCGCTTGTATAAATAATAACGAGGTTTCAAAAAAATAAAATGACGTAATCATCGGCCTCAGAGAAAAATCCTCGCCTGATGTTAAAATCAGCATCTACAGTGTAGATTCGTTTTGGCAGAGTAAATTATTCAAGCCCATCGTGAAAAAATTAAAGGCATATAATGCTTGAAGTATTTAAATAAGATCGCAGACCTTATGAAGCAATGCATGCAAGCAACATGTGAAATGACGATTTAGTATGCAAATTCTTTTTTTATGCATTTTCTTGTGGTTATACCGCTCAAAAACCGAGAAATTTGAAATAAACGCTTAAGAATGGAAATTTGATCAAATTTCTTAGGATAGAAATGTTCTTTTTCGAAATCATCAAAGGTTTTAAACTAAGGAGAATATTAACTTCATAATTATGTTATTACAAACACTAGAGAACAACGCAAGATAAAATCAAATTTTGTTTTCTCATCTTTTTTTCTCATGTTTGCTGCATATCCCTGATATCTGAGAATTACTTGTTTTGTGTGTGAGTGTAATATAATTTGAATATGAGACTCACAGGAATTGCGCATCTGCTGCATCTTTTTTCCTCAAAATGCAATTCAGTCAAGAAATGATTGCTTTCTACCTATACACTCTACAATCCAATATGCTCATGGAATGTGCCAACACCTTCCTACCCTTCATCGGCATTTTCTTCATCATGAGCAACGACTTTGGTTGTATTTATTCAAATACGTTTAATCGGTGCTTGGAAACTTGTTTTTGAATGTCATCCGCTCTCTTTCCTGAAGATTTTACGGCCCATTTTACGTATCTCGCACTTGAATTGATCGCAGTCTTGTCCGCATAAGCATTTCCCTCGAGTCATCATATAGCCAGTATTATTGTCTACTGGATTTTTTCTTATCTGAATATTGTAAGAATCCAAGGTAAAAGCCCAATTTTAAATGAATTGTGCTATTGGTAGCTCAAAGAAAAAGAGTTGATTGCAGAAAGACTCACGAACGACACAGAAAAATGCGATGGAAATGGAGGGATGTCCTTCGGTAAGAGGTAGCCCGGGGAAACATATTTTCGTAATGTTTTCATGCGCAAGCGAACCAACTTCAAAAGGAATTAAAGCTATAATTCTACGTCAAACATCAAAAGTTAAATGCTAGTCAGAAAATGTTGCTAGAAAATATTGGTTAAAAATGGAGACTTTCGATAGTGAGAGAGTTGCCGATCACAAATACTACTTTTAAAATGAAGTCCTCGAGTACGTGCGACTGTTGAAAAAGCGATGAAGAGAGGATATGGGTGAAAAGGTCGTGTCTGTGGCATGGCCGAATATTTGACAGGAAGACCCTCACTGGGCTCAGGCGGTGGAAGACGATATTTGTGTTAGCTACGCTTGTGAAAGGTAGCCGAGGGTTTTCTGCACTTATGACAGTAAACATGGATCTCACCGCACAGCTGAATCAACCATCTAATATGGGTGGAGAGAGATAATTTCGAAGAAATTATGAGATATCTTATATGCCTTTGGTGAAAAAAGTGAAGATTACCACAAATTCAACGTAATCTACCTTTTCCTCGAGGATGGCTTCCTCTAATTGAGCACCTGGTTTTTAATAATTTCCTGAGAAAATCCGCTGAGGTACTCCTGAAAAATTTTGCGTAAATGATCTGTAGAATTTCCCCTTTTTTTAAACGACACATCAAAAATTCTTTTGCTTTATCACTCAATTCCTCCTACGCAATTTTGCTAGCAGGTCCGTAAATGTTCTTCGGAGAAGGTGTTATCGAAATACAGCTCGAATACAGAACAGTCTTCCGCACAGCTCAAACACTTTCCTAGGGGATGTAATGATATAATTTAGATAGGTTTTGGCATGCGATTCAAATCAATCTAATATTTTCACTGAAAACTTCAATGACATCGAATGTTAAATATAAATAACGCCTTTCATACTTCTGTAATGCAAATGCTGGAGGTTTTATGTGTTATCTAGACAAAGTAGGAGGAATGAACATTATTATTCGGTGAGTGGTTCGCTTAGATTGGAAAAAATAAGTAGTAGTCGGATTAAGTGAGTTACTAACGTCAAACTATAGTAATTCAGTCGATTAATCACTTGTGCAGAATAAGAAAAAATATTTGACCGAGTGACTCCACAGAACGAGAGACTCTTGATAAAAAAAGGGAAACTCTCGAGTTGAAGATAGTTTACGGAAATCGTCATATTAAAATCAGAATTGTCATATCTCCTCTGCCGCAGAAGTTATATTTCTTCCATATTATTCTGCGAGGCACTTTGGTATAATCGTTAGGGTGGTCGTGTACACTGTTGGCAGATAACACATCGCCCCTTGGATTTTTTCTTTCTTCCCTGGCTGAATTATGGGAAAGTATTTCTAGATTGATGCTGCTAAGTCTGCCGTACATAATTTGATTTACGTTTCTCCCTCCTTTCACCTAAAATCTGATTCCTCAGCACTGCTGGGTTTCCATGCAAATATCCAAGTCAAATTTTTGGTAATAATATAGTAAATCACAGGCATGTTCTCCACTTTTTAGAATTTTTTTGTAGAGATATTTTTATAGAATTGTTATGCTATGTTTTATGAGCTTAATCAAATAATTTATCTCATGCTATTTGCATCTTTTTTTCCAACGTCAGTGATCCCGGTTGAAAACGTATGGCATTACGGTGAACGAATCTCGTTCTTTGTGGGTGGAATAGCTCAAAGCAATAGAGGAGACGAAGGAGACATGTGGTCGCTGTCATATGTGGCAAATGTAGCAATTGTGGGAAACTCTTTTTGGATCTCAGACCATATGCTCGGACACCATATTCAGGGAAATGAGCGGCTGGAAATCCGGGAGCAGTTGATGGAAATCATTCGCCGGGAAAGCACCACATTATAGTTCACTCATGTGAGGGTGTTTGATATGGCCGTTTAGTAAAACGCTTTGAAGGTGACTGGAGAGGGAGATAGATGTGATGGCTAAAGCTAATGTGTCATTACTTTCTTACAATCGTTTTCGGATTTTTTATTGAGGAAGGTCATGGATGAATTTCGGCAATCAAAATCTCTAACTGTAGTGAGGTGAACCTCAGGAACCAGAAAATATGTTGAAAGAAGTTCTCTCTAAAGTCTTGAAAATTATAATTAATGCATTTAACGGAAAGTATTTGAAATCGATCACTTTTGCCCTTTTATTAAAAAAAACGTGGAACCATTAATTAAAAAAGAAACGTGACACCTTTTTCTAAAACATTTTCCGGGTTAGGTATGTAATCACACGCTGGTACAGCGTTAGCCCTTCTTTTGCTTCCCTGACCTGTTATAAAGCCTAAACTGCGTCAATTAAATTAGGAGAAGTCTCCCTCTGACGATGAATATTTATCCAAAATTGAGGGTATATAATGGTCTTTTCGAAAGCGGTTGATATTCAAAGTGTTCTTAAAGCATGAAAAAAGAAGTGTAGAGGAGGTTGTGGGAGTTTCTCTGCTTCCTGGATGGAAATAATTGAGTTAATGAGTTCGAAGGAAAGTGTGTCACTGTCGCGCATCCCACTCAGATTTTCTGGGGAATCAAAGCTGCGATTGGAAGTCAATATTCTTTCTTTTGTGCGGGACTCCGGAAGTAGCGCGAGGCGATGAATAAAAGTGAAGAATGTCTGCCATTCCCCATCTGGTAACAGTTGCTGACTGTGAAAATGTTATTCTCCCCGTTTTTCTCATAACTGATAAGGTGTAAATAATACCTGAGCAATTTTTAAAGTGAAAATTTCATAAATATCTAACTAATATATTTTTACTCATTGTATCAAAAGTTGCCCATTTCATTCAGATGGTCATAAATTTTTTCTCTTCATTTCTGCCGATAAGGAACGATTTTTGTTTAAAAAAAATCCCTAATTGGTTTGTTTTTTTCACAGTTTTACTCACAGACAGTAGAAAATCTTCGGGTCGGTAGCTACCGCTGTACAAACACAGCTCGTAAAGTGATATGCTTTCTTTTTCCACGTGTCTGTAGTCCCGTTTTGCTGCATTTGAAGCGATGGCACCTTTTTTCACGTGCGCGAGATCAGTTATTGCCGAGACTCGCTGAATGCGCGTTAACGAGAGCAATTTCCTGTTCGCTTCACGGCCATGCTATTTCTATCTCTCATCTAGTCGCAGCTTACGGGGGAGGAAGGGTGATGGCCACAAGCCACTAGTTACGCTTTTTGTCGTCACGTAACACGTTTTCAAAACGTGGAGACTTTCATTTGAATGTCTTCAGATTTTTCTCAGACTTTTAAGGGTAGTCGCTAAGCGTAGCTATTTAGCTTGATTGCTTCTCCATGCGACCTTTTCCGACTCATTCCATTATTATTACCATGTTTCCCCGGAAACAGCAGTTATGGTGAGAAGAGAATCATTTAATTATTTTTGCATAAAACAAAGTCGAAAAATGTGGTAGTCACACCATTTATAATTCGAGGACGGCTGTTCGGATTTTAATGATATTTGGATGGCTTAGGATTCACCTCAGCCCCGGATAACAGAATAAACATTTTAAAAATGGAAAAATTTCACGGATAGAAATAATCATGATCTATGGGACACGTTTTTGGTGTTTATTACACTGAAAAAGTTATCAAGTTGGTCAAAACAAAAATATTTGTTTTGTTGTTACCAATTTCATGACTGAGCTTCTTAACAATATTTAAAACGTGTCATTAGTTAAACAATATGGAAAATATTAAAATAACATTAAAATCATCAAATTCCACCTAAACCCAGCTCGAGTAGAGTCGTCAACAAACACGTAACTAATAGTCACTACCGTGTGGGTAAACAAATCATCAAGCAATTGTTGACTATCGGTAATGGCCGTGTTCATGTCGACGAATCGAGCGGATTGATTTCATTTCCTCGGAAGTTTTGCAATTTAAACTTTTGAATTGAAACAAATTCAGTTTCCAATTCCGCTATCCATTCGCTAAATTCGCTTTATTTGTTATTAATCCTGATAACAAAAGAAAAATTTTTATGTATCAGAAGGTACTTAACTCAAGAGAATAATGCCGAACATGTAGAGTAGACCGGGGCAAGTTTAAGTCTGGGGCACGTTTACGCAATGCGCTTTTCCGAACCGGGTCATAATTAGCGCGCCACAAGTCTTAATTTCAAGTCTCACATATTAATATCGATGCCATTCGCTATTTTCACGAGGTTTTGAGCGTGTCTTGCGTTGTGTGAACTTTCCTCAAGAAGGGAGCAAGTTTACGCAACGGACTTGGAACTAAAACATTTTTTTTACGGTTAAAAACACAGATTAGCCTCGCAACTGAATAAATATTATTTTGACTTTATTAACTGCATTACAAGACCACAATGTCTAAAATTTCCTATGCTAAAAATTTAAAGTTGAAAATTCATTGAAAAAAATCCGCCCCGGTGTACTATATGAATAATGAAAATGTTTTTCCAACAAGCCATTTAAATACTTAATTTAGTATTTTTATTGAATTAATATTTTCATTTTATTATAATAATTCAAAATTTATTAAAATAAGTACAGACGCTTTTGATTTAGAAATGGTGCAACTAAAATGGTCATTTATTATTAGGAGGTACGAAATTCGCCGGGACAGCAAATATTTAATAAGATAACGCTTATTACTCTCCATGCTACCACTCTCTCTCGTGGCATCTTACTTATATACTGGAGATAACTTTCCATCAGGCGCTATGTTTGAATCACTGGGAGGAGGCCCATTATGCCTATTAGATAAACATAATATTCTAATAATGTTGCCATATGTTGGGATTTTATAATGAAAAACATCAATATCAAGCTTGTAAAACCATTCTGCATTGTCCTAGGTGTCTTAGGCATGAATCCCTAAGCATACTAACACCACGTGCTCCAAAATGATATTGCGACGTGAAATTTGGGGTATGTCACGTATAAATGGGGTATAATTTTTACATTATTTAAGAGTATAAGAAACAAGATTTTAACAATTGTAAGCGTTTTATGTGTATTCATTACTGTTTTGCGTATTTACTTTAAACTTCTGATTGTTGTTAGAGGTTTCTGTTGCATTAAATAGAAAGAGAATATTCATATCTCACTCAATTTTGGTGCTGCAAAGCCGTAAATTCGACGTATCCATGCAGAAACCAGGAAAATGAACTGAAATTCCGTTTCAATGGGCAAAATGAAATTGTTGTTGATATCAAAATATTTTTTATGTCATCAGTAAAAACAGAAATGAAGGACCATAAATTTAATGGTGGTACCGACGATAAAGACGATATCTATTTTTCGCGATTAAATGAAAAGGGAAAATTTTCAAGCGCGCGAAAACGCGACGGTTAAGTATGAATGCTGGGAAAAGCCCGTGTGACGTCTGGATGCTGCTGTGTGAGGCCACCTGGGTGCGAGGTTGTGAACGCCGCTACGATGCAGGCTGCTATAGTAGAGTTCCCTGCTAGCAGATAGCCCTTGGCTTGTCTCGAAATAAGGATCAAACGAAGGAATCTTTCCGACCATAGGCAATTTTAATAGGTGATTATTGAGAGATGTTCCCTGAGCTCTGTGCCTAATGCATTCATTGGTAATCTCAGGCGATGTAAAACTCCTATCAACTCGTATAGCATCCCTGTGACGTCACATGGAGAGACATCGCATGGGCGCCAATCTGGCCTTTTTCAAATGAGGTTAAAATTAATCATTAACATTCGCCTAAACTGGGATTTCTAAAACCAAATAATTTGTACATTATGAATACACTGATGGTGGGTACCGAATCGCAATCAATGCCTTTCGTTTTCTTTGATGAAGGAAACCACCCTATTATGTAAATCCCATAAATATAAACCCAGTTAAATCTCCTTGAGGCCACCTTAAAGAATCGCCACTTTGAGGTACTTTTGACACTAAAGAGGCCCGCCTACAACCAAATTCGTGATGTTTATCATGCAGTATCGCTCCTCATAACACTTAAAATTATATCGGTATTGGTATTATTTTTGTCACTGACACGAAATTATATTGACGATTGAGAAAGAAACTGTCCGGGTTAAACCATAAGAGTCATAAAATTGGTAGGAGTTAGTGTGTTTAATTTCAAAAATACGTTGTAAAACAGAAAAGTATATATCTATTAATATTAATACAGACTCAGATGCTAGCATACAGAAAAAAACGAATTAATACGATGGAATATGTACACTTCGTATTGACGAAAACTTGCTCTTTCGCAAAGATAATTCAGCAGTGGTGTTGTTGTGGTGTTTTTTAAAATAAATCTTGAAACGCAGAACATTTTAGGATTGCAGTAAAGTTGGGCGAATGGAAGTTTGATATTGCCGAGGCCCCGTTCATCATGTACACTAAATGACATGGAATCTTTATGAAAGTCTGAATCATCTTATTCTCAGTTCACTCAATGGAAGAGTGGGTTTGTCATTAATTTTGGACATGGACTCGACACTTGTGGAAGTATCTGTCCGCCTAATCGTCACATTTGCAACGATCGTCCGGTGGATGGCAGGGCAAAAAGACGCCCTTGTTACTGTACTCCAATGATAGGGAATTCGACGAGAAAATGCATTTTTTTGAATTTATTTTCTGTTTTCACATGCAAAATGTATAACACGTTTATACGTTTATGATTTGCTTTGTTTGTGTAGCATTTTCAAAGTTGACTTCCGTACCCGTGCTATTTTACACCTCCCGTAACCCAGTAGGACATTTCGAACACCCCTTTACATTTTAAAAGCTCACTCTCTCGAGAAATGAATTATTACCAAATTGTGATATTTAATTAATACTTGTAAGTATGATTTATCAATAGCCATGCAATTGATGAGGATAACTGAATTTTAATGCAGCATTTACTGCTTTCACTTGCGGACGGTCGTTGCAGAGGCGAAATATAAGGCGGAGAAGTTTTAACTCATCGTGTATAGGATGCTTCACTTCGAGGAGGAATAGAGGATGAAGATCGCAGTTCACTCCGATGCACCAGTGAATGCTCCGTTCTGCATACACCAGTTTTTTCCTCGTTGCTCAACTATTCCGGGCCGTGGAATTCTCCACTTTCTCTCCAGACTCCGTGGCTGCGGAAAATATTCCTCACTTTCTCCCACTGACGTCATACATCTCTTTCTTCTCCCCTCCAGGCCTCCATTTTCATTTGCGCTTTACCTTTACTTGCGTAATGCGTCAATGCACGGGCTTTTTCCATCGCATCTTTGCAGGGACCTGTGTTCAAATCTATTCCCACACAAAGCCCACATCCACGTGTTTGGATACGGTTTTGTTTTTGTCGCTTTTCCATATCATTTCAGAGGAATGCATTGAGAAAAATCACGATAAATAAAAAAACTAATAAAAATCTGCTATTATCCGAATTATCTGTTAATATCGACTTCCCTCAGCGAGGTATTTATCGCAATAAAAATACAATTCACAAATCTTTATTTAACAACCCTGCTCATGTGATCTTTGACCTCAATTTTTTCGTTATATTTGAGCCAAACATGTTATTTTTTATGCACATTATGCGCATGTACATGTTTTTTTATGTACATTAGGCACATGTGCATTATGTGATGTTTCGCGTCAAATCAAGGGATTTTATACATGTTTTCGTGACTTTATCTATGTAACATATTTTTACCAAATGATTAATGAGGTTTTACGGCAAAATATGCGATCATTTGCTTGGAATCCCCACTCGTATTATTGTAACATAACTTAAATAGAGTATTTTTCAAAACAAAAAATTACGAATCTATATTTGTTTGAAATATTACTTTAAAATTTAGAAATTTATATTGCAGCTTTATTACATGTGATAAAAAGATGAAATTTATATAAAAAATAATTTAAAATACCGTTTTGACAAAAAATTAAATCAGGTGTGCGCAATACTTAAATAATCGTAAAAATATAAGGTCGGCACATTACCCTGGTACTTCCTAAGTTATTATCAAATAAACTGTAGCTAAAGCATAATACTAGTGTAGAATCGTATTAGCAAAGCAGCTGGCTGAAACTGCAATGAATAGAAGTGATTGAAAATTACATTCACTGACTAATTCGCGTTGTTATTTTGTCAAATTTTGCTTTTTAGTTGACTATTTTTACTATCAAATGAATCCAATTTATTCGCATGCAAATACGTAAACAAAAATAGAGATGTTTCAAGATATTACCTATAATATTTGAATGCATTTAAACATACCGATACTGCTAAATCAAAGGCTTATCAGATGGTGTCAGTTCAAACTGTACAGAGCGGTCTTATTTCATTGGCAAAATATGAACAGAACAACTTTTTCGGATTCAAATTTTCATAGCTAAAAATTAAATTTTCACATGGGGAGTAGAACCATTAGCCAACAGAAATTTACACATAAATGTAAAAAAATGAGATGAGGATGTAAATTGTGTATATTTGTCGCTCATGAACCATTCTCTGCAACAAGCACGTGATTAAATAAATGGCGGCCTGCAGACACAAGCTCTATCTCTTCAAACCCCGTGAGAGATTTTTCCGCCTGCTTTCCGCGGACCTCGCGTGACTTATTTCGAACGACCGACATTGGCCTGAAATCCCATCGGGGCATCTTAGGCTCCGCAAGTGAATAAACACGTTTCCTGCGCCGACATGTTGCCAACCCTACGGCTATTTACGATAGAGTCACGAAAGGGTGTTCCTGTGTGGACTACCCTTTTTCTCACACCTCCCTTCAAGCCCTGGCGTACGAAATGGATAATCCGTAAAACATCGTATCTTACACCGTCAACAATCATCTCCTAGCGGTCGATTTTTTTCTAAAGCTGATATTGCATATGTTATGAAAGTTTAAATTCACAACATTTATTTTCATATTCCTCATTGAATGTTATAAACAGATATGAATTCGGCAATGATATTTTGATTTTTAGGTTTGAATAGCTATTTCATCCAAAGCTGAATTAATGCTGAAATAATGGCGAGGTAATTATGAGATGCCCTGGCATTCGAGTTGAAAATTATTATTTTATATGGAAAGAATAAAATAGGCGGTTAAAGTGGTAATGAACTGAACAAAGTTGTAGCTTTATCACATTTTGAAATAAAATGAATTTCGCTGTGAAATGTCTTCCTCAACTTAATCAAAGGAAACTCTTGGATCCATAATTATTTTATTATTAAAATTATCTAACTGCCTCTTAAATCTTAAAGTTAGTGTCTAATGGTAAGTGGTTACCTGGTAATCTATGGGGTTTCGTTTTTCTGAAAAAGTGTAGAAAAAATGGTGACATGAGCTTCATAATTTAGTAGCATTACCTTCAACGTATAAATGAGGTAGGTCATATATTTTATGATATCCACTGATTGGTGAACTCTTTTACAAGATTGTGCTTCTCTCTCCGAGAGATGAGGACATGGCTGTATGGAGAAAATTTTGTGAATATTTCAAAAGTTTTCCAAAGAACCGCGAGTGCCTTGATCCATTCCTTGTGGGTAGCCGTCTAGGATGAGACTCAGAAACTACTTAAATAACTGCCTCAGTGCATCGAGAAGTAGCAAGCTTTGTGCATTACTCGTAGCAGTTTACGACGCATCGCTATTTGCTCTCAGTGTAATTTAATGCGTCTAATATAATGATATGATGATCAATAGAGAGTCATGCCATTATTTTTGCTTTTGCTTAAATTTAATGGATCATGTACTGAGAAAATAGTTCTATAACAAGATGTGAAGATGTTTTTAGAATATGCTGCTTTTGGTGACCGTCAGCTTCAGAGAAGGAAGGGTGTGAAGAAACCCTGTAGCTTTGGTAATAGTGTGCTAGTGACAAGATGCGCCTAGAGGAACGCGGCTTAACGTCCCATCCAACGGACGGCGAGTTCTACTTGAAGTGTCCTCCATACGACATCCAAGCAGAGATCGGGTTACCTCTGAAAATGTTCTGCTATCACCGGAATTTGTGTCCGGGACCACGGGTTGCGAAGGCAACAACACCCTAGCAACTACGTAAATTCAATCTCCGACTTTGATGGAAAAGCGCAGTTATGATTAGGAGAACACTATTAGCTCATTAGGTATTAGCTCATTAGGTATTAGCTCATTTTATCTGGTAAATATCAACGTCATAATTTGAATAATCAAATAATAATCCAAGAAGCGAGGATAGAGCTTAATTGTTCATTTATCTACATAGTTACGTTGTCTCAGCGATTTACTTTGCCAAAGCAGCGACTTACAGCCACTCTAATCTTTTTGTCAGCTGATTCATTTCCTCTTGAGTGCCCTCTTTTGCGCTAGTGTGGTCGTAATATAATCACCTTCTAGCTCGTCCATTTTTATGAGTATAATTGTGGAACCATTCCTATTCAGGGTAACCGGAGAACCAAGCTATTTCGATGAGATACTCATTTAAATTGTACACGCACCCATGCGATTAAATAGCGAAACGAGAAAGAAGAACCAAGGAGGAAAGTACTCACGGTTGACCCAAATTCTAATTCGGGCCACAGGTCGGTTTCTCCATCTTCTTCCTCCTTACACTTGTGCGTCTTAAACGCAGTCATCCAGGAATGTGACAAGCGTAACCATGGACTTAAACGATGGCGTATGTAAGGACCAAAAGACAAAGCCACAAAAAGGAAAATGAACCAGAAATTAAATGCCGTATTCTGATGTATTCAATGAACCATGCGTAAGAGCATGACCGTGGTGTGCAGTAAAACGCCGCCATATGTCTGTTGTTCTTCACAAAATTAGTGAAAAGCTTATTCAACAGTTCGGTTAGAAGCAGTTTAATTCATCACCGCAAAGTGCAGACATTATACCATCCAACACTCGTTCTTATTCTTTAAAAGTAGGGAAACGTTTTCTTAATGACGATAAGAGGAGACAGTTCGCGAGACAATGCCTGTAGTCAGCGGCGGTTTCGAGAATGAGGGTGGGATGGATGAATTAGTCCACGGCAAATTTATCAGAACACTTGCGTTATGAGTGAAGAAGTGGTTCCAGACATGGTGTTTCATTTTTTGGTCCTGAAAAGTGTTTACTACGGTGATTTCAAAACGGCATCCACTTCCTGGATACATTTCATATGATTATTTGCATACAAATAAGTAGAGAGTGTCAAGAATTGTCCTCATTACAACTGAGTTAACCTAGCCCTGCCTTGATCTTGTCCTCCGCTATAATCAACCAATCATCTTGAGTTATAAATAAGGATCATTATCCTGTTGAGCGCGGGACTCTGGGAGGCAAACCAAATTCATCTCAAAACAAAATTAGACGAACATTCCTGACTGGCCGCAAACACTGCAGGGGTGTCGCGGGTTCTTTCATTTCAGAGTTCACGCACTACTTTCAGGGTCCATGGCTATTGGGAGGTTCTGAGGGAGCCCAGGGCCATCGTACCTGGGCCCCCGACCGCCCTGGAGAAGTGGACCGCCCCTGATGGATACAACTTACATGAAGTTTGCGTATTAGGTGGTTGCCCAATGCCAAATATTAGTTCTCGACTCATAAGGAAAAAAGCTGTGATTAGGTTTCGAATGATGTAAAATGTATCATTCTTATAATAATGCAATCTGCCGAAATGTAAGAAATGAAGTCAGGGGAGGATAATGCTACGTTACAAAGGATCTGACTCATCGGGTCATAATTTTTATGGTTACTCAAGTAATTCCATTGCGGTCACTGTACGTAATCTGAAATATTTACGAGATCAATTTTATTGATAGTTATTACTAAAGATTTTTTTTCCTCATCTTTGTGAGAGATGAATCATGAAAAGGTTTTTAAGATAAAAATGTCCTCAAAAATATATGCCATGAAATGCTTTGTATTTAAGGAAGTAATATATACTGAAAAGTACAGCCTTGAGAAATGGCAATTAAGTACAATATCTTCCACGGTTTTCTTATAAATATAAACGAAGTCAACTGAATTTGGCAATACAACATGGAATAATATGATGACATTTTAGCAGAAAAGGTATTAAATCAAACTTAAAAGAATTAACTTTAAAATTCTGATTCAGAATTGCTTATGCTATTTCGAAGACCTCCCACCACGCTTTTTTCAACACCTTTTACTATTGAAATATCATCATACCATTCCATGATATGTTACCACAATCGGTTGACTTCGTTACAAAATTGATCGAATTTTCATTTGAGCACAATCCCGAAATAAATCCGATCCGCCTTTAGTGAATCCGCATGAGAGGATCTTATCTTGCTGGCGAACCACAATATCAAATATGTGTATTTTCTGTGAAATTTATATTTAGCTCATTTTTTTGTTACCATTAGTACGAAGTCCCTCAACATCGTTAAAGCGTCTGGCCCTCATTTAAAAGCCTATGCTGGCGGAATATCAGGATGTTCTTCCACTTGCTATCGCCAAACTCCACTGGCTTCATTTATCATTGCTAGAGTGCGTTTTACTGCACAATTTAGAAGGACAGACACTGGTCAGTTTTCTACCTTCATGCTGATTCCAACTACTAATGTGCACGTTTTGACTATGCAACGCAGTCAATGCTAGGGTAGAATGAATATAACTAACAATTTATCAGTGAGTGAGTGCGGTTACAATTTTATATTTACATGCATGTACCGAATATCCCGAAAAAAACTCAATCAAAATGATGCACACGACGCCAAAAAAATTGCGAAAAAAAAACTTCTTGGAGCATCGATATTTCACCCTCTGTCTCGACGTTTTCCCGTATCTTCTGCTCATACGGTGGCGAAAGGATTCCTCAGCCATTTAATAGCCGACGGCCATGGAGAGTTTTATATCTCATCGCTTCGAGGGTGGTGAAGGATTTTTCGGAATGATTGCCCTTGACAGGGCCAGAGGGAGCGAGGAGGGCCCGAGGCTAATGCGTTGCAAGGGACACAACTTAGACTCCTTGCACTGATCACCCTTCAAACCAGACAAGGGAGAGCACACACTGGAGCAACGAGAAGAAACGAGAAACAATAATGACCAATTTCTTTTCGAGTCGGTTTCGTACACTATGCAGTGGCAACGTTCTTTCTGTGTTTTATTTTTATTTCTTCTTTATTCAACTTCCTTTCTAGTTTTTGAGGATTTTGTCACAATTAAAATTAACTTCCCTTTATAACGTATTCCGTTATTCTTTTAATTTTATCATAGCATTAGCTCACTTTGAAAATAGTTTATTTTAAATGTGATAAAATCCTTAAAAACTAAAAAAGGAAGATGAACGTTTTTCTAAGCATTTCCGTGCACTATTACTAGTCACATTATTTTATTCACGCTTAGCGATAAATTAAAATATCATTGCGCGGTAATGCCACGTTACTTAAACATTAAGTCGTAATAGTGCAATAATATAAAGAGAAACATTGATCCATTTCCTCGGGAACGGCTATCCTCCCCCATTGCAGTAAACTACAGATAATTATTTCACGAGCTAAAAAAATACATATTACGGCATCCCAAACTGAAAAATCTCCGCAAAGAAAATATTATTTATGGAATTATGTTACGGTTTTTTAACACATGATATTTTAATAGTGATTATTACAAAAACGGAATGGTATTATACTGAA
Organism: Ischnura elegans; assembly: GCF_921293095.1. NCBI lineage: Eukaryota > Metazoa > Arthropoda > Insecta > Odonata > Coenagrionidae > Ischnura > Ischnura elegans. The sequence goes on from NC_060256.1 coordinate 7,234,158, forward strand.
AAAGTATCTCTATGCAGTGGACATAATTTTGAGATAAAATATTCAAAAGCCCATTGATAAACTTGAGATCGAAATTTTTTCGATCTCAAGTTTATCAATGGGCTTTTGGGCTATATTTATTCGAATTAATTTCCGTTTCTTTGCACTCGAGGAAATGTTCCAAGCGAACATTCAAATGGAATCAGGAGGTTCGAAAACGATCCAAATATTCTCATATATTATTCTATTATTCCTGTAAATAAATATCTGGAACATACTGCGTATTTTGAAAAGCCCCCGAGTATTTGAAAAATGGAGAGAAAATGAGACCGTTTTACTCAGAGGGATTGGCGATGAACCGTCTTTCATAGTAAAGCATCTATTCAAATTACAATTATTCTATTTACAATCATTAAATTGCTAAAATTATGAATTATGTTAGTATTATAGGGGAGCGTGTTAAGATATTGAGTAGAGCGGTTGGCTGTTGATTGATAGGTCCCGGGTCAAAATCCGGGGAGAAGCATTCAGACACCCCCGAAAAAATGGTCCAATGTGTGAAATCTACGTGTCGATGTCTTGGCTCGAGGCGAGAATTATCCTCACCCATCTAAACCAAATTTCCAATTGAAGTGAGTGACTTGTTTTAATGAGTAAAATTGCTATATGCCACATAATAAAAGATAGAATAATTAATTAGTAAAAAAATGTGATTAGTTAATTTTATTAATAATGAGAAAAGTCCTTTGAATATATGAGGAGAAAATAGAAGCCTCGTGAAAACCTCGAACAAAGTAAATAAAGTATTACCTTGAATAAGATATATGGACAAAAAGGAAGCGAAAGAGAAGAAATTCGTAGGTTTTAAAATGTTAGCTACCGGTAGAATTGATTGGAGAGCTGTGTCAAACCAATCTCATGCTTGTTATGGTGATGATGAAAATGACGGATGGGTGGGTATAGATGACGCATCTCGTCCTTCTTTTGTTGGTTAAGTCGTATTTTGCGTAAATTTGTTTTGTGCTCATAATTCACTCGATCCGCTTCTGTTGAATCTGCGAACTCGCGTGGAACATCCATCCGTCCATCATATCGCTCCTTGGCCTTCTCCTGTTCTACACTTACTCACACTACCCCTCCCTCCTCCCCTCCCCCCCCCTCTCTCTCTCCGCGTACAGCTATAAGCTATCATCCCTCAGGAATTGGGCCAAGGTTGACGGGCGCGCGTCTTGAGCTTCTTCCATCCGCCACCACTTATTTCTTTCTCTTCGTCGGAAAAACCCTTCCTTTAGCCCGGGGCGCTAAATCACTGGCGCACTCCTATTGTGGTTCTCACGGGAGAGAATCCTGAAGAAAAATGCCCGACCTTTTGTGGGGGGAATGGTATTGTGGTTCAAATTAATGCCCCCGCAAAGTGAGTGGCGCCACTTATGCTCCTAGGCGAAATTTTCGACTTTCTATAGTTGTATGATTCAATGGTGGATCAGTAACCTTTAGAGTTTAAGGGACGGATTCATCCTCGAGAAGATGTAAATGGTAGTTAGTACGTAGTTTGAGAAGTATATTCCTCATATTATTTAATTTTCCTTCGCTTTTTGCATAAATTCTTCTCACTTGTTGGTTAGACTGTCGCCGTCTGACGTGGCTCTAGAGAAAAAGAAGTTATTTCCAGCCGTACATGTATAGTGATAAGTGTTGCAAAAGAGCTGAACTAAACTTCGATCTCAATTTTATCAATAGGCTTTTGAATATTTCATCCGATAAATATGTCCACTGCATTGAAGTACTTTTTCAGTATAATACCATCCCATTTTTGTAATAACCATTATTAAAATATCCTGTGTTAAAAAACTGTAATATAATTTCATATGTAATATTATCTTTGCGAAGCTTTTACAGTTTGATATGCCGTAATATGTATTTTTTTAAGTCTTGAAATAATTCTCTGTATTTGATTGCAATTGGGGGAATTTTTGATCCATTGAATTGATCCATTCCCCTCGGAAATCGGTAAATATTTCTCTTCATATTATTGTACTATTAAGACTTAAGGTTTAAATAACATGAGCTTTCCGCGCAATGATATTTTAATTTATTGATAAGTCTGAATAAAATAATGTCACTAATAATAGTGCTTGGAAATGCTTAGAAAAATGTTCAACTCACTTTTTTAGTTTTTAAGGATTTTATCACATTTGAAATTAATTATTTTCAAAGAGAGCCAATGCTCTGACGAAACTGCAAGAATTACGGAATACGTTATAAAGGGAAGTTTATTTTAATTGTGACCAAATCCTCAAAAACTAGGAAGGAAGTTGAATAAAGAAGTAATAAAAATAAAACACGGAATAAAGTTGCCACTGCATACTGTACAAGATCCGATTCGACAAAAATTTGGTTATTATTTTTTCTCGTTGCTCCGATGTGTGCTCTCCTTTGTCTGGTTTGATGGGTAATCAGTGCAAGGAGTCTAAGTTGTGTCCCTTGCAACGCATTAGCCCCGGGCCCTCCTCGCTCCCTCTGGCCCTGTCAAGGGCAATCATTCCGAAAAATCCTTCACCGCCCTCGAAGCGAAGAGATATAAAACTCTCCATGGTCGTCGGCTATTAAATGGCTGAGGAATCCTTTCGCCACCGTATGAGCAGAAGATACGAGAAAACGTCGCGACAGAGGGTGAAATATCGATGCTTCAAGAAGATGTTTTTTTCGCAATTTTTTTGGCGTCGTGTGCATCATTTTGATTGATTTTTTTGGGACATTCGGTACATGCATGTAAATATAAAATCGTAACCGCACTCACTCACTGATTCAGTCATTATTTGGTGAGGGTAGAGGTCACCTGAGACTAATCTACTGGCGTGCAAGTTTCACGCTTTCCTGGTACGAGGGACAGTTTAATTCCCTCGACTCTCTTTCTTTCATTTATTTTATTTCATTATTTCATTTCATTCCAACGAAAAAACCATTGCATAAATGTAAGCATTCAAAGATAATTACTCTTATTATATAATATAGATGTAATTATCAAACATATGTGATAACATGTGCTGAAATCTATAATCTCTTGTCCTTAACTCTTGGGAAACCTGATTCTTACTATTAATAAATATTATCATTTGTTATTTTATTAATTTATGAATGATTATTTAACAACGGCCAAGTATCTCAAGTATTTAGGTGGAGGTTGAAATCTGCTATCTTGCAGTTGAATCTCATTATTTTTCGCCGTTTAATAAATCAGTTGTTGTATTATGGGATCGGATAAATCCTTGGGAAAATAGAGCATGCGAACGAGAATATTACAATTGGACATGATATATTCTTGGCTGAATTACTGAAGGCCATTATGTAAACCACTAAGCATCCACTATGGAGTATCTATCACCAATTTCAAAGAACTCAGATATTTTTGTATGGGTCTATTTTTTTATACAAACATTTTAACTTCTATTGGGTTCAACATTAGGAAACCCAAGAAATTTTCTCCAAATTCACTCACTGAGAAAACGCCATATCAAAGTCTTCGCAAATTAGAGGAATTTTGCTTGGGTCTATTTCTAGAGAATAACTTTTTCTCTGTGTAGCTCTTTTGCTTTGGTGGTTTGAGGGCACTCTCAGTAGGTTTTTGTATATTTTTCCGTCGTTCAATTTTCCAACAGGCAATAAAAACCTCTTAAAATTACATTTTGTCTCCTAATTAATATCATATTGAAATTTCCATTCGTTATGACTCCGAATGACGTGAGACGAATGCGCGAGGCCGAGTAGTTATGGAGAGGCGATGACCCGGGCGGCAAGAGTATGTGACGTCATGAAACTGTATCACCGATAGGCCGTCGATATTTCGCCACGAACAGCTCCAATAGTCGGCGATGGATCGAAAAACAGGAACGTACTGATCTTTTTATTTTTCAAACTCTATCGCAACCGACGATCATGAAAAAGTAGTGAAAGAGCTTATTAGGGCTATTATTTCCCAATCTCCTAGGATTCACGTCTTTGTTTTATAAACATGGACCCTCTGGGCAGAATTCTTAAATAAATTATATTTTCTATACTCCTCCATACTTGGTTCCCATAATTTTTCCTCACAGTAGTATTCCTCCTGTTAGGCTACTCGGAGTATAGATGAATGAGGGACTGGATATATCGATCCAATGAGAGCGTCTCATTATTATTATAACAATTATTGTTATCATCGCTTTCTCAATATCCTTTCCATATGGTAAGCTCTTTGTTAACACTTCGCGAATAGAACGATTAATCAAGGTAGGGTGTTGTTGATTCCTCTCTGAGTATAACTTCCTTAAATAGAAATGTCCCTGTACCGCAATAGTTTTGATGTTATGCTCTTGGTTAGGAATACCCAGGTGTGGTATAAGATTACAGCGTTGCGCTATTGTGCATTGAGTGACTGAGAGAGTATTTTTTCTTAATAACTGTTGACGTGGCTGGATGGATAGCACCGTAGGGCTATGAGGATTTTGCCTTCTACATTTTTGAAAATGAAAATTTTTAATATGAAAATATATGTTTTAAAATACATGTGAACTAGCAAAACGTCACGAAAAAGCACTGGTCGAGCGAGAGTGATGCATTTCTAAAGAGAATTGCTTTATTTAAGAAGCGATATGATGGAATACTACCGGGCGTGTTGTTATGGTGGGCTCAGTTGATGTTGTCTGCGTTCGCCACCTTAATGAAGAGCAGACCGTCGAAAGAGGAGGTTTTTTGATGGGATGGCGCTAACTCAGATTCAAGGGCAGCTTGAAATGTTGGTCTCCTGTTTCATGGGCGTTGGTCTCCTGTTTATTTGGGGTGGCTGAGAGCTTAGCTGAGTTGACCTTGGGCGTTGAGTGAGAATAGGTCATGGTTGAAGACTGAGATGCTCTCCGATATGTGATATATCTCTCGGGGGTAAGACAAGCTTTCGTGATCATCTTATGTTTATAGAATTTCCTCCGAAGCGCTGAATTTTCTCTGAGAACCATTTATTTAGGAGCTATACGAAAAAAATGCTTATTCATGCTGTACAAGTGGCTAAAAGATTTTATGTCCGCTGCGCTTCATAAAAATATCGGCTCTTTTTCCAAAGTCAGGTTATTCCAAAAAAATAACAAGAAAAAATACTGCGACTGAATTTTCATTGCATATTTTTTATGTTTAAAATGCCGCTTATTTTATAAATTAATGTTTCATGCATAAAATATTAAGTTAATGGTTCTATGCAGTATTAATTTAAGGTGTATTTAGGAGTGGTATAAAAATGAAACCATTGATTTGAATGTAGCTCCTTTTGGGTTTTGCATTGGAATTGGCTTGGAGTCCGTAAAGTACTCTGAGGCTGAGTTTTAATCATAAAGTGATTTGTGAAAAATACAACCAACTTTTATACCAAAATAAATACACGCAAAACATGCAGTTCCGAATAGATGGGTTCGTCGATTCGTTTACACTCGGTCTATGTATTGCCGCGATTGGTATTTAGCTGCAATTTTAATGCATTTACTTTTCTGATGGATAAATACTCCCTACTACATGACTGACATCTTCGATCATTTCGGGAGTTAATAAAGAATTTTGACTATTTTAAAGGGAATTTTGAATTTTAGTATGTGTCTCACTATTTGAGAGTGTATAAATGTTGAATTAAATATACAATTTATTTGTTATCCATTCAAATTAACCCTTAATCCGAAAGATAATACTGATTAATTAGGCTGAAAAAGCCATATTCTTCTTTTCAATAGGTCAAATGTTAAATAAATACGTTGATTGGCATCTTCTTACACTTTTTTTCAGAATTTTACTAACATTTGTCCAATGAGCTTTCCTGCGATATTTCCCTGAAAATCATGTGGTTCCTGTGGCTAGAGTAGATATTAGTATTAACATGTCTTAAATGCGTTCACATGAAGAAGAATGAGATTATATCTGGCTGAAATACCACGTAGCTCGTGGTTGCCGGCTTCCCGCGTGAAAATTTATGTTGCAGATCCTTGTTGTCATAAATCGTGACCTCTCTCCCCTGATATGTGAGTAAAACCACTTGCCAATGTCAGGGTGGTCACAACAACTCATTTTCGCAAGAATATTTAAAAGCAATAAATTACTCCGTCTATTGCAAATAAAAAAGTCTAATAGCAATAAAATAACGCTTCATACAGGCTTTTCACCTCTTTCGTATTCACACGTTCTCTTGGAAAATGAGGGACTTGAACATGCGATAATATGCGTGGCTCTATATAGAGAAAGGCTCTAAATATCCATTTGTCCTGGAGGAGAAAATTCGAGAATTCCGGCGGGATTCGATTCAGGTGGTTGGGGACGCAAGGCAAAAGAATGCCGCTGGGAATGAATGAATGTGAAGCGCCTTGCGCGTCACAGGGGAAGAAAAATAACATTTCGGTTCGTCTTCCCCAGTGACGCACAGAAGTTGAGTCTCTGTTGACGCACCCCACACACACTGGCCTTAAATTGTGGAACTCCCACTAAAAATACCCACTTTTTCTCTACAAATGTTCGTATGTGGCACTTGCATGATACGTGATACATTGGAAATGCAGGCGAATTCATTTTTTAGGGGAAAATTTTGAACTGCATCATGGATCCATTGTACAGCATTAAAGAATTTAAGTTAAATTTTTTATAAAAAGCTTTTACAAAATAGTATCCCCTCATGAAATTACTCACAGATTTTAGTTTGCAATGGAATGGAGTATTATTAATTATTATTATCCTATCGCATTTAGTCAATAATACCGAATTATTTGAAAATTAATTATAAGAGTGCAAATGAATACGATTTTTTTGATTTGCAGATGACCATGGGATCCTTATGTAATGAAGGACGGACTTTCAAGTGTGATTTGATGCGATGAGATGATTTGCAATCGATACGTTACGTAAATCAACCACTAAAAGCCGTAGTCATGCCGTTTTACAAAGAATGAGGAGGAATGATCATAAGAGCTGAATTGAGCCAGATACTTCTGCATGCAGGAATCCCTTCGGAGGCTTTGTAAACATGTGTATAATTTGGGGAGAGTTGATCGGAGAATGATGGCGGAATGGAAGAGTCGGAAGGAAAGAGTAGCAGGGAGTAGGCAGGAAGAGCGTTGTGCGGTGCGAATGCGGAAGGAGATTGATTGCCGATTGAAGGCGCGGTTCAAGTGGTGGACATGGATGAGGATCAAGAAGGTGGGCGTATATTGAGAGGAAAAGGAACGAGGAAGTGGAGGGTGAGGAGAAGGAACTGATTGAGAAAATGAGGCTGGGGGCAGAGGTGTGCCATGAGTGGCTAGAGTGTTGGCACGTGGGATGGGGTTTGAATTCCGGCAGCGACAGTGATAATCAAGATTATTTCTAATCCCTGCTTGAGTTGTTTCTGGAGAGAATCCATAGCAGGTTGATCTACGCATTTGGTTCCCCTCCCTCCCGCCCGCCCGGAGCAAATGACCTGAGCTGTTGGTCGCCTCTTTCAAATACCACCAGAGGGCGCGATTATAACCGGGAGGAGTATGCTGAGGACTAAAGCCAAACAAAAAAAGCAATGCATACGTCCAAAAACAGGTTTTTCAGCCCAATCAATGGAATTAGACTAATGAAATATCATAATCACAAACCATTGTTAAGATATTCAATACGACTTCTAAGAAACCTGCTTCTCTTTAGGGTATTGTGAAATCGTCCTATTTGGACCTTGCAATGAAACAAGTTATTACCTATTTCAGGGTTTATATTTAAAAAAAAATGGGGACGAAATTATTGAAAAGTCAAAATTTGAGCATTTCTAGAAGATTTAATCAGTTTTTTGGCGACAAAATATACAAAGGAAGCAAGATCAAAGTTTCAAAGTCAGTCAGCACTTAGAAATTTAAAAAATAATTCCTGTGGTCGATTCCATTTATTATCTTGATTTTCGGCACTCGGAGCGTAATTTCAGCTTATCACCATCAAATTAATTGCATTATCCTACACGTTAAAACAAATAGAATGACACCACTGCCATGCTGCTATCATGAATGGGCCTACGACACTTGTCCTCGCACTGAATGATTGGGGCAAGGATGTTTGGTATAAGAGCAAGAGGGGAGGAAGGGGACAGGGTGTAACGCACTGGAAGCCGCCACAGACTCGTTAGAGGTTAACTTACAACTTGTTAGATTGCTAGCTTTAAAGGAAAGATATCTTTCAGAGCGACATGGAAGATATTATCGTAGAACCTCACTAAATATCTATCTTCGACAGAAACGATAAATTAAGGGAGATGTATCGCAGAACGGAAAGGTATATGTATTTGTGTTTTCCTATTGCAATAAAACGGTTTAATAAATGCTGGATCGGACTGAGTGCGCTCCCCTTCTGGTGACCTAACACGACCCCCGCCACAAACGCACGCGCCCATTGGAGCGGTTGGTGGGGTTTCGGAGGTTTCGTGAACCCATTGTTGACCCGATTTGAATTTTCACGGAAGACGATAGCCGTTGGCCATTAGATTGGGCCAGGAACCCTCTCCATATGCGGCTGAGGTAAGCCATTGATAAAAGAAGCTGTGAAAATCTTCATACAAAAGTTATAACCATATTTCTTTGTTTGAAATCCCAGGCATTAAAAATACTACATTAGAATATATTTTAATACTCTGCACGAAACCTCATGCAGCGTCTTGGTGGCAATCAGCTGAGGTAAATACATGAGGATAATAGTGCGATCTAAGGTGCTCAAGAGAGTCACTGACAATGAGAGGAAAAGCGATCCTAATTTTATCGGATAAATATTTCACAAAAAGGGCTGCTAACCGAGATGTAGTATATTCATGGTTGTGCGATCTACCAAGTTCATAATTTTTCAATCTATTCCTCGAGATTGCAGAAACAACATTACAAATATAAATAATATATATACTTAGTACATCAATAAAATGCTATTTGATAGATGCTTGATTTCTCAAGTTTTGCGAAGTGATTATTTTATGTAATTTAAGCTTTAACATTCCATTATATATAAGTTATTTATTTTCGATTGTGAAATTTTAATGTGATGATAGGTGTACTGGTGTTTAAACTCGATTGTTACAGGCTTAACTTTGTGAAAATCCATTGTACACAATAAAAAGTTATTTGTGTGAAAAAGTACCATTGCTTTTTATTGTGTACTGTTGTTTATTTATTAAAATGTTTCAACAATCTTTTATCGACAGATCGAAGAAATAACTAAATGATTTGTGTATTAAGCGATTTATACTTATTATCACTTGTCAAATGCATATTTTGATTGCAGAAATGAGGAAAGTAAAAGGCAGAGGACCTTTTGGTGAGTCACACTTAGCTCTGAAGAACTAAAAATATCAATTAAATTGACTCTTTCGAGGTCAATGCGTTGAAAAAAATGGGCTAATCTGAACTTTTCGCCGTGTTGGGCACTCCTCTGAAAACCGATGCAAAGGTGACCTAACGGACGAAATGAATGAAGCTTCTTCTGCGTGATGGATTTGGGCTTCCTCTTCCTACTCTAGTCTCCTTTCCATTACTTCTGACTTTTAGTCGACACCTGTCGTCCGCTGAGAACTTCCTCCTCATACCGCCAGGAACCGTCGCATTCCTCCGGCGCAGAGGAACGGGAAAAGTGCACGGAAAGAGAAGACGTCCTTCCGTAACTGGAAACCGTTGCGCCCACTTGGCCAATCGCGTCTCGTCATCTTGTCCCGGATTCCACGTTCAATTAGCGCCCGCCAGATGACGCCACCCTCAACCCTCCCCGGAAATTGCAGATCCAGATGCACTCTCGTGTTGCCGTGATCTTAAAAGACTCACGCTTTACTCCCTCTCATCCATTCGTGTTCCGTGGGTTTAAAAATTGTACTTCAATATTGACATTTTGTGAGCGCATTTTAGCTTAGGACATCACCATGGGGACCGCGGCCATACATTTACAGAGCCACCCTCAATCAAGTGCACTCAAGTTTGATAATTTCTCGGAGAAAAAATCTTCCCGGTCAAATATTATTTCACTGTTTAATTTTCAGGGTGGATTGAGTTACCCATTGATTACCCATGATGAATTTAACGTGTATCACGAATGTAAAATTCTTCTCCCTGGAAAAATACTGAGACAAAAGTTTCACATGTTCACTAATGGGCTACCCTATAAGTGGCGCATAATTTCAAGATGATAGCTTAGCTTATTTGAGGTGCTTGGTAGCTCGCTGGCTAGGGCGTTCTAATGTAAGGGTCCAGGGTTTGATTCACTGGTTAAGATGCCTAAACAAATATCCTGAAGGTGCGATATGGCTGAGAGACTGGATCCCTCTAATCCAAATTTATGTCCTCTTGTATTTCTGTCCCTGCGTAGGGTGTGACAACACCTCACATATCCAACCCAACCGTTCCCTTGGGCTACAATCTTGTCGCGGTGGAAAGGCTTGCGCGTTACTATGACCCCAAGAATTGCACTGGTGGGATTAATTCTAAATTATTCCCGGTAAGGCCACCCATGCCAGATAGGTCGAAGGGTAGGAGTCATACGAAAGGTAGTCCACGTGTTGGCGTCACGTGAAAAACGCTGCTGGAATGGAAGTGGGAAACCCTACCAACTATCTCTTCCATGAAACCATGGAGTACAACCAAATGAGCCTCGGAATCTCATGGCCCGGGACCTGTCACTGATGTCCCAACCTTGAGTGGCTGTATTCTAAGAGTGAATGAGGATCTAGTATGCATGAGCGAGCGGCTGAAGGGAATGGGGGTGTCCATTAACACCGATAAAAGTAAGGTGATGATCATTGGACATCCACGGTTGAGAGCACGTTTTCATGGAGCCGACACCCCTTTGATTGCCTGTAACAACGTGGTCATTCCATGTGTGTCTAACGTTAAATACTTGGGGGTTACCATCACTGAGGATCTCAACTGGGAAAAGGAAGTGTCCGGAACAATTAGCAAGGTACACTGGGGTTTGCGCAGCCTCAAAGGCATGCATTTTAAGCCAGGGAGGAATACGAAAATAACACTAGTTAAAACGTTACTGCAAACCAATTCTCGATTACTGCATTGTTCCATGTGACCTTTGCGGACGGGACATGGACAGACTCCAGGTTGCGCAGAACGCATGTTTGCGTTATGCCCTGCGGCCTGACAGAATGGAGCATATGACACCATATTACAGAACAAATTCGTTGCTCAAAATTAGAGAAAGAAAAACGCTTCTAACACTCATGGCAGGTCAAAAGATTTGGGTACATAAGGTCCCAAGGTTCATATACAAAACCTTTGCCCTTCTAGGGCAAAAGCACGACGTGGTTACACGTAATGCCAACACTATGTTCAGTATACCTCATCATCGAACGTCTCGAATGTCCGGATCTTTCATAGTGTCTTTTGCGAGACTGTTTAATTCCCTCCCTCGTGAAATCAGGGTGGGTTTCACGGGACAGAGATTATATAAACACCTGCTTAAGAGCTACCAAAGTGAACAAGACACATTATGATAACACGACATTTTCCCCTAACTTTCCGCTAACTTCTGCGCAGTAACCAAATGTCTCTTTATTTCTAGACATTTATGCAGCTATAAATTAATATATCTATTCACCTATTTATTTATGCATTTCATCACCTATTTATTCAAATATTTTTTAACCTATTTATTCGCCCTTTTAATTGTTGCATGTTATCTCTTATACACTAGCAAAGTAATTTATTATAAGTTTCTTCAATTTTTTAAAAATCTTTTTACGGTTCTATACATCGATTCCATATGAAATTGTCGCAGTAGTGGTACATTTTTATACATCTAAATTTTTACATTTTTATTGCATTTCAAATCAATCTTATGCACCTGAGTATTTATTTTATGACTGCATATTCTTAATTATGTTATTTTTTATAACAAAACTTCATATTGTTAGAATCAATTTATTTCCAAATGTCCTTTTTTGACTTCTTTTAAATTTTAATTCTGATTACTAGAATGTTATAACGTTTTAACGCTTTTATTCCAACTTTTAAGCATCTGATTTTTCTTCGTGTCCTTCACTGATTGGTGAGAATTCTGCCTATCCTTTTATGTATATTCAAGACGTTTGTTTTTTATATTGCTTCAATTATTTATTTTTATTTTTTATATGAATATCGTATATGCTGGATTTCCTGAGATGAACTCGAATGAAGAAAAGAATAGACTTGACCAGCCCGACATCCAATGACCACTGAATGTCCACGAAACTGAACCAAATGTACTAAAAGAAGGAAATAATACATACCGATATCTTATTTTGTACTGTAAGAATGAACTTAAATGCCTATGTGAAAGAGCCCTGGCTCGGGGGAAGAGGGGGCCGGGTTGTGGCCTCACCCGAGCCAGGTAAAATAAAACATTAGTCAAGTCCGCAAAGGGCGCGACCCGCATACCTCGCGGAGGTTTAAGTTTATATTTCCACCAGTAATCATATGGAGGAAAAAGTAGATGAGGTGTATGAACAGCTCGAGGAAATAATTAGAGACACGCCGGGTAAGAAAAATCTGGTAGTGATGGGGGACCGGAACGCCTCAGTCGGAGAAGGGAGCGTTGGACACGAAATAGGAGGATTTGGATTAGGAATTCGGAACGACAGGGTTGAGAAAGCAGCAAAAATTTGCAGGAGAAACAAATTATTTATCACAAACACGTGGTTCGATCATGAAAAAGGGCGAAGGTCCATATGAAAATGTCCAGGGGATGTGGGCAGATATCAGATAGACTACACAATGGCAAGACAGAGGTTTAGGAATAGTGTGAAAAAATCGCGCAGCTTCCCTGCAGCGGATACGGATCCAGACCATAACGTAGAGCTCATGAAATGCTACGTAAGATTCAAAAGATTCATGGAAGTTAGGAAGGCGAGGAAATGGAATGCAGAAGCGCTGAAGGGGACTATGAGGAGAGAATATCAGGAACTACTAGACAATAGTATCCAGGAGATTGAAAGTACACAGACTGTAGGGAAAAGTTGGGATAATATTAAAACGGGAATAGTCAAAGCGGCGGAGAAGTCAATTAGCTACGTTGACAGCAGAAGGACAAAGAATACTTGGGTTACGGAGGCCATGGTAAAAGAAATTGAGGAGAGAAGGAATTGGAAGACATTGGCTACAGGGCAAGGGAAAAGAATGCATAGGGAACTAAATAATCGATTACGACGTGAAACTAAGAGGGCAAGGGAGGCTTGGTGGAAAAGGCAATGTGAGGAAATGGAAAATTTTCAAGAGGATGGAGAAGTGGGCGCGTTGTACGCCAAAGCTAAGTCGCTATCGGGTGACAAAAGAGGACAAGCCATGTCTAAAATTAAGGCCTAAGTAGGGAGGATGCTGACCGAGCGAGAATAGGTACAGATTAGATAGAAGGAATACGTTGGGGATCTGTTTAACGGAAGGAACAGGCCGGAGAGATTTAGTTTAGAGGATGAAAGTGATGCGGAGGAGGATGATCTTGGGCCGGGGATATTAGATTCGGAAATAGAGAGAGCGCTTCGTGAAATGAAGGCTAGGGAAGCAGTAGGCGTGGGCAATATCCCGTGTGAGCTTCTGAAGAATCTAGGGAAGGCTAGTAAGAAAAGGTTATTCGAACTAGTGCGCAGGATCTATGAGGAGGGATTTTGGTCGGAGGATTTCGTGAAGATGGTCCTAATTCCGCTACCGAAAAGGAAGAGAGCTGTGAAATGCGGAGATTATTGTACTATTAGCTAAATATCACACGCGGCGAAAGTGGTAATGAGGATATTGAACAGGCAAATGAAGGCGAGGGCAAGCGAGTATTTCGGTGCAGATCAGTTTGGTTTTAAAAAAGGGAAGTCAACTCAATATGATGCAATAGCGATAATGAGGTCCCTCGTGGAGAGGAACGTAGGATATGAACAGGACGTGTATGCCTATTTCGTGGATTTTGAAAAAGCATTTGATAGAGTGAACTGGGTAAAGTTAATGGATATTCTCAAGAAAATAAGTGTAGATTGGAGGGATAGGCGACCGATTCGTAATCTGTAAATGGCCCAGACTGCGCAAGTGAGGATAGCGGGTGGAGAATCTGGGTGGGCAAGCATTGGCCGGGGAGTGAGACAAGGTTGCCCCTTATCGCCGCTGCTTTTTAACGTATGCGCAGAGGAGATGGTAAGAGAAGCGTGGGACGAGTTGGAAGCTGGACTGAAAGCGGGAGGCATGATGTATTAATCGGTAAGGCTTGCGGATGATCAGGCGCTGATTAGCCAGTCTGCGAGGGGACTGCTGGCTCTAGAGGATGTGTTAGACGAGCGTTGCGAGGAGTATGGGATGAGGATTAACCACAAGAAAACTAAGAGAATGTGGTTTTGTAAAGAATCGCGAGCGAGGAATATGAGACTCAAGATAAAAATAAGTGGGGAAAAACTTGAGCAGGACAAGCAATCCAACTATTTGGATAGCACATTAGAGGAAAAGGGATACAGTGGTAAAGATATCAGGAAGAAAATTGCAATAGCAAAGGAGGAGTTCATGAACAGGAAGAAGCTTATGAGATGATCGTTATGTAAGAGTTTAAACAAAAAGTTAGTGAAACGTTTGATCTGGAGTGTAGCTCTCTACGGTTCGGAAAAGTGGACACTAAGGAAGGAGGACGAGAGAAGACTGGAGGCATTCGAGATGTGGGTATGACGAAGGATGGAGAAGGTGAAGTGGACAGAGAGGAGGAGGAACGACGAAGTGCTGGACATGGTGGGTGAGGAGAGTAAGCTTTTAAATGAGATACGGAGGAGACAGAAGGTGTGGATGGGAGGAGTACTTAGCGGAGAGGGGATGTAGAAAGGGGATGTTGTTGGGGTAGAATGTTAGGTAAACGAGGGAGAGGAAGGAAAAGAATAGGATTTTTAAGATAAAATGAAAGGGAGTAGGCTTTATTGTGAATTGAAGATGGATTTGCTTGATGGAATGAGAGACTCCCAGAATTCTTTCAAAGTACTCTCTGGAAACCTGCCAAAATCGGTAGAATGCTTAAATAAATAAAGGAATCCCACCCAACCTTCGGGTTGGAACATTGAGTGAGTGGGCGGATTTAAACTAGTTAAGGCGCTTCCGAAAGACGTCTTGAGGAGAAATCCGTAATAGGTGTCAATGCGATTGGTTTTGGCTGGTATGATAAGTGTTTAGACCACCTAGTCTCTTGTCGTCAGTGTGTTTATCCTTCATAGGTCTGCTTTTGGTCTTTTTCATCGCGTTCGTTCAGTTTATAACTTAACTTTAACGTACAACTGACTCTTCGAGAAGAATGGTTCAAATTTTTTTCCTGTGTTTGTGAATTATTTATCCTCTTTTCGATAGAATAATCTTCGCTTTTGGTCATCAATCGTCAAAGATTTGACGTGCCTGGTGCTTTTGTATAATTTACTCGTAGCGAGCCCGAGAATACTTGACGACGACTCTTTGAACATTCTCTTTTCCTAGGATTGCAAAAGTGCAGCTACTAAAGCTCAGGAATACAAACCAGTCATATTCCTTCATTATCTTTTGATATTTCATATGTATTTATTGAAGTATCGCAGTACTCACCTTCAGGGTTAATCAGTAATAGTCGTTGGATATCCTACAATATTTATCAGCATCAATCTCCCATTATTTATACGTATTCTTGTGATGTTTCAATGCGCATGTGAAATAAAATTGCTATTGATCGCGATCGATACTTGAGTATCATGTAGTAAGTAGCATATATGTTTAGTGCGCCGTCCTTGCAATGCTTTCTTAAGTCAGTGTCAGCTAATATTCATACAAAATTGGTCGAAAGAAAAATTTTCTGTCACATGTCATCACTTCAGGCAATGAGCTTAGCTGAAAAATAGACATTATTTTATAAAATTTATGAGTTCTACGTCGTGTAAAAATATTTTTAATGTATATTGATTCAGCTTCAGACCACAGGAGCAAAATTAATTATTCCATAATGTGATACTGAATGCTAATATGCTCTCCTGCCGCAAACATACCGTTAATGAAGATTTTGTTGCCCTTTTTAATCCTCTAATGAACAGCAATACTGTCTATGACCTTCTCTGCCTTGGCTTTATGTAAGGATTCTTATCAAGTATTACCAACAAGATTGAGCTTCAATGTCATGGATCACGCGATTTGAAGAGTTGTTTTTTAAATCTTATTGCTTATAAGAGATGTCTGTAAAGTAGAAGCTATAATAATTTTAAACCCTCATAAATCAAAGTATTCTAACAGGATAAATTAATCAAAGAGAGCTTGAATGCCATTGAGCGCATAATTCGACAATGTGATGGTTTTTCTTTAACTTTGAAAAGAATCTATCTGCAAAGTATCGGCTGTAATTTTTTTCGGCGCCAAACAATTTTATTCAATCTAAACTTAATGCAAGACTCGGTGGCATGAATTCACCTTACAGTTATTAACTGTTAATTCATATAATGATTTGGAACTGCTGAGAATTCTCTTCATCCCTTGTGTTGGCATTTCCGACTTTGTCACCTAAAAACCTCCCATTATTCACCCAATGTCGTCATTGGAGCCTGAACCACTCCAATACTATTTTGGAATTCCTTGAAAGAAGCCGTAGAAAGCTTTAATCAATGGATATTATTCGTAGCTTAGTTTGATTAAGGCAGAGAAATCAATGCCTAGGAATGAATAGGAAGCATCAAAAGTCATCGAAGGAGGCTTGGAAAGAGTTTTTCGCGTTGCCAAGAAGTGAGATAGATTCTAATCCTATAAAGTTCCTACACTCTGAAAATTGATCAACACTCCCAGATTTTGACCCGTAGAAAATTAATAACGTCAAATAATGGCCTCCGATGAAGTTCACTTGAACGAGTCATTGGTTAAAGTATTTTGATTTTCCTCCTCCGGAATCCAAGTGACCTTGATTCATACTTGTGTCCTGTAAATAAGTTTTACACATGACTGACATCAAACGAAATCGAGTCATTATAATTTATTTCTTCACTGAAAATGGCAAACCTGAGAGATTTAAAGAGCAAAGAAACATGCAAAGGAACAAAGACGTAGTATAGAAAAAGGAGCATTCTACGAAAATGTTTTGCTACTAGTAAATAGCTGAAAGATAAGAAGGTTTTACCAGTCATTTCAAGGGGCCATTTTTTTTTACAGATAATAGTACAACATTTAATTAATGTGAATTTCTAACGCTTCGTAACACTACGTAAAATGGCTGACAATTTCCTGAGCATAGATTTGTGCTTTACAATTTTTCTTCATGCTCTTACCGAATCTGCTCACTCACTAATTATTTTCTGTCGATTGTGACAGTGTTTGAGAAATTAAGGAACCCGAGTGTCTGTACTTGCCGATCATTCGCACACTTCTCGACCTCTTTGCAATCGACAGCCTTAACCCTTTCCCAAATGCGTTGGTGACGTCACGTGCTCTTGCCGATCGAGCCTCCGCGTCACAGCTACACCTCGGCCTCGCACATTGGCCTCTCAGGTTTCAATCTTGTTTACACCCTTGCAAACAAATCCTTTTCCCAATGAATATGCCTGAGTTAAACGGCGAAACTCCATTCACGTATAAGTATTGGCGTAATTCGGTAAACTCAGTATGAGATTCGCTGAGGAAGAAGATACCTTGGTGGTGTAACTGGTAGCCTAGCATACCTGGCCGGTAATCAGGAGGTCTGGGTTCGAATTCCGGATGAGCTAAATGAATGATTCATGGTGAATTTCATCCTTGGTGTCTATTCACGTCGTCAACTCTTCAAAAATGAGCGGAAAATTACACAACTTTTTATTTCTACCCTAATGGGTGCTTGAGGAAATTTTTCCGTCTCAAATTTCAAATGCCATGGTCCCTTAGGCACCTTTCATTGAGAGCAGGCTAATACTGACGCCAGGTTTTCGATCTTCTCCTCGAAATACCATGCTGATCGATGTCACTCGGAAAATAGAACCAACATCTGACAATGCATCCTTTCACAAATTCTTAAGAGTAAAGCGAGGAGAGGGGTCGGTTATCATTTCGCCATTTGTAATTCAATCGTCGTGCGTTGATGGCATCTTCTACCCGCGCCTCCGTTGGCGCCTACAAGGATTTGAGATGGTGCTACTGAGGACGCCGATGTCAGGAATATTGAATGAGGCGCCAAGGCTATCGTATAGACATCTGTAGAGATCTCCTTGACCGGTAGACCGAATCAATGGCTAATCTCTGACGGGAGTCATCCGCGGGCAACGTTCATTTAGCTGTGTATAGCAATGTCTGGTGGACATAGATAAATTCCTCTATCATAAAATCCACACATTTTGCTCTCCGTTTTATCAAGTAGGCAACCACATGTTCTTAGAAGCACGCAAATTTCTTCATGACCGCGGAAGAATAAACCTATGTAAAATTAGTGTGTGACCTGTTGTGTTTACAATACTTAACTTATGTGCAGTTTTATAATTTTTCTTGGATTTACCATCGGGTACTTATTTGGGAATATGGTCCCGAAGTCTCCAATGCTTAGTCTACCATCGCTTTCAGGGGTTCAAAATGCTATCCCTTATTCTTTGGGTGTACGTAAGGCCGGGTCTTACTTTTCATACTTTGGAAAACATATGTTTCCCTAGTCTCAAAATGTTTGAAAGGAAGTATATGAATTCATGTGGTAAAATTTGGTACCTGTAAAGAAGAGGAACCCGTGCTTCCTAGGCCATAAGTGCCTTAGGATCCAAAATTCGAATTTTTGGGCTCAGAAAACTCTTTTCCGATGAAAAACGTGAGAGTGAAGGCCATTAGGCCCAAAAGTTCGTTTTCTTCTTTTGGCATATTGCTAACTGCTTATGAGATATGGTCACCCGCAATCCGTTCCATCTAGAGCGTCGTTGAAGTACAGCTCGCACCACTTCGGTACTTCCTTATTCTTCGTAGGCTTTACCAAATTTTGAAAATTAATGGCTGACCTAGAGTGCATCCAATTTGAAGTAATATCCCATCATCGCTTTGCGAAAGTAATTGTGTTCTATGCGTATGTTGATTTTTTTCATATTTGGCTTTATTTTTATTATTCGTCCCCTCAACTGCCGTAGACCAATGTTTAGCCAGGTTAAAATGCATACTTCATAGCAGAATGCAACAAAATCTACAGTATTATGCGAAATATTTATATTTTTGCTTGGAGTATTATTCCTTGCTGCTGAAAGAAGTTTTTTTGGTGTTCTGTATGTGAGAAAATTGTTTAACTTTGTAGAATCAACGAATAGAGAAATAAGTATTCTCACTTCTATATATATAGTTCGGTTACGGATTATCATCTTACCGCCATTTTCCATTTCACGTAGAATTTTTAATCAAGGTTGCGATTGAACGCTACGAATTAAAATTATTTTGAAGCAATTTATATTTTTTCTTCCTTATACTTTTGGAAAAGTGGAGGATGGTATTTGGAAGATATCAGATTTTATTTTGGAAGATAAGGTGATATTCAGAAGGAAATCTGATTCCCTAGTTATTTCGTATATTGATGCTTGGCTTAACATCTATACATTAAAACAAAGTGATAATAACACCTGTTATGAAATACCTGTAATTATCAAATTAAGCTACTAATTGGCTGAAGAGAATTATCTGAGGAGTAACAGGTTTTACCGATTTTCTTCAGCTTTTCATTTACATGGAGGAGGACAGGTATTTTTACTCCCAGGGCTAGATTACGCCATATTCCAGGACGCTATTCAAGTGTGGATCCTAACTCAATCCGGACTCGTTTACCACGTAGGTACCAGGGAATCACATTCAAGTTCGAAATCATATTGAGTTGCCAAGGTCCAAGGTGTCCATCACCACCGCCTCACGATTTGAAGACGAAACATCTCTTTAAAAATACTTCCACGTGTGATAGTGTACTCTATTAATGCTAGTTTGTGATGATAAGGAGGCCCTTTATGAATTTAATTTTGTAAAATTCATAAAATTCATTATTTTCAGAAATTTCCATATTCAATGAAGCTCAAGTGAAGTTAGTTTTTAAAATACGACCACTAACTGAAACTCAGCTTGAGTTTGTGAACCGAACCATCGAGGTAGAGTGAGGACTCATCATTGGGATGGATTCTGGAGAGCGGCCCTTAGCCCTAGAATGGCCCTCAGCCGGTTAACAACTATTTGCGACCCTGTTGAAGATTGCCCAAGCCAATCGAAAAATCGGCTCTGCAAATATTTTCCGTAGTACTTTAATAGAGAATTGATTTTCATGTCCTCGGGCTTATATGATACGTGGTAGTGGGCACAGATTTCATCATTCACGTTGCACAAACCCTGACGTCTCTTACTTCGAAGTATTCGCTTCCTTTTGAAGATTAATATGATTGGACTACATCCTGACCCAATGAAAATCTCCGTGGTGCAAAAACGGATGCACGCTGGGGGAACACGATTCACGGCTTAAACAGCGGTGGAATTCATTTTTTATCAGTGACAGGAAGAAAGCAATTTACTTGCAACGCTTCCTTCAAAGACCGTGCTTCAAAGTTATGCGGAGGATGCTTTTGAAGACGGATTGCTTTGATAGAGCGGTGGGAAGCTGAGAAAGAAAATATTTAAGCAAATTGTGTAGTATTTTAACAAATTATATAATTAGGCCACGCAATTCCCGTACATCACCTATCGTTTAGCACATGCGATGAGGCAGATTTTTTTCTCGCTTCATCAGACACGTAGTCAAAAAGGTACATAATTCTGAAAAAGTTGCTAAAAAAAGATGCATAAAATCTGTTCTGCGAAAAAAGACTGTCTGTAAGTACTGCGAAATAATCTTCTGTGACGGTTTGCACGTACATTCTCTGTCGCTATATCTTAGTTTATCCCTTAAGAGGGATTTGGTGCTCTTCAAAGTGTTAACCAAAGATCTTTTTGCTAATAATGAATACAGATGCATTTTTATGTGCAATATGATCAGATTGATAAACACAAGATTTAACTTCGGCTGTTGAAATCATTGTCTGCGAAATTGTCATTCGTTCTAAAACTGGGATCTTCATTATTATACCTCCATGCTATTACATCCTCTTTGAACGGAGGATATACTACGATATTTTGTTTAAAATTATGTGTTTTTCTCCTGTACTCTCCATGATTCCTGTCTAAAGATTATCATACAAACTGGAACTTCTCCAATCTCATTTTGTATCAATTAACAACATTTAGGGAGGTACTTCGCAATCAAAAATTGAATGTCGATTTCTTTGACTCTATTTTTGCACATCGGACAATTCATTCCCTCCACTGTGCGGCACCACGTATGTGGCAAGGCATAGGAAGTGGCGTCATTTCTCCTTGCATTCCTTTTCTTTGCAAGTGGCATCTTCCTCTGCGTAGCATAGCTTTGGCGTCTCCTCTTTCTTTGCCATCTCCGGGCGCCTCAATTGATTCTTCAGCCTGAGAGATAGATTAATTACTCCTGCATTCCGCACTGGCGCCACCGCTGCCGTTGGCAAATGGACTCCCGTCGCCACGGACAACGACGACGCCCACAATTCGCCACAAAATCACTCCCTCACATACTTCCCTTCCTCACTTATGCCTCGGATCCTCCCCACTCTTGCATCGTAACAAATGAACCTCTTTGATTATGAGGCTGGCGAAAATGTGACATCGCAACGTCTTCTTTTTTTCGAAATTACCCCGAAAACTTTGAGAACTTGCATTTTTTCAGTTTTAGTGTACAAGCGTACTGGGTTTTCGATCGAAGTGTCTCTGAATAGGGTAAATGAATAATTATTAAGTTGTAATTAGTAGTGGTTATTGCGCGTGGAAAACTGCGAATTTTTGTTTTAAATGTTACTTTAAAATTTCATTTAACACGTACACATTTTTGATTAAACTGATTCATTAGCAGTTACTATTATAGCTAAGATGATAGAAGTGTTAAGTAATTTAAAATAAGCTTAAAGGTAATACATTTACTAGGATATGAATAATTATTGATTTTTTATTAGAAATGGTTATTTTACGTGAAAAAACTGAATTTTTTTTGTTTAAAACGGTGTTATTTTTCGAAAATATGCCACCACAGCCATTATTCCTCTCTATGAATCCGGATTCATCAGAAAAATATACTGATTATATCATTAGCCTCTATCCAAGAAAAGCGTTTTAGTCCTAAATATCTGTCATTTTTTCAAGTTTTCCAGTTCCAGAAGCCAATTGTATACGACGATGGCTATTGAAATGCGCTTCAAATCCCTTAAAAATAGTTACCCCATCATTTTGCTCCACTATATTCTCATCCGGCGATTTCGGCAACCCTTAGCCACGCACCCTCGAGACTCCTTGGGCGGCTGTGCATGGTTAGTTTTAAATGTAGTACATTGGTTACTGAAAGTATTTGGCAGTACCAGTCACCAAAAGTTTATAAATGCCTATTTGTTGGGTAAATGACTCATAGAATCAGATTTATTTAAAATCTTCAACTATTTTGAAGGGTTCATTGCACACAATTGTCTGGGGTGGAATGCAATTAAACTAGGGGTGATTGAGATGGAAAAACAATCATTTCCACTTACTTTGTCAAAATATTTTTACCTCATTAATTTACCAAATTATCTCACCCAATTTGTTCGTATCTTGATTCATCAGCATTTTTCTATTTGATAAATGAACACTGAAGGCAAGTTCGTGGTAATTAGCGATTGACAAATATTTTGAATTCAGTGATTTTAGGCATTAGAAGTATAGAATAAATAAATATTTGTTATCCACCGCTGCTACTCATTGATGGAACATATACACGTAATCCAATCTAGCATTGCATTACCTTTGCTGCAAAAAAATTCCTTTCTGCGACAGGGATGCCGAATTACAAATAATATTAGTGGGGCCCAAACCGGGGATCTTGCCCCAGGAAATGCTATGAGTTGTGAGTTTTAAGTTTTTTAAGCATTTTAGAAGAGTTATGTGATCAACATTGCAACCCTGATAACTCGAATCTCGTTATCTGGACACCGCGGGGAAAATCGACAAGCCTGACACATTTTTTCCTCACACCCATAACGAATTTTTGAGGGGGCTCGGACCCCCTCAGGCCCCATGGAGTCGGCGCCGCTCTCCTGCGATTACATTTCTGGCTCACACACTGATTGCGCTCATTTGCATGGTAAAAAAATCTTGGGATTGCCACCTTCTGATTGAATAACATCACTTTATGGTAATGGAAACTTACAAAATCTTGTCTGCCAATATGTCATTTCTGTTTCTCATTAGTTTGGGTTTGCTTTGAATATCGCACATTTATCTCGCGTCCGAGGAGTAGGTATTTCTTGATAGTCAGTCACTATTGTGGAATCATTTCATTTTTCTTCAATTTTCTTTCCAAAATTATAGATTTTTAGAAAAAGTGCTACTTGATCACTCCGTAAGTCAGTGCTTTTAATTAAATGGTGATAATCAATATCACTCGACTCTTGAAAATCCGTTATCGTTAGTAATTTTTTATTCAATCCAAGGAGAGAATTCTGTAGCTTAGTGACCTAGCAATATGGCTATCTTACCACGGTAAAGCTGGAAAAACAACATTTCATTTGTGTGAGAGTCCCCCATGCATCAGTTTATTAATTTGTACTTACAGGTATAAGAGTGGTAGAGTGGTAATATGTGCTGGTATATATATCTTAGTAAGTATCCTAGTAAGCTGTGTCTCAATCAGTCACGCCAAGTAACGAGTCCCGTGTAATGGACATGAAGAAAATTAGTACTTTCCCGACACTTGCGCGCTTGGAGCTGAGCCATTGCAGGTCCGGGTCAACTGAAATGATTTTTGCTTGACAAATCGCCGACGCGAAAGAAAGTTTGATTAGAATATGAGGAAGGAGTGAGGAAGGAAGGGTGTAGGTCACGCCTTACTAATCCCTATTACTTGTCCGATCGCACGCAAGTTACTTTCCCCGTGCCACTTACTACCGAGTTAAATCCGGATCTTACGGCATCATGACGCGGATGCCTTCAAACTTCTTAAGCCGACGCGACGTGCCGAGTGCTAGCATTGCAGGTGTTGAAGAATATTTGAAATCGATGAACTTCTAAAATCACTATACTTCTAACGTATGATTCACCTGCTAAATTGGCAACTTTAAAAAATCAATATGTTATTTATATTTAACTGCCTAATGCATCAGTAAATTAGCTTTAAAAACTGTCCTTTTTATTTCTTCAGCTGCGGGAAACGTATGTAAACGTACAAGTGTAACGGTGACTGCAGGAAAAACTTCACGTCTTTCAATGTTTGGTCATTTTTTACGTGCTTTCCCAGGTCCTTCTCATCTTTATATCGCCCAAACTTTTCCTTTCGTAAATGGAAAAATTGGAAACCCTCTTTTCTTACCAAAACTACCACTCCCGATAATACCCTAATTTTTTAAAGTCCCTCCCTCAATTGTCAGCGGTTTCATATCAATCTCTTGAGGTACTTGCTAGACCTTCTATTATCCCCTCCGAGGCAGCATGCGGGAAATTAAATCCTTAGGAGATTCCAATGTGGTTAAACATTAACCAATGTCCTTGGTGTCTGGTATCAAATTCTACTGAAAATTACGGTCATAGTTTGTACAATGCATGTATTTTATACTAAGGTCGATGAAAAGATTTTTTTAAACTACCTGATATTCAACTGATCCGTCCCTTACTGGTTGAATCCTCACAGTGGGCCATTGGGGAAAATTACAGTGATAGGATTCTAACTCTATCCCTGACGGCAGAAAAAGGCTTTGGCCTCCTTGGAAAATTTTCCACCTTTTACAAGTTTTCCTCGTCCCTTATCAGAACTGATATCGTGGTATTAAATTGCATGTTTATTATTATACTATTGTTATAGTGCATCATTTGAATTGCACCAGGAGGCATTCCTTGATTAAAATGAGCAGTTTGTACATCGCAAGTACGTTACACAGATGAGTCCAGTCCCTCCAGACTTGTGCTCGGTGTCACACTTGTTACTGTCATGTCCAAACGAATGTTAAAATTTATTAACTTTTTTATTTTACTTTGCTAATTTCTTACCCAGGAAAAATGTCTCCGTTTCTGTGACTACCGGCTAGGCCGGCCCTTATTTTTCAGAATTGCGAAAAGTTATGTTTTCCTGGTCTCAAAATGATCCAAACGGTGTTCATATTCACGTGTTAAAATTTGGTTACTTTAAAATAACGGCAACCCGTGCCCCAAGGGCCCTAAGTACTAAGGACCCTGAATTGAGTTTTTTGGGGCCAAAAAAGCACTATTTCTATGTAAAACGTAAAAGTAAAAGCCTTTAGGCCCGATTTTCTGTTTGTTTTAACCTATCTCTAAGCGTTTAGGAGATATCGCCCGTCGTAATGCAATCTCCCCCCTAGGGCGCCACCCCGCACCGCGGCACCGCTGAGGTATGTCCCGCACCACTTACTAGAGACTTCCCCTCAACCCCCTCCCCTCCCTCGGCAAAGACTTTGCTCCTGATGACAAGATTTACATGCTAGTGGTACAGTATTGAATAGGTTGTTCCTCTTGTGTCATGATTAATGTTGTGAAAGCCTATAATGTCAATTTTAACCCTTCAACGCCGTCCTATGTATTGGGTACCGACCCCTTAAACCTTGATTTTTTGCCGCAAAACGGCCGCGAACCATTCCAGCAGGCTTTGTTCCAAAGTGATTTTTATGTACAAAATATTATAAGCTTGTGATAGAAATGTGTCTATGAATAATAAAGGAATGAAGGGATTGAGCAGGGCTTCTAGGGCTTCAACAGTAGATAGAAATATTCAAGGAGAAGAATGGAGGTAGTAAGTTCACGGATGTAGATCACTGTGGATAGATAGAGATAGTTCTTGTGTATAGTGTACAAAGGATAGGAAGAGCTAAGTTTTTTAGGATGTAAGGAGAAAAGTGGGGAAATAAATACTTTATCATGAACGTGACGTTCATTTTAAGAATAGACCAACAAGGAAAGGCATGTAATCAAGACTAAATCCAGGCATTGAACTGGTTGGAACAGAAAGTGAAGAAATACTCGGCTCAAATTTACCGACAGTGAGAGAAGTACTATGTGTTTTCTCTATCACCTAATGGGTTCGAAATTTGTAAGACTTAGTGCGAGAAAAACCGTGAGAAATGCGTCTCATCCATAGTTTAAACTAGAATTCCTGTTTTTACGGAAAATAAGGCGATTGAAAAGTTAGAAAAATGACGCAAAGAATGGATGAACGTGCAACGTCATAAAGAGAACGCGAACTACGGTGGATATGAAGAGAAGAGAATCTTTCGTAACACAACTTGATGATTTGCTTGACATTACAAGGAGCGGTACCATTGAATTTTTGACGCGCGAGGAGGAAAGTGCAGTTAATCTCTCGGATAAATGTGCTTGGGCTGAAGAAATAAAGTTCTTACGCAAATAAAGAGGAGAATGAAATGCAGTTATTGGTGGAATAGATTTCAATATTTTCAAGAAGAAATGAAAAGATGTGGTTCTCCGCTCCTTTTGTTGCATTAGCTCCCATCTGTGACCCGTAGTTCCTACAAAGACTTGTTAATTACGAAAGTGTTAACCGAGACATAGCGAAAGCAGCACAAAAGAGGTTTTCAAACTACTTGTGGTACATGAGTGAGGAGTTGGTAGGCCAGTCCTTCTTTGACGGATCCATTTCTAGGTGTGAAAAAAAACGTGATACGCCGTATGTGGTCTTGTGTAGGAAAATATGATCCACCGAAGAAGGCATTCTATAAACGTAAAGACATGGCTAAGGTATCTATACCAAATTTTGTCACCACTAATTCGAGAAAGCTATTTGATGTATTGTAAATATGCATTGCATTCTTTGATGTGAACATACGAGAATGAGATGAACATACAAGAACGATTTGCAAATTATTCGGGGTCATCAAGTGGGAAATGATTGTGCAGCGAGAGGAGTGAAACTAATTCAAGATTTTTGGGCAGTCACGTTGAAGGAAGAGAGCTTTCAAAATTTATTACCAAGAGTGACTTTTCATCGCAATAAAATCCTTACGTGCGGAAAGGCACTTTCATTGCCAAATGTAGGATGTCAGTGAAAAATTAGAAATACAATGAAAATCTATTTTATTTTGGTTAATGTACCGAAATTCAAGGACAGAGTGAAAATAAATTGATCTCTTGGATTGGAAGTATTGTTATGGCAATTAAATTCCTTCTAAGGTAAGCACATTTCTTCAGAGGCTAGATCTTCACATCAGGTGCATAGTCTTTGCCGAGGGAGGGGAGGGGGTTGAGGGGAAGTCTCTAGTAAGTGGTGCGGGACATACCTCAGCGGTGCCGCGGTGCGGGGTGGCGCCCTAGGGGGGAGATTGCATTACGACGGGCGATATCTCCTAAACGCTTAGAGATAGGTTAAAACAAACAGAAAATCGGGCCTAAAGGATTTTACTTTTACGTTTTACATAGAAATAGTGCTTTTTTGGCCCCAAAAAACTCAATTCAGGGTCCTTAGTACTTAGGGCCCTTGGGGCACGGGTTGCCGTTATTTTAAAGTAACCAAATTTTAACACGTGAATATGAACACCGTTTGGATCATTTTGAGACCAGGAAAACATAACTTTTCGCAATTCTGAAAAATAAGGGCCGGCCTACTACCGGCTTTCCAAGATACTCCTAGTCTCAGTCCCATTGCTTCATATTTCAGACTTCGGTGAGTTTTCATTTATGTACATGATGCAAGTGAAAATGAAAATTATTATTTCAGATAAGTACTAGGCTAAAGCTTTTCAATTTCTTAGGAATAACATTTACTTATTTCGTTCCGAGGACTTACCTTTTTGCTTGTTCATGAATCTGTGAAATTCAAGCGGTATTTTTGAAATTCGAGTCGTTTTAAAAAAGTCTTATTCGTTAAAGTATTTCTGCAGCGTCATTTATAGGTTACCTTCAGAATAAATCTTCCGTATGGACTGTTATTGGCCATAAAAATGGTGATAGAAATTTCATTAAAACTTAAATGAATCTTCAGCATTTGTAATTGATTGAAATAACAGGGTCGTTGTTTCATTAACTTTCACGGCACTTTGGTGGCTCACAATGATACCCATTAATAAGTTGCCTGGCGTCTTATATGCGCAGATATGTGGATTCTAGGTATTTCTCACGTTTTTGAGAACTAGTTTTGTCATTGGTGAAATAAAACCTTTCATTTGAGAACATCCGTAAAAAATACCATCTTTCCATTTTTTTGAGAAATTACAGGATTGGAGGAGGCCATTCCCCCGGCCCTGTGTGTTAGCATTCATGTTTTTAATCCCACATTTATTCAAACAAGTTCCATTATTAGACGGATACGATTTTTTTGGTTATCCCACAATTATAATCCTAAGCTAAAAAATATTATTCGCAATATCAATAGCCTTTTTAACTTAGACTTGATAATATAAGGTGAAGTATATTGATAGGAGCTGCCAATATCCCATTAATCTGATAAAGTGGAAAATATCTGAAATTAAACAGATTATTAAGGTTAAAATACCAAATATAACACAGAAATTTGAACTGTAATTATTTTCCTCAAAGCATTGTTCCCAATCTTTTCTCATGGGTCACTGGGTTTGGCTGAAATGGGAAGACATTTCCAGGAAGTGGGAGCCTAATCGAATCTTTTAATCGAGATCCTGCGTGTCCACACCATGGATATATATGAACTCCGTGAATTTCGGGCGAGAGAATTCAATGAGGAGGAGTGTGCACCCGCTGGGATGAGCTCCCTCTCTTGCCCCTGGCTCATTGCAGCCTCATCAATCTAATCTCCCGATTCCCTTCTCTAATCTTCACCCCGTGTCCGACCGCCCCATCCAGCGGGGCTGTGCGTGGGTCGTATCGCACCTTCCATCTCATTAGCCTCACTCCCCATACTGGCCATCCTGCCCGCGTTTTGAAAATTTCAGCCAATGGCTCGACGCACAGCGAACTAGAGTCGGGAGAAGACAGCCGAAATTCAAAATGTCCACTTTCGACGCGGAAACTTGGAATGTATCAGCCTGATTAGCCTGATTGAATCATACAAGAAATTATCATTTCCAGACCTTTATCACGACAAGGAGGGGCCGATAAGTTGTAAAAATGTGTCGAATTGTTTAGAGCCAAGTTCATTTTTCCTCCGCCTTTTGCCCCTCTCTTGGCTCTTAATGCGATATAAAAACAAATGGGCTTATTTTAGAAATATCTTTTGAAGGAGGACTTTTTTAGATGAAAATTGGCGACATATTATAAGCATAATTTTTGCTTCTGATAAATATTGAAGTAATAAATCAACCCTATTATTTTTATTTTTTTTAAAGGAAAAAATTGATCTAGAAGAAAAGGAACGGGTGATATGTATTCTGGTATAAATTATCATGCCCGGCTTATGTTCTCATAAGTCATCTTTTTTGAATCATTCACATAACTTCATGCCTCAACTTTCCCCCTAGTCATTGCAAATAGCAAAATTAAAAATTGCAAGGATCCATGTATGATCTTAATCCACAGTCGCGACGCAAATTATTATTAATTTCAAATTTCAAATATTTGTAAACGTTCAAAACTGCCTTTTTGATACCTCCGTTAATTTTCTTGACGACGTCATACTTTGAAAACAGCTATGCATCATGGGGAAAAAACAGAATTCCACCGGTTGCTTGGGACCTTTTCTGGATAGATTGCAATTTTTGAATTTATCTCTTTGTGCTTGTAGGGCATTCGTTGACTGCGGCAGGGCGTGGTGTCCTCGTAATGGTTTCCTCGACTTTGCCGGGTTCGCCGTGCCCTTCCAGGAAGATAGAGGCGGCGCGAGGCTGTGTGGGGGCCGAGGTAATCAATCTGCGCTCAGTGCGGAGGGGATGGACTCACGGCAGCTTTCGCTCTCGTCGGAATCCGCCGATAATTGATGAGTGCTCGTCTAGTGCTGCGCTCTAGCGAGTGGTGTTCCCAGAGGGAAGCATTAATTGCCTCGCAGCTCATTGCGATCGCCTTTTGTTTCCACCCCGAAAGTCTCCACTTCGCGGAAACTGCAGAACGAGAATGCGATAGGTTTTCGGGAAAGATATTTCTCTCTGAAGATTACCTCATCACGCTCCTTACGACCGAATTAGTCTCCTCAAAGAAGTTTGTAGCCTTTCAATCGTGATATTTGGGAACTAAGTTTTAGCTGGGTGATATTTATTTAAACCAGTTTTGAGATTTTATTAAATATAATTGTAAAAGATTTTAAAATTCCGTCGAATAATTATGCCACATTTGTGATATAAATTATATAGTTTGAGCTACTACCACGGTTACTTCATTAATAAAATGCCTCTACGTGAGGCTACAATGGTTAATTCAGAGCGATATATCTGATTTTGATTAATTTTGAATTCTCATTAATACATGATCCTGATTGCGATGTTATATGCTACTTTTTTTTTTTAAGTATATAGCATTGTCTATTATTTTTTAGAATAATAAATATTTAGGGGTGAAACATATGTTTATTCGATTTAAAATTCTGCAGATTTTATATTTTATGCTTATTTTTTAATTATTAAAAGCCATCTTTACGACCGTCATTATCCATTAAAAATTTTTACTTTTAATATAAGGGTAACTTGCGTGTTACGAACAACGTTTAACTGTGAAACAAACCTGATGTTTAGGTATTTCTGGATCGAAAACCAATATAAGGTATATTTTAAAGAACTAGGGATAAAGTGCGTCGACTCATTATTAGCTCTTGCCCATAAATGTCGCGTCTCACAAGAGTAAGGATAAAATACAAGCCCTCTGTCCATACTTGCATTAATTTCATTCTACTGAGCAAATTCTTAAGTAATTAATTCGAAATAATTGTCAAAGATCAGTGAGAAACGCAATTAACCATCTTGCTGTGAGTTGAAATTAGTATAGACCAAATTTATTTGTATAGAGCCAAATCAGTTGATTTTGTTTCCATTTTAACTCAATCCTAGATAAAATTAAGCTAGGAAATAAAATTGCTTAGCACATTCAGAAAGTTTCCTACTGATAATCCGTATTTACACAACCAATTTTCTTTTCGTTGGCCTCGGTGGCGGTGGGGTAAAGTCCTCGCCTGCCAAACCAGAGGTCGCGAGTTCGAATCCCGCCTGGGTAGGTGGTCCCTGTACAGGTCTAGATCTTTATGCCATGTTTTTTTTTTATTCCTGCGTTGTAAAAGTCTCTATGTGTTGTTTTCGGGGAAGTTGGAAATAAATAATAAATAAATAAATTTACAAAAAATGCCATATGAATCTTTCAGTGAAGACATTAAAGTTCTTTGAGAATTGAGAAATATTGGACGTGACTGTAATCATACGATTCGGAAATGGCTATCATCGAGCTTTCTGGGACTGTACCTAGAGAGTGTGAAGAGTCCAATTTTCAAGGAAAAATCATATGAATGTGTGCTAAAGCCATGATTATCAACTCAAAATTAACAAAACCTCTTCAATCAGCTTCAAAGATATGCTTTTTTAAAAATTATTCACAATTAACATTATGGAGGACGGTTTGAATGAGCAAAAATCCCCTTCACAATGTGATAAGTAACTGTAGAATATCAAAGGTTCACCAACGGCTATACTTTAATAAATTCATCAGTGAAAGTTTATTGGAAAAAATAATTTGTTTAAACTGCTGCACAAAACTTGTCACCGTCTGTTAAAAATATTACGTTAAAAGGCTTTTTTTTCATTAGCATTATTAGATCTTTTCATTTCAGATTTTTCAGATCAAGTTTACTTTCCCTTGTTGGTGAAGATAGAAGTCAAAATTATTTATTTACGCTCCACTCCAAGATTATTGCAATTAACTGTTTTTAACTCTTAAATGTTTTCATATCAGATGTGTCAGTATCATATTGCGATAGACGTATGGCCCATTTCACGCTCAAGAATTCACATTACGCGGAGTGCAGCCTATTACAACATGGTACATATGTACATCTATCTCAAGTCTTCTCTAAACGGCTTTAAATCGATTGAACGGTCATTATTTGATTTCATATTATAGAGCATAAAGGCAATTTTTCTTGGTTATTTTCCTATTTAGTTGCAAATCGTTGTTCTAATTAATCACTTAAAATATATTGATAGATTCCTGCTTATAAGAGACCTTTAGTTTCCAAAGAGAATTCATTCGTAATGCAATGTATCAACTTTTACTCCTCCGTGAATTAAAAAGCTTTGTTCTCTTATGAAAGGAAAGTCTTCTTATAAGTGAGTTTTATAAATGAGAATTAATGAAAGGGTTGCTATACCTATGTATTATAATACATCGATGTCATTGCAAATACTCTTGCAAAATTTCACAAGTTTTGTCTTTTTTATTGAAGTAAAGTCGGGTAACCGAAACGGAATGTTTCTAATTGAATCAATCTTTATTGTGCCCAAAAGATGTTGGAGTAAATTTTTTTATTGAGCGACCAGTGGACGGAATTTTTGAAGTAGTGAGTTAAAGGTTGATAAAAGCCTTCAAATGATTAACTATCCGCAAGAAGACCAAGAAATCATATTTCTTGAGAAAACGCACGAAAATGTAATGCCACCGTTACAGTGAGATGTGGGTTGATATTAGTCCTTTGATGCATTTTCCTCTTCCGAATTCGTGGAAATGCTAATAAAAGTAATTTACGCGAAAGCCCTTGATGCTGGGAGATAAACGCTGTCAACATTCAACGCACCTACCATTCGTCTCCTCACGCGCGCAGCGAGGCAGAACTTCCCCAGGATATCCTCTCGAAAGGTCCCGGGCGAAGATAAATCTCCAAAAGAAACGACACTTGTTCCTTGAGGATGGCGGGAGAAGGGACTGGGTATTGTGGACCCCTGCCTCTTATCACTCCTCTTTTCAAAAAGGCTTACTGCTTCTCAGAAAAATATACGGCAGCAAAAAAATGTGCAACGAAAGATGGGTTGCCTGCGTCCTTATCCCGAGAGGATTGTTGGGTGCGATTATTTCTCTGTCCTTGCTCTTCTTGGACTTAGAGAGAAATTCCAGCCACAGTCAAGTCTCAATGCATCTGCGATGGCATAAAGTTATTTCCTGAGAATATTGTGCGCTGCTCGCGGATATATCGCTCGCTGTTCGTAGAACAGGCGTCGCCGCAGGATTCGACCTATCTAACCAAAGGTTGCCGTGACAAGTGATTTGTTTTTCAAACAAGCACCGCCCGGGATGATCTCGGAAAACATTTTTGGGTCCAGATCAAACTTGGAGGGTTCTGGGAATTATTGCCTTCTCGAGTTCAGTCGAGGGATAAGCATCTTGAAAGGGCATTTCAAATATCTAGGACTAAAGTTGTCAATATTTATGGAATTTAATGCATGAAAATTCCTGGCGATGAAATGTAAATTCACGTCGGAGTAAGTTATGGAGGTGATTCTTTTTTTATTTAAAAAAACGCTGTTAGTTAGAAAAGTTAGTCATTTAATGTTAGCTTAGTTGAAAAAAATATGAAAATCGAGTTTCCTTGTTTCTACTTGTAATTGCATGAATTCATTTGAATTGACTTACAATACCATATGGACCCTGAGAAACAAATGTTTCATCAAACTCTATGTGAATTCTTGCTGAAAATTTTGATCATTGTAGTTACAAAAAGTGAGTGATCATTTGCTATAAAAGAAATTCTCATTTATATTTTAACGATATAGATTGTCAATCAATGCCGTTATGAGAAAATTAGTATCAATTAAGCAATATTTACACATTTCTTCAGTCAAAGTAAAAGAAATAAATCGCTTATAATTGCTGTTTCTGTTATAAAAACTTTTTAAAAGTAGCTCCAATGAAAGTCATTGACATTTATATCTGCATGCTTTCAAATAAACTTGCTGGAATTTTCTCACTCCAAAAACGTTTTATTCGTTTGATTTATTTATTGCTTTTAATTATTGCTCAACATATACATCATTAGAATAACTGTAATAAACAACCTGGTTACCGCCAAAATATAATAACTATCAAGATTAAAAATACTGATTATACTTAATATTTTGTCACAGTCATGTACCAAACAGCAATGATAGCCGAATCACTTTGCTAGGACATTAATCTTCTTATTTAAAAAAAGGGTTTTTCCTTATTTTTAAGTCCAGTTCGTTTCAGTGATTCTTAAATGTTACAAAAACCTTCGTATTAACAAATTTTCACAATAGCTGGTATTCACCGTTGGTATTTGAAATGTTCCTTTTAATCGATTATTAACTATAGGAACTATGCTTATTATTTCTTATAGCTCACTCGATAGTTTCTTATTGATGATGTCATGAAGAAATAGTTGATCATTTATGCTTATTCCATTTTTTAAGGTTTAGAAATTAATTTTTTTAACAATTTATTATAAAAAAACCATATTGTGTTTTATAGTTATATTTAAAAAGCCATATTGCATATCACTTAGTAGCGCCTCGATGCCATAATGGTGATGTCATTTCACTTCGGATACAGATTACTGTCACCATCCAATTTGGTGTGGGGCTCCATGCAAAACTGTGCCTTCTGAACGACTCACGTTGATATTTCGTCGAATTTCGGCGTGTGAGTCTGTCGCGTGCCAAGGGCGCTATTACAGACCATAGAGTCAAAAGTGATATCTTTTTTATATTATTTGAATGTACTTTTTACCACTTACTAGTTGAAGCGATATCACTGGCGATAACTTTTAAGCGTCGAAAATTATATATATTTGACCGACTCATTGGGAAACTTCGAACCCGGAATCCTTAGATATTCAGACAAACGCTTTGTCCGAAAATGTCCTACTCTTAATTTCCTGCCTCATTCAAATAAAATTTTGATACAATACTCGTTCAATAAAATGACTGGGTTGGGAGTCAATACAATATTTATCTTTCATTAATCGGCATATTGGTTTTAGACTGCTATGAGACGTTTTCCTTATTTTCATGGGTATCTTTTCATTATTTGTTATATTTTTGGGCCTATCTGTCTTATCACGGTTTCATCTTTTTAATTTTTTGCACATTTAAGTGGTCGTTAAAATAAAAAAAAATCATAATAATACTAGGTCGCAATTCATTCAATACTAAATTTACTTCTAATTATAGTAAACTAGCGATCATCACTTGCATTTTTTATTCCTGGTATGCACGGGGAATATGGAATCCCAAATTATCAATATTCTGTCATCATGCCATAATTTAGAGCATCCTGAAGAATAAAACAATTATTTTAGATTTCGACTGCTTTTAGAAATATTTAGGCTTTACGTGCGGTGGACGTAGGGCATTTAACTAGCACGGCTCTCGTTAGTACGTGTTTTCTGTGACGTCATTACACGCCACGCTTAAGCTGGAAGAGAGGAACGCGACAGACCGTGTTGAGCCAGGTTAATAATAAAACATGGAATGACGTCACGGCAGCCCCTTGCGTTCAAAGCTTCAATTAGCTACGTAACTAACCACTCCTAATACACAAGAGAGACGAGTTTTTTAAAGTTTCAATAGTGTATTCACCTCTCTCAATTATCCAGAGTAATTTCGTCCGCTTTTTACCATTGACGCATTTGAACGATGTGTACAGGACTGCATATATATTGTACTTTTCGTGTTTCCTCACTTCGTACTTAAACAGCCAGTTGGAATCCTGGGAAATTATCGTATTTCAGCTGATATTTTTCCCAAATCAATGAATTATCGCCATCATCATGAATGAATATCAATTGTAAGATTAGTTTGACTTGGCTCTCCACTCAATTCAAGTTTGAGGAAAACTTTTCCGGCTTTAATTCATTGCTTCCCTTTCACGCCGTTAATGCTAAACCGAGGCCTCCTTGCTACCTGCCACTAATAACGGTCTTTTTCACCGAACACACGATTGAAAAATGCAAAGGCAGAATGTCTTCCATTTCTTCTCGGATTTTTATTGATAGTTGACGAGCAAAAACTTTTAGACTTTCATGAAATGAAGGTTTGCTAACATAATTATATTTTTTCCTTCATAGAGGTGCATTACTATCTGTTCTCATTTTTGTACCCAAAATGATAAATTCTTATCTTTGCTTAAGGTTTATTAAGAGAAAATATCTACAGAATAGCTGTAATGATCTTGGTAAGAATGTCCAAGGTGCTAACACTTTTAAAATTTGTATTAAGCAATGATGTTTTCGTGTAATTCTGTGATTGTAATTGGGTGGGTTATACATTTTGGTATCACAGATACGAATTCACGAAGGAAAATAGAAAAAGGTTGGTGAGCGAGTCGATGACTCCAGAACGGCGAACAATGATACAGCCACATTGACAACGACACATCCCGTATATCGAGAGAAGATGATGCGTTATAAAAAGCTCATCTTTGGCAAACGTGACGGAATTTAAGTACATACACCCATCTTATTGGATTCCCATCAGGGATGACATGCTATTAGAAGGAGGCGGCAGCTAAGATCTTTTGCAACTAGAGGGAAGAGCAGGGAAGGAAAGATGGAGAGAAACCCGGCGTCGGCATTAGAATGATCGCACCAATGGGAGGCGCCAAGGGGACCACAGCATAACGTCTCATGTGACGGACGGAGAGTAGCGCTTCCTCCACGCAACACCAAAGCAAGGATCGGGCAGCATCTGCAAATTCTTTGCTGCCACCGGGACTTGAACCCCGACCAACGAGGTGTAAGGCCAAATTTCTTACCACTAGGTACACTACCCCGATCACCCACACTCAAGGGAAGGCTCAAGCATCCAGTTTGCACCCTTTGGGGAGCGCGGTTACGAGTTTGCTTGCTTATGCTGACGAGTGGGAGGGCTGTGTTGCCAGGGGTATGAGGCAGGATGGGCCTACAATTAATTGAAGACAAGGTTCCACGCTCAAAGTAATTTTATTCTTCAATAAACACGACGTTTCGATGTTATACAGGGTAACGCGTACTTATGACAATTTTTAATTAATATCCTTTTACACATAATAACTAAGAAATACTACTGTAGTGCTTACTTTATGGCGATGATGAGAAATTTCTGAGAATGCTGTTTCATCGAGTCACGGAGGAATCCTCACCCCTTCTTCACTACTGCTCCATGCAGTATTTTTACAGTACAGCCATGAGTCACCGCGCGCTTCGAATTAACTCTAGAATGACGGATCCGCCACCCACCACATTCACAATTGCAAATCAAATCCCGATTCCATTCTTCCCCTCCACCTGTCCTTGGACAATTGCCTCCATCTGGTCACATCTTGCCTCAGGATGTGCCCCGCCGTGTTGTCCCGTATTCCCATTAGAGGTTTCTTGGGATTAGAGGAGAAGAGTTCCCTTTTCTCCACTCTTCTTAGCACTTCCTCATTACTTACACTGTCGATCCATTTCATCTTCATGATTCTTCGGTAGCACCACATTTCGAATGCTTCCACTCTTCGACTTCTGTGCTGCTGTCAACGTCCAAGCCTCGCTTCCATAGAGAATCATACTCCATATGTAGCATCTGATGATTTGTTCCCTTACTTCTACGCTTGTATTCTTCCCTTTCATGTAAAGAATGGCAATATTGAATGGAGATTTTCATGTTTAAGCGAAGAACTCCGTTCCTCGTGCCGTGGCGTGGTGACTCATGGCCATGGTGGTGTGAAGAAGGCGTGGAGCGTGAGGGGCGTCGAGTGTGTGTCCCTCGTGACAGCGATAGCACGCGTCCCTCACCTTATCGAATGATTTGCCTTTGTCGACGATCGAATTCCGATTATACGCTCCCGACCGGACGGCGGCGCCAGGACATGTGTCCACGCGTCAACAACCCTTCCCTCCTCACTTCCTCACGCCCCATTCACGTTTTCCCGGTCACGCTGCTGACTCCAACGGCGGAACTCTCCATCGGACAAATTCATTGGCTGGCGAGTTATCTTCGTGGAAAGGGTTTGCCACCATCATTAGGATGAAGGAATGACTTTTCTCGTCTTTCAATCGATTTTCCTAAACCCCGTGTGCTTCCCTGAAAATCATGCTAAAACAATTTAAAATAGAATATTTACTTTTAAAAAAGTGACAAAAACAATACATAGTCATTTTATTTAATGCCATTACAATCCGTTTTTTCTTGACTTCTTGTTTTGCATACATATGAAAATATTGGAATTTTGTATTTCATAGAGACCTGTTTGCCAGCGTTACGGCAATTATTTTTTTAAGGCGTCTCATATGAAATGATGCTGTGGTACAAAAATTGGTCAAGTATTAAAATTCAATTTCTTAGTGAAAAAAATACCCAATAAATGAATGAAACCAGCAGAAAAATTTAAGAATCAAATTATGAAAATTTGTGTCACGTAATTTTTATGCAAATGTCGTTTAGTTTGTGTGATGATATTTTACAACATTGTACTTATATTTAAATCGTATTTGATTAATTAGATTTCCATATATTTTGCTCAAACCATCTACGTCTGTTTTTTCAATGCAGGTTTTTGTGTATAAACCATTTTTTAAAATAATTATTTGATAATTTGGTTTCTGTATCTAAAGTTTTGGTGCTATCAAAATCGAAAGTGTGGTTTTTTATTTGGCATATTTATTAATAAAACTATTTATTTATGCTTTATTGGATAATGAATAAACTGTAAAATAATTTATAGCACTCGTCCACCTTTCGTATTTGTTGTGCCTTTCATGTTTTCACATCAAAAGCCTAGAGTAGTATCATGAAAACCATTTTCGAAACCTAGGCAAATATATTTTTTGTAAGAGACCTGAAATCCAAGATTTTCAATTTTATACCATTTTTAGTCGATTTGTGTTAAGTGATGAACGTTTATTTGAATGATAACCCCTCTTCTAATTATTAGTTTTACATTTATTTGATATAAATAATTCCAATTTTCCCCTAATATAAAATTGTAAGTATTTATTTCAATTTTGATAGTAACTCTATTCATAAATTAACTTATAATAAACCGTTTATGTCACCTATCTAATGCTTTTGAGTGAGGATTGGTAAAATATTTCTGAGAAGCCTTAACTGTTTGAAGCTTTCGCGGACCATACCTGAATGAACTTCTTCATTTATTAAGTTATTGAATGGAGTAGATTATTTCCATATTGGAATAATCAAATTCAAATTTCCGAAAAATATACTTTTATTCGACCCGGGTTGAATGTAACCATATGAAAGTCGGTTATAAATTAAATTCGATTAAATTTTCCTATTATGGGAAAATAAACAAATACAATATGTTCCAAAATAAGTAAGAAGTGTTCTAAAGCGAACGGAGTTGGAATAATTACATGGAATAATACTAATGATGTACATGGCTTTTTAAATAAACAGTAAACGTAAGTAAATAGTAAGATATTACTACCTTCTCGGTTCATTTTGTAGGTGCGTAATCCCTTAGAATTAAAGAAGTTCTGCGCTTTTTTTTTACGAGGAACCGCCTATTTAATTGAGCCGACTTCAATGCTCATCGTCACGACATCATCAGGAATAGATTTTTTTAAGTATTGCCATTATTATTTTCATTGTAATTAATTGCCTACTCATATTGATACTTTGAAATCCGGCTGAAAGAAGACTAATTTTTATTGAAAGTTACACCTCGTTATTCGTTAGATTAAGGAAATATTATACTCCATCTTGCGTAAATACTCGTATTTTTTATTTTTTACAGTAATGAGTTTTATTTATGCCCATAAAACACATCCGTAGATATTTCACAAAAATTTCATGCAACAATAAAGGAAGTCGCTAATTTTTTAAATGCATTTTATAATGAGTCAGAGGAAGTGTAAAAAAAACTTCATTTAAAATAAAAGAAATATTTGGTAAGGTTGGCTTGGCTTGGTAAGTAAGCTTTCCGTTGCCATTTGCAGGAGCTAATTTTTAATATTTGTATTGGCCTGAATATTCTCTGGTGTCAAGTTGTATGCCTTCGGTCCCAGCCGCAGAAAGCATCTTTTAAAGAGGGAATTGTTTGGTTAAATTAAATGCTCATACATTGTATTTTTAATATTGTATTTAATTCTCTACTATGGTTAATCTAAACTTATAAACAAAATAATGCAAGGAATTAATTTATATATGTTTTTCCTAAATGTAGCGATTTTAATGTAAAATAAGTGGCAAAAGTGACAACATTTGAGACAACTTTATACCCTTTATTTGATTATTAGATATAAAATATATCTGAAATACATTAGATCGTGCGATCGCACGGCAATGCCTTATTAGTGTCGAGTGCTGAATTAGCCGCGTGCCTCAGAGGCCTTGAGCATAACCTATGCACCTGAATGATTTGGTCAACGCGTGACCCATCTCGAGGGGAACGAAAATATCCAATCGGTGACAAATTTGAAAGTGCGTACACGTGATGACGACGCCTGATGAAATGTTTTAGAAATGGAGAAACAGCTGCTCATTTTGGAGTCAAGGCACGCGAGATGCGATTTAACACGTATCTCTGATTCTGTAGAGCAAGTCGATGCTGGGGTTACGCGCCCGGCGCCACCAAAGCGTGAATAAAGAAGTGTCTGCGGTTGAAGAGGAAGTAACATGCGTGTTATTTTTAAGGGCACGCCACTTCATCGCTTACCAATCGCTGCCTCTTCGATTGCATGTGGTCCCTTTTTTCCACTCTGCCTGTGCGGTCGGATGGAGGGGAAACAATTATGCTCTCGATGAGCCAGAATTGCGACGACCGAATTCCTCCTATTCGATCGCCCGCAGATCTTCTTTTTTTTTACCTCGTGCGTTTCCATGCAGATATAAGTGGCCGTTCCATTTTCCGTCCACCACCCCTTACCACTCGCTCTTCTCTTCGGTCAACTCCCCCCCTCTCCAACTTTCCTATACTCGGCGCATGCGCACGGATCGTTTCCAAAGAATTCTCGCCGACAACGTGAGCCTCCTATTTCTAATTTCGCAAAATGTGACGAGAGAAATTTTAGCGACATTTCCTGCGCTGGGATGCGAGAGGATAGCCCCTGAGTCCGAGACGTGAGGTGTCCAAAACACGTGCCTATCAGCAGTTCCAAATCCGACGCCATGTGAGGAAAATTTCGACCAGGAAAAAGTGCTGAAGGTGAAAACAAATGAGCGTATGAGAGCGTAACCCGGAATAATGCGGATGCAAAATGAGGGTTGCACATGTTTCTGTGAAACATTCTCTCTTCACTCAAATGATTGCGATCGAACCGAGACTTCAAGGTTTATAGGAAAATGCTCAATTAATTAAGTGTAGGGAGCACTTGACGTGAGCGGTATCCATACATCAATATCGGCGTTCATAGCATAAATTAGTGTGGAACCTCACTAAATTAACTGGAATATTAGCGTAGTGCTTCGTCGATTTTGAATTAAATTTGAGTGGAATTTTTGAACGCCTAGAATCATAGTCATTTTGTCATGCGTGTTATGTTAGATCACACTTTGAATTATAGAAGGGGACATCTCTCAGCGAAAAATAATTGGTATATATATTATGAAAATAAAAATATGATAAGACAAACTCCGTTATGTACACGATGCATCCAAGAAACGAAGGAAGTTGTAAGTATCTGGAGGCGCTGTATTCGGGTTTTAAGCATGGCCAGAATTTCTCCATCTTGGTTTGACAATTTACGGAATCTTTATACTTTTTTTTAGTGGTCTCAAACAGTTTGCGTATATAATAAAGTATTCTATTCCTTATATCGCCTCTGATTTATAAAGTGAAAATGCAACGATTACTTCTTGATCGTCGTCGGAGTTTTCCGATCGTTCGTCATACCACTATGTATATTTAACTGTCCATAAAGTCATATCGTGGTAATAATATATCGTCGTGAACATACTTCGTACTATATTATTGCGACCGGTTCGCTATCGTAAGATTTCTATTGGCTGTTATCTTATTAAATGCCAGTAGAAGTGCAGCGGAATGGATATTTTACATTTGCAAAATTTTATTTTCGGCTAAGGTAGTTGCACAGCGGAACCATGGAGATTGACAATAAGATTTCCTTGGGAAAAGATAATCGAGGCATCGAAGCCTTCCCATAATAATAGAAAAAAGTTTTACTGTGTTCGTTTGCGATAGCTTGTTTTAACCTAACAATAATCATGACCGAATATTTCACCAAATACTATGCATTGACTCTAATGGGATTGTCAACGTTTTGGTCAAATTGAGCGTGGCTTTCCTACCCAAGCACCCAGCACCATTCCTACCACACTGCGCTCAACGCTCGGGACCAGTGGTGCCCTCCCCAGCACATATATTTACAACCTCCTTGCAAGAAACAGCTCAACTTATTCTAAATGCCGTGAGAGCGGCAGGTTCCAATTAGCTCTAAAGAGGAAGGACAGGTGACGACGGTAATGCGTTATTTTGAACTAGTTTAGTTAATTTTTTGTTAATTGCTTACTTTAAATGTCATCCTCACTAACACTGGTCAACAATCCTAGGATTGGTATGACGCAGCTCTCCAATCAGATCTCCTATCAGCTAATCTTTTTCACACATACTTATTTCTTCTCTTTCACCTCTGTCTTTACCTGTTCTATATATTTCATTAGAGGTCTTCCTTTTCCATTCTTAACATTCACTTGTTCCTAGATGATTGTCTTCATCAGGCAAACATGTCTCAAGATTCTTCTTCTTGTTAAGGTTTTCGTGAAGCTTCCCTTCTCTCCAGCTCTTCCTAAGACTTCCTCGTTACTAACTCGATTGTTTCATTTGATCCTCATCATTCTTCTGTTACGCCACATTTTGCAGCCCTATACCATGGTTGATTTCTCCGCTGCTGTCATTGCCCATGCCTCTTTTCCATCGTGAAGCATACTCCAAATGTAAACTGTTTCCTTACTTGTATGCTTAAATTTCTCGCTGTAAGTAGATTCGCATTTCCATAGAATGCTATCTTTGCCTGGGCTACTATGCTGATAATTTCTTTCTCGCTTCTCCCGTCGCTAGTTATCCTGCTTCCCAAATAACAGAATTAATCCACCTCTCCCAGTTTTTTTCCCCTATTTTAATGTAAGTCTTGACTTCTTCTCTTCTGCTACACACAAATATCTTGGCTTTCTTTTTGCTGATTTTCAGATGATATACACTCATTAACCCTCCCATATTAACCAGAATGTTTTCTAATTCTCCGTCTTTGCCATGACAGCAAATCGTAGCACGCTAACTTTTTTCTCCCGAGGCCTTATCTTTGATTTCAGTTTGAAAGTTTATCTTATTTCTTTCTAACAACCGTCCTTAATAGATGCACGTTTTCAAATCGAAGTAGACGCAAAGAAAGGGTGATCGAAGAGGATGTTGCAAATATCAATCACATGTCAGTCTATCTGTGCTTAAAAATAGTTCAGATTCCACTCTCTTTTGTTCAAATCAATATCTAATTCTGAAAATCACACGTTCATATATAGCTTAAATAACACCATTTTCATGTTTTCAAATCCGCCTGTTGCAATTATAATTCCTTGAGAGTCAAGTAGAATAATAATTGATTTTATTGAATCAAACAAACCGTGATGATGTTTTCAAATTTTTGCACTCAATTTTCAAACTTTCCTCATGGCACTGTAAAACTTAATTCACATACATACATTCACACAAGTTTCAATCTTCAAGCAGTTTCAATGCCCCACATTAAAAATTCTCCTTAAATGGAGCTCCAATGGTGTTGGCTGAACCTTTAGTGAAATCATATGAACATAGCCAACAATGCCTCAGGTTTACGAGGGTCGTTGGATAAGTCCTTAGAATCTCCAAGAAATTGCTCTCTTAGTATC
Source organism: Ischnura elegans (assembly GCF_921293095.1). Taxonomy (NCBI): domain Eukaryota; kingdom Metazoa; phylum Arthropoda; class Insecta; order Odonata; family Coenagrionidae; genus Ischnura; species Ischnura elegans. The sequence goes on from NC_060256.1 coordinate 7,277,845, forward strand.
AAAGTTTAATATTGACTAGAAAGTAGTAATCGTGACTAGTCAGCTGTTGAAGTTTCCTCTATATCCTCTATATTTCAACTATATATTCATTCTGAAGAATGCCTCCTTAACCCCAAGTTAAATTTCTTTTGTTTATATCCACTTTCCTATGTTCATATTTCTTGTTCACATTTCTTTTGTTTGTCACCTTAAATTTTGTAATTAGTGTGTTATATCTAAGTGCGACTATTTATTTTTTTGTCGAAAATATTGTATTGTTTTTTTCATGCACTAGGCGATATGCACAGTTCACATTTGACTGTATATACATATATTTATTTACTTCTTGTCTTTTATTTATCTATCTCAATGTGAAATGTAGAAAGCTGTACTTATATTTTCTCATGGGCCCCAGTGCCTACGAAAATCAACGATATTATTATTATATCCATCCCATAGTTTCATTTTTGTTGCCTATTGTATCGAACAACTTTCATTTGTTTATAAAAATGGATAAAGTTAAGGTTTGAGCAGTGATTAAACACTTGTTTTTGAAAGGGTTATCACCAAAAATATCAAAGCTAGCTTGAATGATGCTTATGCGGTAATTCCTCAGGATTGCGAAAGAAAAGCGCCAAAACAGACTTTGAGATGACCAGACGATTGCGTCTATTGTCCAATGTAAGAAAACGCGGCAGCATTCTTGCCGATATTTTTTACACCCAAATTTTTGTGCAAAATTAGTGCATCCAAATTTTGAGGAGATCTCGAAATTATACTTTTTGTACGGCTTAAATGCTTTGAAAAAAATTTTTTCTAAAGAATTATTGAACGACCCTTCCAGCATAGGTAATTTAGTAAGCGTAAAAAATGCTCCTCCTGATTTCCTTTAGGAAAATAGATAACTCCATGCAATTTAATTTACTGAATCCTCTTTAAATGTATTTATTTATGTAAAGAATATTACTTCGAGTAAACTATCGCCTGGTGAAAGGGTAAAGAAAAGCAATAAAAAACCTATCCACCAAAGGGAAAGGTAAAGAAACAGAAAATGCAACTATAGGATACAAAAATTCTCTAATTCGGATTCCGAGCTAATAAAAATTAAAATAGAACAAAATAGTCCAATTTAAATTGCTCACAAATTAATTACAATGACATCAACCAAGAATCGAGGAATAATTACTCTTTAAAATTATAAAATTTGCGTGTAAGATCTGAAAATTTAATTCAAGTAGCTCAATCCAATCCTTTTTTTCTTCTCTGCAATAAGAATTCTTTCACTCAGCCAGTGTTTGTACATCTTAAACTTAATTTTGAATTTGCGATCTTTCCTTCCGGGAGAGTCCAATGTTTCACCCATTTCCTTCCAGGCCCGCGCTTGTATTTATTTGTTGCAGAGCCCTCATAACCTATTTTTGGTTCTCCTTAATTTCTGTGATTTCCATCACAAACAGCCAAGCATAGTTGTTACACTGTGCCTAATGTTATGCCTCACTATATTATACTTGACTGCCTTTCTTTTAACTTTTCCAATTTTTGAAAAGTCTGTTTTACTCTGAGGATCCCACATTAAAGTCGCATTCTAACACAAAACGAACAATTTCACGAGGGCCATTTCTTTGGTTCCAATGCAACGTTTTAAATTATTTTACCACCACCTGATCAATATCCATTCTCAATTCTAGTGGTGATGTGAGATTATATTATAATAGATCTTACAATCGTTGTAGTTGGAGACATTCACCCCAAGCAAGATGTACCACCTATTACCCTTGTTTATTCCTCTTAACATCGTTGTTTTTTGCATTTTCTTGTATAAAGGTCAATTTTATCGCCCGTTATCCATGAGGATAATTAATCGAGGTCATTTTGACTGTTCTTCACTGTTTTTAGCTCAAGTTGAGTCATGCATCCTTTGATAGATTCCATCACACGTAAAGCAGTTTAACAGCATTATTTGATAGAAATATTAAGGGCTATTTAATTAATCCTTATAATTCCATTCATATGTGTACATACCAAGTATATCGAGTTGCATTTACATGCGTTTACTTCTCAAATGAAAGGGAATACCCACAGCCAAAAAGAGCGATGGCCTGTCAGATCCATTATCGACGAGTTCACTTTGTGAAAAAAAACAAACTGCCGTTTCAAGAGCTGTCTCTTGATAATACAACAGTAGATGGCTCTAGATAATTACGTTCACACGTTGGAATCGGTCGAGTGAATAAATTAGTATGGAAAATTTCTACGGCCGCTTGTTTCTTACTTCGATGGTCTGTTTTTAAACTTCAAGCTCCTCCTTCATCACTTGAGTTTATCATATATATCGCATCTAGTGAGAGGTGATTTAGGAAATATTATCTCCATAAATATTCGTGCTCGAAACTAAATCAGTGAATTCTACCATGAAATTTGAACTCTTAAAAATATCCAAGATAAAGCGAATTTGCCATTTTCTGTGTAACTGCATTAGCACTTTAAGAACAGCCACTAGTTTTTTGAAGCCATAGCTAATAAAAAAGAAAATAAATCCGAAATCTTACTCTGGTAAAAAGAATGGGGCCTCCACGATACCACGATGATTCAACCGATATCTTCTGATTTCTTTTGGGAAAATTAATCAACTGCAGGTGTACATTAACTTACTGATTTTTCGTTATATTCCTCGCGTTAGGCGCTTCAATAGTGTTATATATTAGTAAAGTGTGCGGAAATTTAAAGGTTGAGTCATTGTAGCTCTCTCTTGCAGATTCTAGCGGAATCTTCAATAAGATGGAGCACCAACAATTCACGGATTGTCTCTCAAAGATCCTCTAAATAACATCCTTGGAGGTTGTATTGTTGTGCACCGGATTATACAAATGCGAGCAGTGCTTTCCGCTACACATTCGTTATGGCATTCTCTCCTCTCGTTAAAATAAAAGGCAGTTGCTGCCCCGCCGCCTTCGATCCATCGCAGCGTCGCCATGTTAGCTTGGACTCCACGCACGTCAAATGGGGCCTCGCCGTGGCTCCGCTGTGGGAGATGGAGCGGATTGGCGTGCATCGCACAGGTGACGGCCCCTGCAGGCGACAGCCCCTCAATACCATGCGCACCAACCAGCCTTGGGAGAGGATAAAAATGAAACAGGCACTGCCTTGCCCTGACGTACAGTTTTGCCTCCATAATCGGCGGGACGATGATGGAAAATTTCCGAATGCATTAGCACACCTTTGCCTCTGCTTTGACTGCGCATGCATCTACTTCCAAAGGACTGTTTAAAACAATTGATTTTGTATCCAGAGCCTTTGTAAGTATGCCAGCCAAGCCAAATGATTTTTTCACGACGAATTTCATTCGTAGTGTACATACTTAAAAATCAATTTCCGCATATTGCGTCTATAAGACCACCCCAATTGTTGCAATTAAAATATAGAATTATGCTCACCATTCCACTTTTTAATTAAGTATGTTTACTTGAACACCGCAGCCCATTATGCTTTCATTATGGTCACTGCCTGGGGGAAGACACATATGCGACAGTTGATGAGCTTCACCCTAACAGATGCCGCGACCGTCGATTCTGCATTCCAAGGGTAGGGTTTGAAAACGGCCCAATGAGACCAGAGTGGGCGTATAAGACGACTTCCGACATTTTAGAAGATATCCATGGCTTAAGATATCGTTTCATACGCCGAAATGCACGGTTGGTTGCACAAAGTATTATTATATTGAAGTAGCTATTTAGGTAAGGCCATTGATGAGACGTACGTATGAGGCAACGAAAGATTTGAAAAATATCTACATGAGCACAAGCGTAGAAAGACTTTTGAAAGTGCTTGCAGAAGAGCTGCGTGAATTTTATTACCTGCCAGCGAGGATTGATGCAGTGTTTGTCGCAATTTTTGATGAAATAACTTTATGAAAGCAGGGGCTCCTTTTGAATTATCGTTGTCGACTTACGTATCTCATTTTTAACGACTACTTTCACGGAAGATTATTGCTTGCAACCGAATACATTTAGCATAAATCACAGCACTCGATGCCACTTAGCTTTTAAGTTAGCTTCAATGAAATTCAGGTTAACAGTTTTAGTAATTTATGGAAATTTGAAAAACTGCAGAAGAAAAATGGCCTTTCTGCGACCCAAAAATTTAATTAATTTTGATATCTTCCTCGAAAATTCCATGATAAGGATATTTTATATTGGTTGCTTGCAAACTTTAGAGCCACCATTTTATTGCAAATTTGTATAATTTTAAAAGGTAAATCTTCATATCGCTAGTTTTCCCAGTGCCCTCCATCATTTATGCACAGATGAATTGGATTTCATCAAATAAACGAACTGTCCTAATGACGATTTCGGATGAATGGCCAAAGCGAAGAGGGCACTCCTCGAAAGGAGTCTTCTGACTTTTGAAAATATAAGCGTTGAAGTTAGGAAGAAATTAATTACGGCTTACATAAGGAGCATTTCTCTTCATGACAGTGAGGCATTGACGATGACAGCATTGAAAAAATCAAGAATGGAAATAATCAGTGAATATATTTCAAGAGCCAGAACTAGATTCATTTATACGTGTCAGTTTTTCTAACTATAGGAAAAGCTTTAATCTTTTGTGGTTTAAAACTCTCCCATGGCACTAAATAATTCAATGACCTGTTCCTAAGCACAACATTTAAAATATCTTACACTATCATCCAAAATCAGAGCTGTGTGACTTTCGTCCAATCAAAATATTTTATTCATATATCGATCGAAGCCGGTGAAATCATTATTCAAAGCATTTCCCTAAAGCAAAGTAATTCCACACAGCCAATAGGTCCATCGGTTTGACATTAAGTAACGTCAGTTTAGTTCCATACACTCATCACGACCGATAAGTTAAATGGGTTGAAAAATTAAAAAACTCGATGGACATCGGACATTCGAGAATTTCCCCGAACAACCTCGTTTCCATGGACACGGGAGACTACCCCGCAAGTATCGTATTCGGATTGCCGCTTTCGAGTGCCGTTGGCACATTCTCTGAACACTCCGACTCAGGGCGAGTGATACCTGCTCCAATTATGTTAATCAGCCACACTAGTTAATTCACAGCGCTTTGATAACCTAATAAATGATCTTCTTCACTAATTTAGGCATACCGGGACTAGCCCCGGTGATAAATTAACGGAGTCACCCGCAATATCAAATCGTGCAAAAGATCGATATTGAAAAAAAAACCATTCACCAAAGGCGAATAGCGAAAGAAAGGATTCAGCATTAAGGGCTGTATCATGGGCTATATTCGGTGACCATCAAACTCTTTCACCATTCTTTCTTCCCACAGCATGCGATGCACTGACTGTTTTGTTCCTTTTTCCATTGCTTTGAAATAATCCACCCATTTCCCTCCTTCCCTACCGTACCAACAATATTTCAATATCTAAATTACATTTTTATGAAAAGTTTACGTCGTGAAAGCAATTCACTCAAAAACTCATCTTTTATTTCTCGCAAACAACGTTTTCCCTTCTTTCCATCACTCTTTCTCTGTTCTTCACGTCGCGAAACGCATTTTTTTACTTAATTTCGTAATGAAGACTGTTTGATTAATTTTTTAATTATTTTAAGACAAATCATTTTTAAGTTTACATTTTTTAGGTTATACTAATAGAATGCCTTGTATGAATTAATCAAAAGATGAAAGATGAAGTTGCATGGTATAAATTAAAAATGATGTTGCAGGGATATTAAAAGACTTAATCGAATGAGCAGAAGAATAAAAATGGAACAAAAACCTGTTTTATATAAAAGAATATAATTAGTTTTCAGGGAGCCTAATCGCATAATGAGTGCAATACATTCAATTGTTTTCTTTGCGAGTATTTTTTTTAATATTTGAGGAACAGGAAACTGATGAACGGGGTCTAAACTACTTACTCTTAAAATTTCAATATGACGAGGTAAGTTTTCAGCGAGTTATCAGTCACCAAAATAAAATGGTCTGGAGTGAGTGAGGAACACTCTTAAGTCGTCTTCCTTAGTTCCCAGGTTACGAGTCAAGCCATTTTCCCGCCCCTAGTTACACCAAACGGGAAGGATGCTCGGATGAGCGATTCCTCTTCAGCACTCTGAGGATGTTAGCACGCAGTGGCTTCTTGCAGGCTAGACGCCATTGGGATCCACTAATGATGACCCAGACCCTGGGAAACACTCTCCTGCTCGTAATGGGCATGGGTCCCTCGACCCGGAAGAATGGCGACGCTGAACATTGCGTCTCCGATGTTTCCCTGCGGTTCGGGTCGCTTCCCTTCCGACAAAGGTCAGTGATTTTCCAAGGAATCGGTAGTAATTAGTTGAAAAAGTGGTATACCTGCTCATATACCTTCAATTGATTGCGAGTTAGCTTAGTGGAATTTGCTCCTTTTTCTCAATAAATAGGTTAAAAACTAACCTCCCATTCCCACCTCGCTTTATTCGGTACAGCCTCGGCATGTTTCATCGCCTCCTAGTCCCTTTTTTTATATTTCTGATTTTTAGCGAATATTTGACATGTTGTTGGTAGAGGCAATTCAATAAATTTTATTGAAAATTTTGAAACTATCTATCTGAATACAGGGTGTCCCATTTATCTTGACCACCCGTAAAAACTTTTTGTCCAGATGCAAATTCAAAAATTTGTCAAGGAAATGTTCATTAGCCGTCAGGGGGACATTAATCAGTATAATTGCCTTCCGTGTAGCTTTGTTATTCACAATGATATGAACAGCGCTATGTAATTTTTAAATGGCACCCTATAATTTTAACTTGGCAATTCATTTCCTCTCCTAAAGACCTATTCAAAAATTTAGCAAATTGGACCATTAACATAAACGCAACGTTAGGAAAACACAAGAAACTCGTCCACTTACTCTAGATAGCAGTAAACAAATGACAACCAAGTCAAAACATAACACAAAAGTCACTTTGAGCCCGGGACCACAACCGCGTCCACTTACTGGAGTTAGCAGTGAACATTTTGCATCTGGACAAAAAGTTATTTCGGGTGGTCAAGATAAATGGGACACCCTATATATACCAAGCTGTTCCACATGCCTCAGTTGAACGAATTGAAATCATTGTGCCATCCCTATGAAGTATTTGATCACGTCCCCCTGCATATACACCTTTGACTTCAATGCCATACTCATACTCCCATCCCTATTCGAATGACTACTAGCGATTCCTACAGGTCTGGCGAGTCAGGATGGGAAAGAAAAATCACTCAAAATAAAATGTATAAACTTCCAGTGTAAGAGGAGTGACATTCACGTATTATTCGAAAATGGGAAAATTCCCTTAAATTAATGCTATTAATTTCGGTTATTAATCACTAAATGGCACTGGATTCCCTTAACACGGCCGATAGTTGATATAATAAGAATATTATAATGCCAAACATCTTAATGAGAAATAAATTAATCATACTTTTGAATTATCATTACAAGCAAATTATGAAATCCATTACTAAAATGAACGTAAGTATTTTTTTGTTTTTAGAGATAGTGATTTTTCAATTTTTGCTTGAAAATATTACTTATCGTGAGCTCCAAGACTGTCATAATTTGAATCTATTCTGAAGCCACTGAGACAAATATTGATGCATTGAAAATGAAGGAAGGATTATTAAGGAACTTACTCTTATTAATGTCCCGTTCGACGCCGTTGTAAATACTGGCGATAAAACAATTGCAAGTGAATTGTTGCAATCAGATATTAGATCCTCGCAAAAGCACCGAAACTAATGGAGTCATCCTGAATCGGATATAATGGGATTATATTCGCACATAAACTGAAACCCTTGGGATCTGAAAGTGTGAAACTATTTCACCTTCGTTTTCAAATCTCGACCTCAGGCGGGCAGTTACCGGTTCGCATTGAAATAACGGATTTTGTTTCGCACGTGGACGCAAGATTTACCAACACGAAAAGTGTCGGAACTTCCGCTCTTTTGCGCTCGAAATCAATTTTGTTGATTACCAATTCCAGGAAATTTTCCTCCAATATTTTAGTAATAATAAACCAATGGACGACTTTAATTAACATGATTCATTTTGGTATAATTTTTCAAGCGAAACTTTTCAACTCATTACAATTGTACGCTTTTATTTTGTTATCCTTCGCAGACGTTTCCAGGAAACTCGTATAATTCAGGAACGAAAACTCCTGATTTGTTTGATTCTAATGGGAATTTAATCTCTTCGATAAAAATGGTTATATTGACCGAGCGGTACATAGCTGTACTCTATATCGCTTTTCATTATGATGAAAAATCTGCCCCCTCCGGACAATACCCCCTACGAAATTATCTAACAAGGTCGCTCCACAGGGGCGGGAGTCATCCCCTCAGGGTGATTTCAAGAACGGAGGAAAGGCTTCAACGGGGAAGAGCGGTGATTGGTTGGAGCATTGATGCGAGATCCAGAGATGTGTTAATACGATCGCCGCGCCGGAACGAGGAAGCGGAAGGAATGGGAAGCAATCCTAAGAGTAACCTAAGTAGACTATGATCGCCCAAAGTTAGAGTGCTTTCTCGAGTCTACGAGCTTAAAGGTTCAGAGTGCAGAGTTCATAGGTCCCAAACGAAAGAGACTACGTGCGTAGACGAGACCCCTTTCCGTTCCACAGAAGCTTCATTTATGTATGTTGCCGCTAAACTCTTCTCAGCATTTTGTACCATGAGTATATGATATATTGCACTCAATGCTGGCTATTTCTGATGAGCACAAATCTTCCTCTCTGACACATGGTGTACTCATAAGATATGATGCACGTCGTCGTCATACTATGCGGTTCTAGAAGCAGCCAGTCCATGGGCGTACCCAGCGGGGGGCATGAGGGGACAACTGTCCCCCCCCCATAGAGGCAAAAATAAAATTATTTCAAATAGAAATTTTTGTACAAATTTCCTTCAAATCAAAGAAAAGAGTTTTTAGTGTAAAACATGTAATTAAATTAAAAATATATTTTTCCGAACAAATAATTTTAAAAACTAAGAAAGCGCTGTTAAAATTTACTAGAAATTTTGGTTTTCTCAACCTTTTCTATGTTACAAATTGAATTACTATGGGTCGCACCACACTCCCCCCCCCCCAGTTCTGCTCCTGGGTACGCACTTGAGTCAATAGGTACCAAAGGTGTCCATAACCATAACGTATCATATGTGATGCATATTAAAATGATTCTTTAAAATAAAAATAAAATTGCAGAAAAAGTAATTAAAATTTAGGAATTGAAGCGTTTATGGATGTATTTCATAAAGAATTTTCTTGCTCATATTTGGAAGTTCATTTTAAAGTTAAAAGTTAAATTGAGCTCATTTTGTCCAGCTATCAAAAATACCCGCAGTGCGGCGTTGAGTGCAGACTGGGATTTATTTGTTCTCAACATTTGCACTAACATATTTTTGAACGTGAGGAATGGCATTGAACGCAATAGGTCACATCATCATGAATACATATTTTGGTTAATAGCCCTATTTATAGTTCATTTGACTGAGAAATCCGGATCCTTCAGCCGTCAGCGACGCGAGTGGCCACTTTCGCAAACGAATTTAAAGGCGCAATGGGTGACAGCAAGTTCAGTGATTGATTGGAAAAGTGCAATTGCAATATTGGTGGATAGAACAATGGGGAAATAATATTCAATTTGCACATTCAACACTGAATGATTACTTTCACCGGCCATGATTTACATACAATCACATTATCATCAAGGTAGCGGTATCGAAATATCGTATATAACAGTATTGAAACTATGGTCGGAGTGTTTCAATACACAGAATGTGGAACGTACTAAGTGAGTTTCATTTCCCTATATTGTGGTTTCATATGATTGAGCCGGTAACCTTCAATTCCGTTGAGCAATGGGTCTCATGACCACTTTCGTGCACAAGTGAAGATTAGAAGGAAAGATTCCCAAATGTCACCAATGGATCAACTTTAAATTTTCGCAGAGTGACTGAAAATGAAATTTTAAGAGATGCGTACTCTAGTTCAACGCCTCTTAGATAGTTCTGGCGATATTATCGATCGAATACACTTGTAAAAAGCGTTGATTTTTGCATCCCGCGATGAAACGCCATGCAAAGCAATCTCTTCCTCCAGCGTAGCAACAGAGTAAAAGTGTCTCCATCGATTTGAATCAGGATATACCTATTGGCATCACATTATCTTGCTACCTTTTGTATCGCTGGTTGCCTACACAGGGATGCTTTGCTATCATTTTCAATTAGTTTCATCTAAAATAACATACAAGCAATAGGCACGTCGACAGAAACATTCATGTTTCAAAATTTGAATTAAAATCACCCAACAGTTATGAACGCGATCTGGAGGCTACACTTGTTTACATTCCCTTGCCAGCGCAGCTACTCAAAACTGACTTTCCCCTGCACGGACGGGTAATTAGTAAACTATAAATCATTGATGGATATATCCTGCGAATTGGAACAGTGGTACCTCTTTAGCGTAGTAAGAGGGATGAAAAAAATTATTCGGGTTAGAATCAGGAAGAAACCCTACATTGTGTGTAATACCAGATTGGAGAATAATTATTTTTAATCGTACCCATGTTTTTCAAAGTACTCACCCAATAGTTCCTACATAAGAAATAGTATCATCAACGTTTGGCCTCACTATCAACAATACATTTGATCATTCAAGAGGAAATAATCATGGATGACCAGCATTAAGTATGGGTAACCAGTTTGTAATTAATATATTTTTATCACCACTTAAATACTGATGACTATTAATTGATTAATGCATTACAGAAAAAGCAGAAATTTTAAATATTTGGAAGACGATTTAAAGTACATAGACTCAACAATTTAGCTATAAATGCACGCATCTTCTCATTATTAAGTTTTTAAACATTTTCACTCCCATCCTATTATCACTCAAGGGAAATGGACGTTCTTGTCTATTTTTATGTATTAATTATGAAATTATGGGAAAATATAAAACCTTTCGCTTCTCTTTAAATGTTCTTGTAGTCGTCTCAAAACAATTCACTGCGTTTATAAAAGTGAAACTCTGGAGAATATGTGTTAGGCATACTTTGGAGTGCTAGGGGCCGCCGCGCATTCCATTATTCCTCTCTCTAGTAATGTAAGTTGGTATTTATTGAATCGCCTTGGGTGATAGAATACGGGGCTATAATAGCGATTTCCCACTATCAGTATATTGTAATACAATAGATAAATATCTCAAGATTACTCGATGTCACCGTATTCAAAGTAATAATACGTAAAGCAAACAAATGCTTCTGAAATTCGAGCGCATTTTATTTATTTTTGCTTTGAATTCCCTGACCACTATAGATCCTCTTCATTATCCTCAGAACCGTAAATTAAAAGGATTTTTCCAGAGGAATTTTCTATATCTTGAAATAGAAACGTGACTTTTTTTACCATAATTATATGATGACAGTCTTCGTTGAGATGATGTTCGTTCTAATTTGTACTCTATGTAATAAATATGTTATGCTAACACACATATAAAATATTCTGCCTTCTTACAAATTCAGGAATTGGGTTTCATGGGATTTAAAAATCCCTGCCCATCTGTCGTATCGTCGATCTATGCCTTTCATGTCAAACCAATGTCCTTATCAGTGACCCCGTTTATTCTCATCCCTGTGTGAACTACTTACTCATTCACCCACGAATGCTTGTTCCACTTATCTGTCCACCCCCAGGCCCCTATTGTAGGCGAGACTTATCCATGAATCCCACGGGGTGCCCTTTCCAAAATGATGCTGGGAACCTCAGCTATTAATCCGAATCGCGCAAACACTAAACGATGCTAAATAGCAAATTTAAGAATGAACTTGCAATACAAAATAATAACTTATTTTATTACATATCAATACAAAAATTGAAGCTACTACTGTTATGACGAATATGTCTCGGGTTCTCAGCCAGGTTAATGCTTTTATATAAGCCGACGTTTCGGGAGACGACGTGTCTCCCATCCTCAAGGCTGTGTTACTTTATGGAAGTCCAATTTTATGACAAATTCTCTAAAAGAAGTTGTCATAATACTAGATGGTACCAGCTGTACTGGAAAATTGGCACTGACGATCAAATCTTAAACCTGAAGGCTATTTTCGATTTAAAAAAATTAAAAAAAGAATGATTACTATTATTAATTATTAAAATTAAATATTAGGTGTGAAATTGGACTTCCATAGAGTAACAAAGCCTTGAGGATGGGAGACAAGTCGTCTCCCGAAACGTCGGCTTATATAAAAGCATTAACCTGGCTGAGAACCCGAGACATATTCGTCAGAAGTATTCACCAGGAAAAATTAAAATCATTTTTTACTACTGTTTTATTCTTGCTGTAGATCATCAATTAATTACTCGGCTAAAACTGTTTTCATTAATGAATGGGAATTGAAAACGTAAACGGCTGATTTCAATTTTCTATCGACTCAACACCAGACCGATGCAATGCCTTCACGAGGATATTCAACGCCGCCCGCCAACGTCTCTTGATCTTTGATTTTGTGTATTCATCCACGGAATCAGTGTCTGTGTTAAATCAGTCAATTGGAGATGCATGGCTAAAATATGAAACAACTGGACACAATTATCTCGCTAAAACCTATTTTATAGCCACACTTGAGACGAGGACTTCTCTGTAGTTAATAGAGAATTTTTCAGTTATATGACAGCTAATTCCTATTATTTCCAATTCCCTTCAGGGCCGATCTTTTTTTAATTTTTTTATAAAAAGCAGCCTTCAGGCTTAAGATTTGATCGTCAGTGCCAATTTTCCAGTACAGTTGGTGCCATCTAGAATTATGACAACTTCTTTTAGAGAATGTGTCATAAATAATTTTAGATAATCATATTCAAAGTAATGCATGTGTCTTCTTAACTACTTTTACAATTTCCTGGTACCTTGTCAGTTTTAATCATAAATATTAATTTACTTCTTTTCAACGTTTTCATCAAAATCAATGAAGGATGAAAATTAGATAACATTACCGATTAATATCTTTTTCTTCTTATCTTGACTTCGTATAATTCATGGTAAAAATAGTTCTCGGAGTAAAGGTCAATGTATGTGATGCAAAAAAGTTCAAGCCAACGTTTCCTTTTATTTTAAACTATCATCAGGGCCATGAAAGGAAATATGATAACAAAATAAAATACAACGGTATACAATATTTTTACATAAATAAATGTTACGAAAGATGATAGTTTAAAATAAACAGAAACGTTGGCTGAAACTTTTTCGCATCACATACATTGACCTCTGCTCCGAAAACTATTTTTACCATGAACATTACCGCTGTTAGATTTTGATTTTAGGAACAGAAATGTTACATTGAAAAAAGTGATTGCTCGAATAAAACTTCATAAAACTTTTTTTCGATGCATTTTTGCCTCGTGTGTTTTCAGTCGTAGCTCTAATGGTGGAACACTGTTTTCATTTAATGAAAACGGAGAATAGCTTTCTCTGCTTGAATTAAAGCAACGTGTGCGTATGGATGGAAGCTTATTTGAAAAATGATTGTACCTAGAACTGGTGAGATCTTTTAAAAAATATATGGTAAAAATTTTCAGTCCCATGTATTGCTTTCAAAGAGTGCACACCGAATTTGGTGTAACAACATCGCCATGCATTCAATAAAATCAATATTGTTACAGCGTCCTATTTTTCCTTGTAATTGGAGTCGACTTTTAATTTTAATGGTCGGATTCGTCCTTGCCACGTGCTGTGGGAGGAATAGGACGCGGTAAATAATAATTTAAAAATATCACACGAGGTGATGGATAAAAAGCATTCTTTTAGCGCCAATTTCCCTGCTTACTGCATAGATACAGAATTAATTATACGTCCTTAATTCTGTAAAAAAATTAATTTAATTGTACGCAAGGATATTAAAATTTGCATGGGAAGGATTGTCATGCATTCTATTTTAGGCGTGTTTTGCTACTCTTCAAAACAGTCTTCTATATACTCTGTAGAGAATGATATTATAGCCAGAATAAAATTGAATGTAACTTCACATATTGAAGTGCATTGCAGTAGCGTTAGAAAATCATAATAGGAATGCACTCTCAATCGTTAGCAAGGCGAACTCACAGCAAGGAACGGTAAATGGCAGTTTTATTAGCTTACCTACTATTGGTACTTCAATCGGCTTCATTGAATGTCCTGCCAAAACATTTGTGTTTAAACCTCATCTCTTAGAAATCGCCCGTAATAGTCTGCAACTTAACATTTGCTTTCATGTCTCTGGGTGATGGAGGGTGTTTCTACGTGTCAGTGTGTGATCTCTTTACGCTTGAATTTATGTGTTGGAATTTGAGAACATCCGGAGTAAGGATTGGAAGACAAATGAAGAATTCGTTGCATGATAATTCTACCTCATATGAGAACATTTCACACCCGCTCGACCGGTTTTTTTGTTACAAATGTCTTGGAATATTTAAGTTGTGCTACTACTTGGCCTGAACGAATAATTCAGAATACAGGGAGACTAAATACCAAAAACATACCTGTGATAAAGGAATTACTTCTCTGAAACTGATTTTTTGATTGTCTTGGGCAATCACTTTTACGGAGGAAATCAATCTTAACTCGCCGACGGCCACAAGTCAATTTTTTTTTCTGACGTTTAATGGCATTCAGATTTTCTCTCCTCAGTCAAATTCCTAGTTTAAATGCTCAATTTTCATCTTCAAATTCCATAATGTTCTAAACCATTTTCAATATTTACATACGTATAAAGTATAGAAATAATACCAGCGAAGAAGTAATGAGAAAAAATGTTCTCACCAGAAAGAAATGGAAAATGTTTACTTCACATAACCACAAAGTGTAAGATGATAACGTAAGTATTACACGATCGATAATTAAGTTATCAATACTTATGAAAAAACTTAGCTTGGCATAGCTTAGCTCAATATCACCCTGACCCACATTTAATGAAAGTTCTATCTTTCACAGCTCGCTACAAGTGTCAATTGTGAATTCGACCAAGGAGAACCTCTAATACTTCGTTAGACTTCGTCGATCGAATTTGCTCTTCTCCTTGCGAGAAATTCGTGCTTTTTGTAACTAAAAACTTGTCAAATCGAGTTTCATCGGTATAAGCTACTGGGCTTATTCTTTTTTCAAGGAGCGATAATTCATGAAATTAAAACCAAAGTGAAATTGAAAAAAAATCATAGAAAAATTTAGCTGCACCATTCAGCTACTTCTCTGCATAATCGCTGTTCCGACTTTGGTGGTCATTTGTCTTAGCGTTACCACAATTTTCCAATAACCCTGTTATAGAAGGTAAGTAGCCACTTGTGCCCTTAAAAACTTAATCCCAGCTACGCTGGTCTGCAGCTCGTCTTCTGTGGCAAAAAGCTGTCTTCTTAGCCAGCTTTTCGTGTTGAGCAATTAGGTGACAATCAGAGGGAGTCAAGCCCTCTACACAGAAATTGTGAGCCAACGATATTCCTGATCCACTCGCTGAACGAGACCATCAGTTGACAATCGCACCTTTCCCTGACCGCATGATTGCATCGTCAACATCTGTACGTCCTTCTTCAAAGTTTCTGAATAATTGCCGCACTTCACTGTCATTCATGAATGTTTCTCCGCAGGTAATCACTCATTCGTCGATGAATTTCTGCAGCACCTCTGCGTGAAGAGATCGAACTACTTAGCACAATTCACACCTAGAGGGAGACACCGTTTTTGTAGACAAGTTTATGTGCCGCGCTCAATAATTTCAATAAGACGCTGTCAACGGATATAATAGTGATGCTGCCCAATAAATTTTCACAGCAATTAATTGGATTTTCAGCGCCAATTTAAGGTCGCGAAGGATCCGTCTTCGAAAAATACCCTCGTATTTTGAGCGAGCGGACGGTCTTAAAAAGTCAACTCCATAGTCAGACAAAGTTTAGTTTTGAATGAGGCTCAATGCGTGGAAAAAAGAGTGATCGAGCTGTTTGGATGCGTTTTGTTTTAAATGGACTTACCTCACCCTTGAAACAGGACTTTTCAATTAATGTTGACGGAAATATGAAATGAGACATCTCGTGTGAATGGCAGAGTGGCAGCAATAACTCCGTGAGACTCCACGTGCGAAGATAATCCCCGGCTTAGGGCGGACAGTGCGTCAAAATGTTGCTTCATTTGAGCGGGCAGATGCGAAATGTAGAGAGGGGAGAGACAGCCACGGATGGCGCGGGGATTTACTAAAAGTGTTTTGGTGCTGGAGATCTTGAAAGACTGGAGCAAATTTTACTGCCCATCTCGAAAGGCTATTCCTAGGATGCAATGTTTAAGTCTCGCAGAGGTAGAGCGCACTTTCATGCGAAGGGCAAGGAAGAAATATGTGTCCTATGTGGTCAGTTGGGAAAGTTAGCGGAACAATTCAAGTGGTTAACATCTAGCTAAACTCCTTAGAATGTAACTAATTAAATTTAAAATTTACCTTTCAGGATTAGCAAACTGATTAAAGTTAAAGTTTTAGGTGTTCTTTTTTCGTTAACACCGGCTCATTTAGTAACTTATGCAAAGTTTTTCTTAAGTGAGATGCCTCAATATACGCCTCAGGTCTTAGGGCCCATATGTGTTATCCATTGCATTATTAGAGGACAGATGAGTAATTCTTGAAAATTAAAAACTGTTTAACTAAAACGTTTTCTTAGTCTGTGTAGCATCATGCTGAGAGGTTGTGCGCTAGGCGTAGATTGCTTGAACAGTTGAGAATAGATATATTTAATAGCGACACGGAGAACATAATATTATAGCCTCAATATATTTTCAGGCTCAATAGAAGCGATAAATTAAGACATATGTTTTGTCGAACTGATAGGTTTGGGAATTCGTTCTCCCCCGAGCCATAAAGGACTTTAATAAATGCTATTCATAATTACATTTGAGCATTTGTTTTTTATATGCAGACTGCTGGTGTTCTAACACCCCCTTTGACACCCCCTCTGACTCACGCCTTTAAGGTGGCTTGCGGGGTGATGTGTAGATGTAGATTGTGTTAAATCGGCCTTGTCAAGATTCCACTAAAATAAAAGTGCTAAAGTAACTTAAGTTAATAGCGATGAGTGAGTCAACGAAGATAGAGATGAAATTTTCAACTAGTGGCGATTAAGTACATATCCTCGTTTCGGGAAGAGGGGAACGTGTTATAATATTCGCCCCAGTTGGGATTTCTATTTGCATTTGTAAACATTGGTATGTCCCCAACACAGTGCAGAGCGCGACTTTAGTGACGATCGCGCCTGCCACGACACTTCAGCATAATTTGTCACTCTCAGTCAAGCGATTGCGGTCGCTTGCCTCTCTCTCCAGCTACAGTCGATAAAAATAGTAAATTTCTGAATCCGGAGGGAATACTCGCGCGCACCAATCCTCAAGGGCTTAGCGCCACAGATCGCATCGTTCTGAGAGACAATATTCAAGAAGTTATTGTCTGAAGGAATGATATCAACATACCAGACTCAAAAATTTACATGACCGAGTGAAATATCGATCAATTTAATAAACATCGATTATAGACAATATCGTTGTTAGTAATATCATGACTCTTGGACAGTCGCAACTTCCTCCTTGGCTGTCAGCACGGCTTCCGGAAGGGTTCGTCTCGCTCTTTATTCATAACGTTCTCAAATTTGATGAATCGAATTGACAAGTTGACGCATTCTTTCTAGATTTCAAGAAAATTTTCGACAGTGCTCCTTACAACAAACAATTAAACAAATTAAAGTCATGCTGGTGAAACGGAACAATAGTAAACTGGATACGCTAATTTTTGAGTGATTGTGAGTGTTGTCAGAAAGTAGTCACTGACAGAAGCCGATTAAACGATTAAACGATTTTTATTGATTAGTTTACCAACTCCGGACCGGAAGCTGGGTAAAAATCATTCCGAGAGTCAAAACAATAAAATACAATAATAAAGGACAATAGAGGGGGAAAAACAATGGCTGGGCAAGAGCGGAATGTATGGGATATTTGGTGAAAGAACTTGGTAGCCAATCCTACAGAGAAGAGAAAAGATTAGCTCAAGTTAGAATAAATTTTAAGATTGTTGAGAGACATAAAAAATACTTTAATGGCTTGTTTTACAATAGTTTTCTATTGTGCATTCAAAATAATTTAAAAAATACATATACTTATTAAAAAAACCAAAAAGAAAATAAGTAATTTCCATACCAGCAACGGGTTATTCTCATCCATCAGTTTTAATTGTTCTTTTTCACACAAACAACAAAGCCAACGGTACGCATGCGCCAATTTTTTAAACTTCCTCTTGTAAACTGGCTGGTTTTGGTGATTTTGACTCACCGGTACAGCTCTGCATGCTTCGGCACTGTTATTTAGTGGATGACAGGCCAATCCTAGGATTGTAGCCATCGAAGAAGAATTATTTTCTCATCTTTAATTCCAAATTGGCCTGACGCAACTCCAGATCGACCGTGAAAATGGAATGGCATTGCCCAAGGGAGGCTCCGCTCTGTCGAGTGCTGCGAATTCCACTCTATCAGCGGAAGTCAATGAATGCATATATGCGTCCTACTCTCCACTTCTCCCTGCTCTCGCAACATCCGCTGTTGAATAACTCTGCGCACATCCTCCATGTTGCACTCCACGAGTCTGAAAGTGAAAGCAGGAGATGGTCCCCCGAAGGAAGGCGTATGTGATGGGGATTAAAATATTATTTTGTAATGCCTCTCCAGCTATGGCCCCCTGGGAATCGGGTTCACGTGGTGGCTGAAGTGGCTTCCCACTCAATTGGTTCACACCAAAAAATTTTTATCCCGATGCCTGCTCAAGTGTTGTGGAGGGCTTTGTAAGTGCAGCGCTCCGTCCGTCCGATGAGCCGTTAAACCGTGGTCACCTAGTCGCCTTTTCTTCGAGGAGGCTAATGCCAGCGTCGAGAAACTCTCGCCCCTTCTCCCCTAAGCTTCTCTCAATCCGCAAATGAGTTAAGCTGTCGATTACCCTCCAAACGCCATACTTAGAGATACGTGAAAATAGCACATTCATTTTAATTTTATAGAATTTTTAATTACAGTTTATAGCATTTTGTAGCATCTATTTTTTTCCTAATTTTCATTATGTATCACTAGTAGTCGACGACAAAATGGGATGAAACACATTTATTTTAAAGAATACGGAATAGTTCAAATAATTATGGTGTTTAACAATAATAAATTATGGTATAAAATATAAAGTAAATAATTAAAAATGATACTAGTAGCCTGAGTATGATTTGCACTAATCAACATTGAATAAGTTTCAACACTTTCTCCATTCAACCAGCTGTGTCTGTCAGTCACAAGTAGATTGTACTGGCTGAAAAACCTCTCTGTACCCACGATGCTAACAGGTGTTCAGATTGTGTGGAGTTCAGCATTACCAAACTGAGTTTTTTCTTGGCGGATGGCATGGAATATTTCCTTAACATCGCAGAAGCTACCCGGTTTCTCTCTCAACCTCTCTATTACCTGCAGATGAAAATACATGCAACCATCTATGAAGCAGTATGGTCAAAAGTACAGTGGCGTAGCAAGATGCGGGCTCGGCACTAAATTCATCATTTTTTGTCATCGGAAAGGCAAATTTGCGGTTTAAATGTCATGAAAGTCCATTCATCGCGCCTATGTCGCATTTATTCACGTGTATCGCATTTATCGCATAAGCGTTTTTCACGTATCACTAGCCGCACTGTATTACTTTGAGTGTTTAGAGGAGATGTTCTAAGCTTCCCTTGCGTTCTAGCTATTAGCGAAATATAAATCTATAAAACCAGGCTATAGAATCATTATAGGAAACGGAAATATTCTCAAATGTAATTAAATGAATTACTTTCTTACCAAACTTTTAGTCAAACCCTGTTACTTGTCTTTCTCGGCACACATGGCAGTAGTCATGACTGCAAATATCACCGGTAGAACTGTGTCTTTCATGAATGAATCGTTCAATATAATTCAAGGTCATGAACCGAATCCACCAAATTAACCGAAATTCCCACCTCTAATCGCCGATAATAAATGGAATTGATGCGCTCTATCTTGCGGGAAATGTGTATGTATCGGTATTTTTTTTAAATTGTCTTTTTCATGAAAATCGGACTCAACCATTTCTATGCTCAGCCATCGTATTTTTTCCTTGTTGTGATTGTAATAGTCATGCATTTGGCCGTTGCGAAACCGAACAGAGAGATTTGGTCTCCATGGAATGGTGGCGAAGGACCGGTAGATTCGGATTGTGGAGATTAGAGGTGCTATGGGACAGAGCAGAAGCAGAGCAAATTTCATGGTTTGAAGGTGTAATTGGACGACCGTGAAATGTAAAGAGTGATCATTACGGAGATATTCGTCCCGTTATTTTTTTCCACGTATTTCAAACATCGTCCTTCGTCAAATAATTTTACGGTATTCACGGGGCATTCACTTAAACACGACATATCGTGATTTATTGGTCACATATTCCGTGTCAGAAGTGATTCCTTTCCAATATTACCCTAAATTAAGTCTCCTGGTAGTAAAAGTATTCCGTTTATCTTTATTAGTTTGCTCGTTTGCTTAACTTGAATATTATACGTTGCTGATTTACCACTGTGTGACGTTTGTCTATGATATTGTCATTCTCAAGCTAATGGCTCACATAGTTTCAGGTGTTATTATCACTTATTATTTTGAATACATTTTCTTAACGAATATCTCCTCCCTTAGGGCTATGGAAACGTGAATTAATCAAGAAAAGAAACATAAGTGTGGAAGTCGATTACAATTATAAGCATATACTGAAGGATAAAAAATAGCTGTTTATTTTCAATTGTAGAAATGCAAGAACGCCTTTGTTAAATGCTTCTTTTTTCATTACTTACTTGCTTAAATTATTAAATTTTCATAAGTATGTGCATGCATAATATTTGATGGTTTAATTCTAATGAATATTCGCAGATTTCATTTTTTACGCCCCATTGCTGTAGGATTATTACCTTCCTCGAAATATGAAAAAAAAAAAAAATTATTTGGATAAATTATATAGGTTGTCCAATTATTTTTATCATCGAAGTCAAGCTGATTCATAATTACAATTGAACTATTTACCTATGAACTAAACGGCTATGCATATCTAAGCTTATTAAAAAAAGAAAGAAGAAACCTTTGAATATTAAAACAGGCACATTTACAATTTCCATCTGCGTTTTAAAAATCAGGATACATTTCAAAGAATTCTTGTGAAAAGAAACAATCTTAATCAGTAATCTAATTGAGGAGAGTTTTTCAGCTTAATGGTGAGTGACAGTATTCCTACTTTAGCGAACGGTTTTCACGTTGCCTATTGATCTAAATTACTTTGTGACTTCTAATTGAGAAGCCTAGGTATGGATGGCATTTTGCTATCAAGAGTATTTTTTTTTCCGTCAATTGGTTTTCAAACTTATTTCAGTTACAGCTATTTTAGGCGAAACGTGGCTGATCTCGCTATTAAATACCTATCGTTTTTAATATTCGTGCTAATAGTTCATCCAAAGACAGCCATATTTTTGAAGCGACCATTATTTACGGAATCGAATTTCGTGTCCCATTTACCGTTTACTCTTATTTCGATATGCAACAGTGTCTAAATTCCCATTACTTGTTTTTTTTATTCAAATTTTTTTGTGACTCCATTCAAGATGTAGTTGAGAGGCTGCCTATTAATAGGCTACCCTTTGCATCTAAAGATTTTATTAATAAATATGTGAAATGTGGCTTCAATTATAATTGAATGCGCAGTTTTGTCGATAAATCACAGCTTTTTCTACGCAAATATATTTATATCTTTATCAAAAGGTTTCTTTTTTGAGTAATTTTGTGATAAAGAAAGCAGTTATATTAGTTAATTATAAATTTAAACTCCTAATTATTATAGAACGTTTATTTATACCGTGTATCGGAATTTTTGTACATTTATTGGGAAGTCAAATACGCTTGGAATCCATACTATAGGCACTCGATGTAAAATAATGGTTTGGCTATGGTGAAGAGCAGTCGGGCATGAGCTAAAGACGTACACGTGACGTAGAGGACCTCTATCAGTTTATTTAATAATATTTTCATTCTATGACGTTCGCTGCAACATGAGCAGTCGGTCTGTTGTTGGTGAAATAAAATTCGTGCTTGCATCCCTTAATGAAGGAATCCACGTGTTATATGAGAAAGGGTCACTTTGGCTTTGTGTAATTACATTATTACGCAGTCTTTCAAATGAGCTACTCATATATCCGCTCGAAAAAATCTCAAAATGAGAGCAAAAAACTGTAGTCGATACTCGAGCGGCAAACCCATCAGCGCTGAAGTACTTTGTGAAAAGAACAAAGGCAAGCGTTCTAATTAAGCTATTTTAATTATAAATCAATTTTAGCAATAAATGAAATATTTACGCCTTTGGCTACGCATCTAGTTTAGCTAATAATTCCCATTTTGCATAATTAGCTGGTAATTTTCCTAGCGAGGGTTCCAGGAGTTTATAATATATTTTAACGCTTCCGGATTTCTGTGAGACTTATTTATCTTTTTTCCAATCAAATCAGGCTTCGCTTGACTATAATTAGCCCCTTCACTCTCGTTTCCCTCAGAAATCATTCCGTAGGCCATATTTATCTGTAGTGCCAATTTATTTAAATACTAGAATTTTTTATTTTGGTGAAATAAATTGCCGCGTGTTACAAACGAATTTGTGGTTAAAACACCGTCCACCTATCAAATTATTTTCAACAATGACGTCAATTACTAACACGTTCGTTTTTCCTCGATGAAAGACCAACAGCTTTCATTCCGCAAAACCACAAATTAGCCGTTAAAATAGAATGTGTGTTAGATGGGAATTTAATATTGATGCATTGGAGATATAAATAGTAGTTGCAATGGGAATAATGACGCTTAAGCAAGGAGTTTCAGGTAGATATAATATTTAGCATTTTAGTTTAACTTTCCACTTGCACGTTTTCTGGAATTAAATTATCGTTACCATTAAAAGGATTCAATGAATTATGACAGGCACTTTTCTGCAATGAACGCATTGCCTGAGTTGTATATCGTCTCTATACGGGTTCAGTTTATCTTAGTGACTTAGAGGGTGTGGTTATAGCAAGTGGGGGTCAGTGGAGGAAAAGATTCTCGGCACGTGACTTTTCCTCTGCCAATTGGAAGACAGCAGGCGTGACCTAGCGCTTCGGAAATGCAGTCCCTCTTAGAATAACCGTTATGTTAACATCGTGAATCAGCTAGCAGAGTTGCCAAATCTATTAGCTGGCTATTTCCTGATCCTCTACCAAGGAGTAATTCCTAATTCCCTCCGAATCGGTAGGTAAATTGTCATGGAGGCGGGCCAAAATCACCACTGTCACCCGCGACTAACACATTTTCTTGAACGAACAAGGATATTTATCTTGGATCGTATGTAAATTTGGCAATATTACGGTCATTGAGGCTCTCTTTATCTCTCTTTTCCTCAATTCCCCCCTCCCTCGTTAGCTGCGAAACCCACCGACAGCGTCCGGACTCACACGAAAGGCACACCCCCCAGCTTACCACTTTGTCCACACCCGTTCAGCATCAAATATTGAGTGAACACGGTGCAGGTGTAGATTTAAATATTATGAGTTATTTATGGTCTGTTTTCAGTTTATAATAAGGGCGTGGTGGAAGTCCAACTCGAAATGGATCCTCCTGTATTCACGTCTATTACATGTTTCAAACATGGGACGAACAGTTTCTGTACTACTATTTTTAGTTTATTATCTGATGACAAAGCTATTAGTCGAGAAAGAGCTATATTAGGCATTCATTGCAGCAGGAATTTGCTATTAAGTATTACAGCTTAAGAAGATCATGTGTGTAGGTATAAGAGTCTATCTTGCTGCCTGTGTTTTATCTCTGTCACGGAATGATTGGCATGATCGCGCGTTGGCACTCGTGACCCGTTGGAAGAGGGACGTGACGATTCCGTCCATTTGAAGTTTTACATGTGTGTGCTGCCACTTCTGGGACATTTTAATCCGTTTTCAGATGTTATATCCGCAGTGTGGCGATTACGATAAGTGTAGCGCGATCCATATGTTCTCAATATTTCAATTGGAATCCGAAATTCATTGAGAAATAAGTATCCCGAATAAATTCAACAGATTAAGGCTTCAATTGATGGAAGTTAGGCACATTTATTTAAGTAGAAATAAGTAATTATCAGGGTTGTTAATCGAAATTTATTTTTATGATGACGCAATTTGTCAAATAACAACATTGTAAATTTCACACAAAAGTTTGTTTACGAGGTATTTAATTCAACGTGAAGCAACCTCACCAAGATACGTCTCAAACTACCAATTTTATGCTGCAATTTATCAAATTCATACCATTTCGATACTATTCCTCACTATTTATTTACGTAATAGAGCAAATATTAAGAATGAATAGATCGCTCTCACGTCATCGCTGCGTGTGGATGTATCCGGAAAAAGATTAAAACGTGTTCAAACAGAATTGAAGCAAAAACGGGTCAGACTGTTGCAATCTGCACAGTGTAGTTCCCTTGGTGGGTGATCTAGAGGCTGATTGGAGAACCCCCCTTTGTAATATTCGTGGCGAAGGCATTCGTGAACGAGACAAAAAAGCATGGAAACCCGATGGAGCGAGGTGATGATCCTTGTTCAGTCCTTTGGGCGCATTGCGGGCAGAGAGAGAGAAATCCGCCAAGGCCGTGGTCGTGTTCGCAACTCGGCCGATGCGTGGGAAGCGGCTGTGGCTGATGGAGCAGGGGGCGCGGGAGGCACGTCAGGGGTAGAGGGGGGTTAGTTGGGGGTGCGTGGGGGAGGCGCCGCTTCTCCACACACGTGTCCAGGGTAAGCCAAGGGGTTTCACGAGATAGGAGGGGTGGGCGGGCCGAATTGGGGTGTGTTGGACAGAGGGTTTGAATGGAGAGGGGAAAGCGGAGGAGGGTGGCAACGCAATCACATATTATGTCTTGGTCGGTCAAATTTAATAACGTAATACTTGTGAAAACGTTGATGACGATAGATTAGGATTTACTTTATAGCACAAGGTATCATACTCAAAATTTCAGCGTATGCAGAGAACCCTTGTTAAGATTTTCCTGCATCGTAATTCAAACCCCAATACATATCCAGGTCCGACAGAAACGATAAATTAAGGGAAATATTTTTCCAAACGGTAATTATTTTTTCCCCCAAACAATAAAGGCGGAACTTCGTTGGAACATTTCCTTTTAATTTTTAAACGGTTGGTGTCCAACCACCCCAACACTCGGCTATTTATGAGATTTGCGGCGCACTATGTTGATGTAGATGAACTCAATTCCAGTCATGATTGTTTGAGAAAATTTGATTTTCAGATGATTAGGGTAGGCTTTGGATTAAATCGTGCATTATCACCTTGAATATTTCGGGGTATATAAAGTGAAAGTAAATATCATTCACTCAGTACTGCAACACGAAAGCTGAATAGGATTAGTGAGATCTAAGCTCAGTCCTGGACACGCCAAAGGAAGCTATTTTCTTACCTTTAGGAATTCCTTATCCAGGGGCGCCTCGGGACGAGAGAATTTTCGTTGTTTGTTAATAATTGGAAAATGATGTTTATCAATCACCTTATCATTTGATTTTGAAGATGTAATGAAATAAAAGGGGTAATTCCCCAAGCTAATGGGTTTAATTTTGAGACTAATTGAATGAGGGCAATGAATATTGCTTTGGTTCCGGCGTGAGAAATATTTTTCCGCATAAATAAATTGTTATTTTTTTATAAACCTCGATATTTTATATTTTCTCACCGAAATAGTGTTTGTAACTTGTCATGTGAAACGAAAAAAGTAGTGTTTCGTTTTCTTTAAAATTAAGGGCGATGACATAATCTCGGTCTGTCTGGAATGTCACTCCCGTTCACATATGATCCTCAAACATGAGATACTGCAATAGAAGATGTAACTTATATTTAAAATTCTCCTCCTCACCAATAACCGAATAAAAGGTTCCCCATCAAGAGAGCATCTCCTGCTTTCATTTTGCTGAAATGCTTTCTAAAGGCTCACGCCTGACCTTTTGAGCACTTGTCTTCCCTATTGTTTCGCCTCCAAAAGAGAACCAGCGTTTAACACAGTGTCCGGGTCGTAAGTTACTGCATCGCTGGGCTTTTGTGGTTATACTCGGCCTCTCAATGTCCCTTCCACATCAAAGAGTAAATAATGTCATTCCTCGTTAGACCCCTCCCAATATATTCTCGGTGATTCGAGTGATGGTGACATCCGCCTGAGAGTTATGCTAACAGGTGCTCGCTAACATTGTCGTTAAAGATACATTCAGAATATCGGGCACTATTTTCCTGCACCATATTAATTGTAAAAATACCTCATCGGTCTAATTAAGGTTGCGAAATGCGGATTAATCTAAATTATTTCCACGCAGGTGAAGATGGATCGTGTGACTAATGTGGTGGATCTGAGAAGGGTTTTTAAAACGCGAGGAAGGAGATGGAACAATGTAATCGGCCACATTGTGAGATGGTCTGTTGAAACTAATGGTTTCGGGAGAACGGCAGAGGCATGCCTCAGATGGGACACAGAGAGCAGCTGATGCAGAATGTAAATTAGCAGAATGGGCTCGCTTACCTATTTGTGCGTATTGCCAATTGTGATAGAATTTGAACAATATATGCGTAAGTATTTTCAATCGGTCTTTTACTTCTCGAGCTATTCGTGGAGAAAAATCGTCGGCCTTAATACTTTTTCAGGATAGTTGATGACGTCATCAAATCACTAAGCGCGCATTGGCGAACCTCAGCTACTCCTAAGCCCACGTGGTTTGTTACCGTTTACTTTCCTGCCTGGATGTTTTATACACTGTAGGAACATTTTCCTTGAGAGGGGGAATAAACAAGGACCGACGTCACTAATTCATTATAAGTGGGCGGCACCCCTCGCGTTAATCTTTCATTTTAGCCTCGCAAGGGAATTGTTGCACGAGGAAAATTCGTTCGCTTTATCTCTCACTTCCATATACCGGAATCCTTCATCATAAATTGCGAGTTCGTGTGTTGGTGAACGACTGCATTATGCAAGTGTTAAAAGAATAACTGTTTGGAGGAACCAATCTTCGCTTTGCTGAGTGTTGATGACAATGATGACGTGTGCATCCACTTAAAATTAGTCTCTCCCTCACTTCAGTGGCCATGCGTGCCTAAGGGGGTACTTGGCTGCACAAACGATGAGCGAACCGCAGACGCACAGATAACGGCGTCCTATAATTGCGGAACCGATGCGCCGAAGAGCTCCAATCTTCAGTGGATAGTGAACGCCTCAAGTGATTCGGCAAGGCAAAAGTGCAATACCGCTGTATCGACCAAGGTATGCAGCTTATGTGCGGCGGAGACTTCGTGCAGACTAGCAAGCTTTGCAACATTTACCTCCCGCGCAAGCCAAGAATAGAGAGGGATGTGGAGAAAGTGTTGCAGAGTTGGTTGTGAGGAGAGCGAGACCGCATCATTCAGGTGTTCCCACGGACCCAAAAGATGCGCATCAAAAGGCACGATGCCATAATCAACTGCGTCGCTTGGAGAACAAGAGATTCAAAATCACCAATGCGCCATGATTGAAGGCCAATGAGAGGATTAGAAAGCCCGACCTGATTCTAGAAACACGTATTGTGGAGAAGCTCAGAGATCCTAACTAGAAAACCAAGAGGAAGAAAAGACGCCGAGAAGCAGTACCTTCAGCGGAAGACAGAAGTTAAGACCGTAACGATGTGCCATTAAAAGCCGATTGCGGAGAAAAATCAATGGTCCTTTCGCTGCTAATTTAATGAAATCACGGGATTCTGCCGAGTGGGTTACCACGTCGCGCATAGGTACTCCTCCCTACGTCGCGGTCGCACCGAGGTTCTCTGGATATTAGTTGTGTACACGCCGCCCAGCTCCTGCGAAACGGTTAGCACGTGACTGTCTTTGGCTGATCTAAAGAAAGGATGTGACCCATGCGGGATTTTTTAAATGACGACAAAACAGCGTTCGTAGGAGATTGAAAAGTGCTGAAATTTGTAAGCGTTTAAAGCTGACAGTCTGTCACGCGTGAGGTTGCCATGTGTTTTTGCGATTCCCCGTGATGCGGTTAGCGCTGCTTGTTTGCGGTTTCATTTCCGAGGGCTGTGAGGGGAAGGGAATCATATGCAGCAGATTTCATCTGCCACTTATGATAAATTATAGCCACTTGCTTGAATTTCCCCATTGCATTAAACATAGAAGTAATAATTCTAATTCGAAGGGTACTGGTTATACTTGTTTAGTAACTAAGCGCCCGTATTCACAAGCGAATGTCATCGAATCATGAATCAATGAGATTTTTTGAGATTAGAAAGTAATATTACGATGATTCAATGAATTTGGTTAAATTTAAAATCAGCACTAGAACTCAATTTACATAATCGTGTGAAAATAACGTTGACCTATTCGTAGCCAGTATATTGTTTCGGAAAATATTTTAATGCTGTTTTTAACCCATTTTGTCCCTGAAATCTCCTGTGAACAAGTTTATCAATGAAATAAATTGACCGCATTGACTGATGCTCACACTTAAACGTGGAAATTAGCTTCTATCTTAATCCTGGAGTTCGCTATGGCCAAACTATTTTATTTGATCGATAATGATTCAATTTCTAAGATACTACCATTTGGCCATTAAATGATTGGCATTGCTAAAATAGATTTCTCATGTTAAAGGGGTAGCTTTGCAAACGCAAGATTCAAATCAATTCTTTTCACTTGATATTGAAAAACCATTTGCCTTCATAGTGAACATCCATTGGGGAAGCAAAGAAAAATTAGGATAAATTAAAAAATAAAGCGGATTATTGAATTCTCTTCACATTTAAGTCAACATGTTTTGTAATTGAGCTGATCCAAGCGCCATTTTCGTAAAGCTAACGTGATTTGACCTCAGTTACACCATCGGTTTACTAAAAGCCTAAGCAGTAGTATCGTTGCGTGTGTAAAATTTCATTTCACGACACTAACGGTAGGTATGAATATTTTAAATTATATATAACCCGATAGTTAGATTATATTTGATGGTTGGATATTAGTTTTGAATTTTTTTAAACTAAACCGTTTCGCCCATGCTACTTGCCCGTGTACAAATTTACCAACAAAATCAATTGACCGTATTGCCTGATGCTCATACTTTAGCGTGAAAATATAGTATTTTATCAATGTTTTGGATATGGAATAGTTTAAATAAAAGGGCAGTGAAGAGTCTGACTTGGAGAGTAGCGTTTTACGGTGCGGATAATAAAGACTTAGGGAATGAGGACAGGAGAAGAATGAAGGCAATGGTGGTGTAGGTATGGAGTAGGTGAGGTGGACGGAGAGAAGGAACCACGAAGTGCTGGAGATGGTGGGTGAGGAGAGAGGGCTCCTTGATGAGATGCGAAGGAGACAGAAGCATTGAATGGAGCGAGTACTTAGGGGATGATAAGGCAGTGATTGGGGGAAGTATGTTAGGTGGGCGAGGAAGAGGAAGGGAGAGAATGGGGTTTAGAACGAGAGAGAAATGTTGATAGAATGGAAGGGAGCTGGCATGATAATAGTGAAGTCTAAGAAGAGAGGAGATGCTGCAAGATTACTTTATCAATGCTCCTTAATCAGTATAATACCTTAATTATAACAATCAATGTGTTTCCAAACTATAATTAATGTGTCATAATAGAACCCACGTTTTTCACATGCTTAGAATTAGTGAAATACTGCCGAAGGAGCGTGCACGAAAATGCGTATATTCAAAAATGAAAAGGAGACTTCGTTGATTACCACTGATTTATTTCGTCCGTACGACATCTTTCAAACCATAGAGGTCATTATCAAATACTTGATTCTACGGTTCTAAGCATGTCGTGCGGACGAAATAAATCAGTGGAAGTCAACGAAGTCTCCATTTCATTTTCGAGTATTAAGTTCCATATAGTTGAGTGTAATACCTTTGAGCGGATTTTCAATTTCAGGAAATTATAGAATGACGAAATTTTTTGGACGCCAGTCAAACGGAGCGCAATGAGAAGATTTATTTTGAAAATTTCATAGCAGTATCGTATAATACTATAGTTTTTGCACAAGCAGCGGAAACTTCGGCGGAAGTCCGAGAGTATTTCTTCCAAAGTGATTGCCATGTTTTCCTTGTTTTCTTGTTCGATAACCGCATGACATATATAGCTGACAATTAAACATTTAATTTACAACAGATGTGAAGGCAATGAGCACCATCGGGTCATACCAGTAAATTAAACATTTCAGCTACTAGCGGGAGTTTCTCTTAACCAAAGGTTGTTGGAAAGTTGACAGATTTTGACCTCATTTTATGATTCTAGTTCGAAGCATACTGACATGAGTGAAACATTTATGTTGGTACAGTTTATTAGTTCTATTACTTCAATGTATATTTTGGATTAATAGTTATCAATTTTTTATACTAAAATTAACCCGTTTCGCCCATGCTACTTGCCCGTCTTCAAATTTACCAGCAAAATAAATTGACCGTATCGCCTGATGCTCATGCTTTGGCATCAAAACCACCAGCACTTACCTAAAACGTGGAGTTTGTAATGGACAAATTATTGCATTTCATCTATGGAGATTTTTGGGAGAAATGGAGATAGCGGATTTTTGATTTCGGAAATTGATTTACGGACAACCTATTTTTAACTGCATCTCCGAATAAAATTGGGTCGCGCAGATCTCCAGCACATTTAACAGATGACATGTATGGTTGCAGAACAGTGAGAGCAGTCGGTCAAATTGCATCTCTCCCTCGTCGTCTTTTTTTTTCTTAGTTGGAAAAGGCGCATTTCACGCGCACACGTGCTGCCACGGCAGCGCCTCAAACTAGCCGATGAAAACAAAAGAGGATCGTCATGCCGTCAGTCTCCTCGCCCTAATCCCCGTCACAGGTGATCGGGGAATGAGAGGACGGGATTCATATTCGCACGAGTGCGACTCAGAGGCCCGGAGCACGTGCTAGGAATTACGACGGAAAGGAAATCTCTGGACGAGGATGATCGCGTGGAAACCAAAGGCTCCCGATGACGGTGACCCGGACGCTTGAATGGCGGCGATCCTCGCGTGAAAGACGAAGACAGTCCGGCTCAATCAATCATGACGTGAGTGGATCTGCATTTAACATGACGCATCACTTCCTCTAAACCAGTCATGTTTCGCATTTTTCCGTGACGAATTGCCTACTTAATGTAAGCCAAGGTGACTACTCGAAGGAGGCCACATTCCATTCCGCGAAAGGTTGATTTCATTTTTATCGCTTTTTAATCGCTTTTCAGAAATATCCACAGCGCGGCGACGACTGTCGTGCGAGCCACTCCACTTTCTTTTAAATATTTTACAGTGGAGTGTTTTCAGTTACAATATGTTGCCCTGATATGTTATAAATTTGATAGATAACGCAAATAATATAAATTTTGGTTAAAATCCCTAATTATAAGTTATTTTTCAGTTAAATTTGGATCGCCTTGCCCTTCTGCGATACGAGTGGCGATTTATTTAAACTCATTTTAATGCAAGGTGGGTGAAAGCACCCCTTGAAGCCAAATCGAGGGCCCTCTTTTGTGATACTCGTCTTTTTAACCTTGGTTATCGTTCAGAAATTTTTTAAACATGTACTGAAAACATTTGCCTGAGAGAACATTTAAGTATTCTCCTCCTGTAGCCGTAAGCAAATAAATGAGATACGCATAATAACTCCCACGTACTTAGCATTTATTACAATCCCTCATTGTTCGTGGGAAAAACCATTTTCTAATACCAACCGTTCGGCAAATACGAGGTCTCTTAAAAAAATACGTAGACTGTTTGAATTGTACCCAGGGCCGTTTTAAGGTCATAAGGAACTTCGTTTTTAATATATTTTTCAAGAATGCACCCGCACTTCTTTGCGATTTGAAATCTAAATCGACTTTCCGTATTGGTAATTATTCTATGCAGACTCTATGCAGTGATGATGTAGTAATTTCGGTGTTACATCATGCGCTTCGCATTCGTTGTTTATTGTTAATCGTGTGCTTCTTTTTTCTTAAAATTTTTTAAAAAGTTAAAGGGAAATGACATTTGAGGACGTCATATGTGACTTTGCTAAGACAAAGAGCCGAAAAGTTAACATACTTACGGTAATTTACAGATCTACAGCTGCACTGCAGCTTGACTTGCTCAGGTGCTCATCTCACACGGTTATATATAGTTACTTTAATACAAACATTATTAAATTTTACTGGCATTCTCAACTTGTTTTCACTTTATCTTCTGGCTTTCGTAGGCCCTTGAAAAGTCCGTAGGCCCTAGGCACAGTGCCTACTGCTCTTGCTCTTGACGCGGCGAAATTCAGTCCCTCCCTCCGACGACATCTCCAAGGTCATCGAGAGTAAACTTGAGGGGAGGGGGGAGGAGGCGAAATTTGACCCCCTCTTTCTGTCACACCATCAAATCTTTCTGCAGGGCAGAAAATATCGGCGCGTTTGACCCACTTCCTCGGAGAATTTCGCGCGTCGCTAAAGCGTCCCCCTCTAAGGACTCGTTTTGGAAATAGAAATGAGGGAAATATTTAGGTTGGGGAAGGACAAGACAGTCTTTGAGGAAGATAGAGATGGGCCATATCTCACGCGAGAGATTTTTTTTACTGATTTTTATTCTCGCGCAAAAAATGTCGAAAGGGACGGCTTTTCATTCCACGCGAGCAATCGCGAAGGTCGTCTCTTTTGCGGGAAGCGTATCGCGATTAATGGTTTCAGACTAGTGTATGCTGGTCACGAGATCTCAAGGGCGTGACGTACTATAGCCATAGGTTCACCTACTAAAGTGCTTGAAATACTTAACTTATTCCTGTTGGCAATGAGGAGTTTTTATTTGGAGGAGCGAATTCGTCGACTGAAAAGGATCGTGAAATACGGTGAGTTGGTTTAAAAATTATTTATGCATCAATTTTGCTCCTCGCAAATCTATCTTACTTTTTTGTTAAGTCAATTACTTACAGAAAGTATAATGCAAGTTAAGGTTTCCGCTAAGAGGTAACAATCTTCATGAAATTGAGACTGATTTTGCATTCATGCTAAACTTCACGTATATTTTTGAAATTAATTAATATGGATTATATATAGGAGGTTCTGGGTTCGAGTCCCAGTCAGGCCGCATTTTTACCCTCTGATTTCTGGCTTTTTTCCACCTACCACAGCACCGTTGTCCTTGTCCTTTTTCTATTCCATGTTCCTATCCCTTTCTTTCCTTACCTGTGAATTTATTTGTATGTTTACGCTTAAGGCGTCGTGTGAATGAATGAAGTAGTATATATATATATATATATATGCGCTTAAGGCGCCGTGTGAATGAATGAAGTAGTGTATCGGCCATATTGGCTTATTTCACTTGGGCTCTGCGTGCCCCGAAACGCATGTTCCTGTCTCTTTCCTGCTATCGTGTGAGTGTGTACCTTTCCTTTCATCCTTGTGTCCTCGTCCATTCCTTCCGTTGGTGAGTGGTGAGCTGCCCCAGTGCCATCTATTGGTTACTCTTGTGGGCCATAGCAAAGGGAGTTTTCTGTGTATAAACCCCCGCCGAAATCATGGTAAATCTAAGCGTCCTGGTAGCGCAACTGGTAGAGCACCTGGCCGGCAACCAGGAGGTTCTGGGTTCGAGTCCCAGTCAGGCCGCATTTTTACCCTCTGATTTCTGGCTTTTTTCCACCTACCACAGCACCGTTGTCCTTGTCCTTTTTCTATTCCATGTTCCTATCCCTTTCTTTCCTTACCTGTGAATTTATTTGTATGTTTACGCTTAAGGCGTCGTGTGAATGAATGAAGTAGTATATATATATATATATATATGCGCTTAAGGCGCCGTGTGAATGAATGAAGTAGTATATATATATATATATATACAATGTTTTGGAAAATATGATATGCACGTGGCACGTAATATAAATAGTTCAAGTTAATAACGATAAACACAGAGACACAAAAAAGAAACACTCACATTGAAAAAATAAACTCGTCGAAGCTATCGAAGCACTTCAGGCTTCTTCGTCAGCTGAAGTATGAATGGTGAGGAAAGGAGAGGGTTGGAAGAGGGAGAAGAGGGGTAAGGGGAGAGGTGTATGGGGAGGGGGAGTTAGGAATAGGGGTTAGGATGAGACGTTCAGACCTGGAAGGCTATTGGCTTGAAAGTGCCAAATGCAAGCCAATTCGAGGGTGTGGAGGTTGAGGGCGGAGTCGGTGGGAGGGAGGGAGGCAATAATGGATACTTTGTAGCATTGATTGAAAATGGAATCATGTGACAGACAATGTGTAGGAACTGGTAGAGAGGAGTGGGGGGAAGATGGACAACAGGAGGCGCGATGATTGTTAATTCTGAGATTGAGAGGGGTAGTACATTGGCCAATATAGAAAGCAGGGCAGAAATTACAGTGAAGAAGGTAAATGATGTTGGTGGAAGTACAAGTAGTGGAGGGGAAAATCGGTAGGAATTTAAGCTTGGGGAGAAAAGAGGCAGGGGGTGGAGAGAATATCTTGCAGGTTTTACACCTGGGACGATTGCAAGGTGAGGGTGTGGAGATAGTGACTGACTGCGACTTTTGGAGAGGGCGGGTGGCTTTAAATATGGTGTTTAAATTCGGCGGTCTCTTAAATGTTATCCGAGGAGTGGAAGGGAAAATCTGAGAGGTGGACTTGTGTTTGGAAAGGATGGGGTACAGGTCCTTCAATATATTTTGTAGCAAATGAGCACCAGGAAAGTAGGTTGTGAGCAGAGAAGGAGAGCAATGTTTGTCTGCGCGGGGTTTATTGTGAATAGCCGGTTTTTTTCTTATTTTGTTCAACAAGAGTTTTTCGGGGTAGCCACGGTGAAGAAGAGAGGTGTGGAGTTTGGAGAGGAATTTTTGAAGGTCTTCGGGGTTATTACAGATTCTGTGTCCCCGGACAGAGAGGGAATAAGGGATGGAACGTTTGGTGTGTGGTGGATGGCAACTGCTGTAGTGAAGGTATTGTTGTTTGTTGGTAGCTTTGATGTGAACCGATGTTTTGAATTTGTTATTATCTGAAAGGTGTATGTCCACATCTAGGAAGGTGATATTGGTTTTGGAGATGGAAGAGGTGAAAGAGACTGAGGCAGAAGCGTTAAGTGAAGAAACAAAGGTATTGAGAGAGTCGGTGTCATGAGGCCAGAGAATGAAAATGTCATCTATGTATCTGAGCCAAAGAAGGGGTTTTAGAGGGTAATCAGTGAGGAAATTTTCTTCAAACAGGCCAAGGAAAAGATTTGCATAAGAAGGGCTAAACCTACTGCCCATGGCGCAGCCAGATATTTGGAGATAGTAGTTATTGTTAAAAGAGAAGGCATTGTGGGTGAGAATGAAATGGGAAAGATCAAGAAGGAAGTCAGTGCTAGGGTTTTGAGGAGTGGGTCGTAATGAAAGATAGTGGCGGAGAGCAGCGAGTCCCTCAGAATGAGGGATTGAAGTGTAAAGTGAGGTTACATCAATAGTGGCCATGATAATGGGCTGATTGGGGGGGAGGGAAATGGAGTTGAGTTTAGAAAGGAAGTCATGAGAATCTTTGATGTATGATGGAAGGGACTGAACGAAGGGTTGGAGATAGAAATCAACGAAGGCCGATATTCGCTCCGTAGGAGAGTTGCGAGAGGAAACTATGGGCCGGCC